>NW_027362764.1:13276815-13876815 GCF_046119375.1 Phyllobates terribilis | reverse complement strand
ATTTTCGGGGTCACAGAAGGCAGGGTTACTGCTTCAGGAGGCCGGAGGCAGGAGTGGGGCGATGCTGCGGGCCCTGGGCTCTCATAAGATGTTGGCACTGGTGAGCATAGTCCCCTTTCCCAATGATTGCCCTGAGTTGGGCTTCGGGAAAATGGCCACCGGAGGCAGCACATGTGCAGATTGAGACCCTGAGTCTGCAGGACAGCTTGAATTTATTTGGAACTCTATTGGGGTTGCTTACCCACTCTCTGGACTATCCTGCAACCTTTCATCAATCTTTCTCTGCCGTCCTTTTCCAGGGAGACTATCTACAGTGCCATGGGTGGTAAACTTCTGGATTATGCTGCACATCATTAATAAAGGAACATCAAGCCCGATGGACTTGTAACCTTGAGATTGTTGCTATTGTTCTACAATTTTGGTTCTCATGTCCTCAGACAGTTCTCTTCTCTTTCTGTTCTCCATGCTTAGTGTGGCACACACAGATACACAATGCAAAAATTGAGTCAACTTTTCCCCTTTACATCTGCTTTCAGGTGTGATTTTCGTTTTGACAATATCTGTTACTTGCCACAGGTGAGTCTGAACAAGCATCACATGCTTGAAAGAAAGTGGTTTATTCACCATATTCTTTAAAAATATATATAAATATGGTATCGCTGTAATCATACTGAAAAAAAAAGCAATTCCTGATTTGCTGGTTTTTGTTCATTCTGCTTCACAAAAATCAGAATAGAAAATGATCAAAAAATGTTTTGTGGTAAAAAATGATACCAATAAAAACATCAACTCGTCCCGCAAACAACAAGCTCTCACTTGACTTTGTTGGTAGAAGTATAGAAAAATTATAGCTCTAAAAGTATGGTGATTAGTGATGAGCGAGCACTAAAATGCTCGGGTGCTCGCTGCTCGGGTCAAGCAAATTGGAATACTCGGGTGCTCGACCCGAGCATGAGCCCAATGTAAGTCTATGGGAAACTCGAGCATTTTTCAGACGGCTCCCCCCAGCGGTCTTCAGAGGGCCTAAAAAATGCCTAAATTGATGGGAACAGTGCTCAAATGACATGGGAACAGCATGGGGAAGACCCCTGGAAGCATTTCTGACTCCCAGGCCATTGCTGTCAACAACGTTGTCTGAGTATTATGCCACTTTTACGGACTCACAATAAACCATACAAAAACGAAACCAAAATGGCTTTTCCTGGGAAATATGTTAAGGATCATCCTTTCCAGGGTAATGACTTGTATAGAAGGCAAAATAAATAACCAAAAACAAAAATGCACTTCCACACCTTGGGCTATGTTCACATGTAGCGTTTCCGATGCATTTTTGCACCTTTGCATTGCTTTCAACCAAGACAAATGCATTCACTGGGAAATTTTATTTTAACATTTTACAACCTTATCTGGCCATGTGGTGTGTGACGCATCATCAGACACATGCATACAGTGCTGAAAAGACATGGAAACAGCATGAGGAAGACCTCTGGAAGCATCTCTGACTCCCAGGTCACTTCCTAAAAGTGTGCCCATCATAAGTGATCCTTGGCGCATGCGAAGATGCCTCCCAATATTCACCTGTCATTGCAGACTTGCAACAATCACCATCCACGTCCTTGTCCCAGTGCAGCTCTCAGCTGTCCCTACCCCATTCCTTGGAATGCAAGCGCAAGTATGCAGCCAGCCACCCACCAACCCACAGTCTGCAATACTATACTGCTAAATTTTTTACAGCTGCTTGCACTTGAAATGTGGCCTTTTAGGCTCATGGAGGACGAAGCTGTCCACAATCTTATGGGAGCGGCGACAGGGTGTCCATACTCGGTCTCCAGCAGCCACTATTTGTCCCGGTGTCGTCTCCGCCTTCCTCAAGCACGGGTCCCACAACATTACCCGTGCCCTCCCCAGTGCACTCACTGGGAAGGACCGCCTAACCACAAACATGTGGAGAGGTGAATGTGGCCAGAGATGGTATGGAGCCAGTCCACAGCTTTTTTTGCTGAGAGTTGTATTTCACCACAGCCATATTCTTTAGCTCGGTGAAAGGACTGGCATAGAGGGAAACCGTATCTACTCTGGGTGTCATTTCTCCCAGGAAGTCCTCTAATGCAGGTTGTTGCAGAAGCAATGGCAGCCCGTCCAGCATCAACTCGAACTTGTCGGTGTTGCTTTGACACACAAACATCTTTCTTTGCGCATTTAATTTCATGACTACAGAGTTGGACAATGGCCTGATCTGCAATCCGGTTTGAGAAATAACATGCATAAGAACGTCCGATCCACATTAAAAAAGCAGCCATAGAGTGTCCGGGAACCTTCCTCCACACTTTTATTAGCCAGGGCTGCTTTTTGGCAGGAATCGATGGACCCACCTGATAATCGGAGACTCCTCCGGTGGGCCCTGGCTTCTCCTTCAGGAGAATTCATAGTGCTGAGGTGAGGCCATGATGATGATAGAGATAGAGACCACTATCTGCTTAGTTTTCTGTTACTTGGAATGCAAGCACAAGTATGCAGCAAGCCATCCACCCACAAATCCACAGGCCGCAATACTAAACTGCCAGATTTCTGGGCAGCTGCTTGCACTTGAAATGTGGCTTTTTAGGCTTGTGGAGGCGGAAGCTTTTCACGACCTCATGCCTCGTGTCCATACTCGGTCCCCAGCTGTCACTATTTCTCCCGGTGTTGTCTCTGCCTTCTACAAGCGTGGGGCCCTGAACATTACTTCTGGTACTTTTCTGTGTGAATTTGCTTGACTTCTACCAGCCTGGAATATTTCCAGTAAACTATGGTACGACGCCATGGTATTAGCACTGCCCCCAGTACCAGTAGCGAAGCCACCCCAAATTTCCTTCTCAGGAATTTTATTTGGTAGACTGAGTGGCTGCCCAAATACATTTGTTTCTTACAAAGGAGCTGAAGATAGAGTGGCAGTAGGTGCAAGTTTCTCCAGCCTGTTAGATATTAGATGGTGAACGGCAGAACATTGGATCAGTGGTTAGAACTGAAGCCTTGCAGCGCTGAGTTCAAATCCCATCAAGGACAACATCTGCAGGGACTTTGTATGTTCTCCCTGTGTTTTCGTGTGTTTCCTCCTCAGTAAGAAAGCAGCCATAGAGTGTCCAGCAACCTTCCCACACACTTTTCTTAGCCAGGACTGCTTTTCGGCAGGGTTGGACGGTCCCACCAGAGAATCCTCGGGTGGGCCCTGGCTTCTACCTCAGGAGAGTTCATGATAGCGCTAACTTTGCAGCTGCTATGGGGCTCTTGAGCGGGTGAGAAAGGTGAGCCCTCAGAATCAAATCCTCTGGTGGGCACAATGTTTTTCAATCTGAAACAGCTTCTCAGTGGGAGTTGTATTTCACCACAGCCACAGCTCAGTGAAAAGACTGGCATAGAGGGAAACCGTATCTACTCCTGCTGTCATTTCTCCGTCACCAGGTTCTGCCCATTGTCACACATGACCATGTCTGGCAGCGGTGAGAGTCACAGATCAGGCTGCTGTGTTACAGCTTTGAACAACTCTGCAGTGCTGGGCGATTTGTCACCTAAGCATTAAGCATGTTATCTTCAGCACAGCCTGTTGCCGCTTGGCCAAGGCAATGCTGCAGTGCTGTCAGCTTGTGACTGATGTTGTCATTTCGGAGATGAAGGAGGAGGTGCATGAGCTGAACAATGTGATTACATTGAGGTTAAATTGGTGACGTTGTTTTTTTATACTAAAGAAAGATCCTATTGTTTTGGGTTTTTTTACATTATTTTTTAAGACAAATGCATTCACCGGTTAATGTCATTTTAACATTTTACAACCTCATCTGGCAATGTGGTGTGTGACACATCATCAGACACATCCTGTTTCATTTATGATGGAGGGACTCTGAAAGTCATAAAGCCTATTTTTATAGGGCCATCAGACAGCCCTTACTATTCTTAAAAGGCCAGAAGTCGGCCCTCGCTATTGTTAGAGACGCATCAGCCGGCTATGCTTTGTTGTTCTCATTATTAACAAGTGGGTCTCCTATACTGTTGTTGCGTATGCAGTGACTGCAATGGCTGCCAAAAATTTGGACGCAACCCAATACCCCTTTGAAGAGACATAGAGGAGTGTCTCAGTAAAAAAATTGTTCCCATTATAAAGGAGCGGGTCTCCTATAGTGGTAATGCCCATGCTGTGACTGCAAGGGCTGCCAAAATTTGGGAAAAACCCCACTAAGAATTTAAAGACACATAGAGCAGGGCCACAGTAACGAAAAATTCCCATTAGAAAGGAGAGGGTCTGCTATACAGTTATAGGGTATGCAGTGAGTCCAACGACTGACCAAATTTAGGAAAAACCCCACTAAGAATTTAAAGACACATAAAGGAGGGCCACAGTAATAAGTACGACATGTTCCCATTAGAAAGGAGAGGGTTTGCAATACAGTTATAGGGTATGCAGTGAGTCCAACGGCTCACCAATTTTAGGAAAAACCCCAATAAGAATTTAAAGACATATAGAGCAGGGCCACAGTAACAAGTACAACATGTTCCCATTAGAAAGGAGAGGGTCTGCTATACAGTGAAAGGGTATGCAGTGAGTCCAACGGGTGACCAATTTTAGGAAAAGCCCCACTAAAAATTAAAGACACATAGAGCAGGGCCACAGTAACGACAAATTCCCATTAGAAAGGAGAGAGTCTGCTATACAGTTATAGGGTATGCAGTAAGTCCAAGGGCTGACCAATTTTAGGAAAAACCCCAATAAAAATTTAAAGACACATAGAGCAGGGCCACAGTAACGAAAAATTCCCATTAGAAAGGAGAGAGTCTGCTATACAGTTATAGGGTATGCAGTGAGTCCAACGGCTGACCAAATTGAGGAAAAACCCCACTAAGAATTTAAAGACACATAGAGCAGGGCCACAGTAACGACAAATTCCCATTAGAAAGGAGACGGTCTCCCATAGTGCTGGCCTATGCAGTGAATGCAAGGGCTGCCAAAAATTGGGAGGCACTCCAATGCCCCTTGGAACACCCTTTAAAAAAATGATGTGGGTGTTGCATCACGGACCATGGTCACCCTTGTGATATGGTGGTAGAGGATGAGTATGAGGAGATGGAGGAGGACAAGAGCAAATAGCCAAAATCAGGAAGCGTATACCCATGTGTGGGTGTGAAGACGTGCATGGGAATACACCCCCGAAAAAAAAGACACTGGATTTGAGTTTATGTTATGCTGCTATCATTCGGTGGTGTTGAGAAGTCTGGCCCAATCCAGCCCTTGTTCATTTTTATAAGAGTCAACCGGTCAGCATTTTCAGTTAACAGACAGATGCGCTTATCAGTTATAATTCCACCAGTGGCACTAAAAACCCGCTCTGATAAAACGCTAGCGGCAGGGCAGGCCAGGACCTCCAAGGCATAGAGAGCCAGTTCATTCCACGTATCCAGCTTGGATACCCAATAATTAAAAGACACAGAGGAATCACGGAGGACGTTGGTACAGTCGACAAGATACTCTCTCAGCATCTTCCCAAACTTTGCACTCCTTGTGAGAGTACCCCGCACCTCAGGGCCTGTGCGATGGGATGGACTGAGAAAACTTTCCCAGAATGTTGACTGTGTTCCCCTGCCTCTGCTGGATTGAAGTTGTGTCTCTCTCGCCTGTACTCCTTGGTTGTCCAACGAAGTGTGCCCTCTGCCGCCAGCATTTTCTGATGGGAATTTTTTTAATAGTTCCGCAACAAGGGCTTTCTCGTACTGCCCCATTTTTGTAGACCTGTCCGCCTCAGGATTAAGAGATATAAAGTTCTCCTTGCAGCATGGGTCTAGAAGTGTCACCAACCAGTAATGATTGTCATCAAAAATTTTGAGAACGCGAGGGTCATGGGAAAGGCAGCGTAACATAAACTCAGCCATGCGTGCCAGACTGCTAGCAGGCAAGACTTCCGTGTTCTCACCAAGAGGATGACTGACCATGCTCTCCTCCTCCTCTCTGTCCTCTGGCCATCCTCACTGAACAAACGGTATGACAGTTGTGCAGGTAGTACCATCTATAGCGCATGAAACTAGCTTCTGTTCTTCCTCCTCCTCCTCCTCTTCCTCATTGTCACCCAATCCACGTTGGGATGAGATGAGGCTTGGCTGTGTGTAATCACCCTGTATAGTTCCTTGCTCCATCTCATCGTGCTCCGCCTGCAATGCATCCTCTTTGATTGTGAGCAGAGAGCGTTTCAGAAGACAGAGAAGCGGGATGGTGACGCTAATTATGGCGTCATCGCCGCTCACCATCTTGGTGGAGTCCACAAAGCTTTGGAGGATGGTACATATGATTAAACACCTGAACAAGGAATGTATAAGCGGGGCCCAATTGCAAAACTAGACAACCAACAGGAGATTAGACCCCTAAAATATAACTTTTATTCGAATATGCTAAAAAGGACTCAGTAGTCACCATAACAACAAACACAAAAACAAGACAAAATGCCAGGGAACAGGGATAAGTCACACATCAGTCAGGAAGGATTACGGGCTCTATCTGTCCCTATTTTGTCCCTAAATTCTCTCCCTTCCTGACAGCGGAGGTTGGCACCCTAATTTTTGCTCCGTGGCGCCCCCGCTCAACGTCGGTGTCCCTAATATCCCTGGTAAATATCTATCTTTATATTTAAAAAACCACAATCGTGAATAAAAAATAGAGAAAAGTGAACGTACAGATTAAGAAGCCGACAATTCATCATAGATATGCATTTAAGGAGACCCAAGTCTGTGTATTGCGACAATAATAATGGCCCTGGGAATTTTTAGAAGGTAAGATTTGTCTCAAGATAGCTGGTTTATTACATTCATACACAAGCCAGCATATACTAAATAACCAAAGCTAATAAAGCTGGTTCTGTTATATATGAGACTAATCCCCAGAAGTAATGCCCACAGACCGGTATCACATGTGCATCCCGCTCGTCGATATGAGGGATCATCAATGATAAGTGTTGCTCCCTATCTATTTATATGATATCAGACTGTCTTTGTGTTCAATAGTGGTGTGCTGCGGTCCCCTATTAATTGGGACAGGAAAGTCGAGCGAGAAGATGTGGGTGTTTGTTGTGGCACAACTTCAGCTTGCCCACGGCCTCTGCATGCACCATTACCATCACGTCCAGTTCCTCGTCCCTTGCCACGTGCCTTGCCCATTTTAAATGGAGGAGAGTATCTTCCACGTTCACTACAAATGACTGAATTTGGAGCGAACTTATATGTGATCCGTGTGATGAACAAACCACAGTTTTAAATACCTGGCCTGTAGGTAACTATTTTGAACAGCAAACCGGTGTGAATTGCTTCACTGACACACTGAAAGAAATTTTTAATGGAGGCCAGAAATGGCAGTATTTTCTGACAACGTATATGTGATCCGTGTGACGGAGAAAATACAGTTTTAAATAGCTGGATTTCTAGCGCTGTAATGTGGAAAGGACCTGGCTGTATTCTGCAGAGCCAACAAGCAAATGGTGCGGAAAAACGGTGTTCTCTGGATTGCTTTTTAAGCAAATAATGAGGATTAAGATCCAAAAAAAAGTATTCCTGGCCCCTGAGACCTGGGCCTATGTATAGAAATATCTAACAGCAGCAGAAGGCAGAACTGGAATGGAGCCTCTTGTGCTATATGCACTGCAGTCTGCTATATACCCTGCCTGCCTATATACACTGCCTGCCTGATATCTCTGCAGATGGATTAGTCCTCAGAAGGACTGTTTGTTGAGATAGATATGTGTCTCTAATATAGTCTGGCATACCTACACTAACTAGAAACAAGCAAATCTCTCCCTATCTCAGCAGCAGCACCTCTCCCTACACTGTCTGATCCGGAGTGACTGTGACGAGCATGGCGGCACCCGGTCTGATGACGCTGTGCGGCCAGCCAATCACTGTAATGCCACAACTAACATGGCTACGGAATTACAATGAGTGGCAGGCAATCCCTGCATGTTCATTGGCTCTCTAAAGAGCGCCAAACATGCAGAGAGGGGACCCGAGCATCCGCCCGAGCAACCCGGAAATACTCGGCATGCGCCGAGCATGTCAAGCAGTGAGATGCTCGGGCGAGCACCGAGCAGTAGCGAACATGCTCGCTCATCACTACTAAACATCTGTCCAGGTGCGTACATAGGAAACATGGGGCCCCATAGCAGAAGTTCTAAATGCCCCCCCCCCCCCCAAAAAAAAAAAAATTGAATAATTGTCGGGGTCACAGAAGAACAGAGCTCACTACTTTCCATCCTTTACATGTGCAAATTGCCTCTTCAGAGAAAAAGAGGACTTGAACTCAATAGCGCCACCTTTTCATCCTTTACATAGTAATTTTCCTCCTGCTGAAGTCCTAGATTCCTCTTTCATTGCCCCATAAAGTGTAATGCCAACAAAAGTCCACCCTAAATACAGTATGATACCCCCACGGTGTATTTCTCCACATGCACAGTATAATGACCCTTCTATACCCCACCTCAACTCCCAGGGCAAAGTATGCTGACCACAACACAGTATGATCCCTCAACTGTGACCCCCCAGAGGTAGAGAGGATGGTACATAATAAGGGAGGGTGTTATGTATAATAAAGAGGAAACCATATAACTAAGGATGACACTATACATACATGTACATGTACACTATATACTAAGGGAGTATGCTATACATAATAAGTGAGTACACTATATACTAAGGGACTGTGCTATACATAATACGGCTACATTCCTGCATCTGTGTGCAGTGTCAGTGTGCTGCCCTGTTTTACTGACGCATTGAGCATGTCCTATTCTAATCCTCAAAATCGGGTCAGAACAGGACATTCTCTGACCCTCACAGATCTCATTCTCAGATCAGTGATTTTCATGGATGTGTGAATGGATCTATAAAACTGTACGAGTCCGTGGACCATCCGATAAAAAGATCTGTCAGCACACGGACATTTCACACAAATGTGAGAATGTGGCCTAAGGGATTTTACATGTAACATCATCACTCCAAGTCACACAGCGCAGATACAGAATAATATCTACATCCAGGCACTTACCGCTGACGTCTCATCTGATCAGAGCCGGTTTCTGCTGCTTCTTCTCCATCTGGTCAGACCTTCATGTCGACATCTCCCAGCCACGACTCGTCTTGTCACGATGATCACCACAGCCCTAAAAGTAACAAGGTCACATATATTGTATACATACATGTCTCCCCCACACTGCGCCCCTGAATACAGATATGTACCCCACCATTAATATACTATTAGCCACTTAGTAATCAAAATATAAAGTGATAAGCAGCACTGTGCCCCCCATTAACTACAATCTCCACTGCCCAATAATATAAATTATTCAGTCTCTGTGACTCTCCCCCATTAACTGTAAGGCTATGTGCACACGGAAAATATACAAGGCTTCACAGTACAAGCAAAGTGAAACCCTCATCAGTTCTCCCATCAGCCCCATCATTGCTCTCCCCAGCCCCATTATTGCTCTTCCCAGCCCCACCATCCCATTATTGCTCTTCCCAGCCCCATCAGCCCCATCTTTGCTCTCCCCAGCCCCATCAGCCCCATTATTGCTCTTCCCAGCCCCATCATTCCTCTTCCCAGCCCCACCATCTCATCATTCCTCTTCCCAGCCCCACCATCCCATCATTCTTTTCCCCAGCCCCACCATCCCATCATTGCTCTCCCCAGCCCCACCATCCCATCATTCCTCTCCCCAGCCCCATCATTGGTCTCCCCAGCCCCACCATCCCATCATTGTTCTCCACAGCACCATCATCCCATCATTGCTCTCCCCCACCTTTCTTCCCCAGCGTTTCAGTAAAAAAAAAAACGTACAACTTACCTCAGTTCGCTCCCCTGCAGCATCCTCCTGGTTGCCGGACGCTTTCTTCCTAACCCAGGCGCACGCTGCAAGATGACGTCATCAAGCTGCGCGCTCCTGGGTCAGGGAGGAAGCAAAGGACGATCCCTACAGCTCCGCTGCTATTCTTCTCCTGTCAGCAGCGGAGCTGCAGGGATCGCTCCCTGCGCTGCGTGCAGGGAGCAGCAGCAGTGGTGGCGGTATGTAAGCCCCTGGACTGCTATGGGCCCATAGCAGTCGCGTGGCCTGCCTCCATTGGCGGTACGCCACTGCATCTGTCATTTCTATTCTGCATTCTCCTCCAGTACCTGGCACACTGATGGTGGTCACGGACGGCACACAGATGCCTCACGGATTGTACACATGGGCACAGATAGCACCGGTACTGTTTACCAGTACTGGAAATATCAGGACGTGTGAAAGAGGCCTTACACTGATACTTTGTTGCAGTCGCCTTTGATTTTCTTGCAGCATTCAGTCTTTTTGGGTCAGGGTCTGTTACAAGAGACATCTGGAATTGGTGATCTTTGCCCGTTCCTCCTTTCAAAAGCTCCACATCTGTCAGATTGTGGGGGGCATCTCCTGTGTACAGAGCCTTATTAAGGTCCCACAGATTTTCCATTCAGTTCTGGACTCGGGCGTAGCCATTCCAGAACTTACATCTTCTCCTAGTGAAGCTTTTCTTATGGTGACTTAGAGATTGCTTAGGGTCATTGTCGTACCAAAAGGTGAAAATCCTCTTTATCTTCCTCATAAAATTTAAATATAATATTTCAGGTTACAATATTCAAAATTAATAACATAAATTTTATTCTTGGCAGATGACTGTACCAGGAGCTCCGATGGACATCTGATATCTTTAGAATTTAAAGCGGAAGATTGTAGTATCACACGAGATACATGCACACAGCATGCCGACATCTCAGCTATACCCCCAGCCGTTCATAGGAGAGATCAATCATCTGATGATTTTAATGAACAATTATCTCCGAATTCATCACAGACTGTTAAGCTAAATAAAAGTCACAGAAGAAATGCTGAGGATAAAAGCCATCCTACAAGGAAAAAGCCATATTCATGTTCAGAATGTGGGAAATGTTTTACACTTAAATCAAATCTTGTTACACATGAGAGAATTCACACAGGAGAGAAGCCATATTCATGTTCAGAATGTGGGAAATGTTTTACACTTAAATCAAATCTTGTTACACATGAGAGAATTCACACAGGAGAGAAGCCATATTCATGTTCAGAATGTGGGAAATGTTTTACACTTAAATCAAATCTTGTTACACATGAGAGAATTCACACAGGAGAGAAGCCATATTCATGTTCAGAATGTGGGAAATGTTTTACACTTAAATCAAATCTTATTACACATGAGAGAATTCACACAGGAGAGAAGCCATATTCATGTTCAGAATGTGGGAAATTTTTTACTCATCAATCAACTCTTATTCAACACCAAAGTCATCATACAGGAGAGAAACCATTTTCATGTTCAGAATGTGGGAAATGTTTTACACATAAATCAAATATTGTTATACATGAGAGAATTCACACAGGAGAGAAGCCATATTCATGTTCAGAATGTGGGAAATGTTTTACTTATAAATCATCTCTTATTCAACACCAAAGTCATCATACAGAAGAGAAGCCATTTTCATGTTCAGAATGCGGGAAATGTTTTAGACTTAAATCGAATCTTATTTTACATGAGACAATTCACACAGGAGAGAAGCCATATTCATGTTCAGAATGTGGGAAATGTTTTACACTTAAACCAAATCTTGTTACACATGAGAGAATTCACACAGGAGAGAAGCCATATTCATGTTCAGATTGTGGGAAATGTTTTACAGTTAAATCATCTCTTATTCAACACCAAAGTCATCATACAGGAGTGAAGCCATTTTCATGTTCAGAATGTGGGAAATGTTTTACACTTAAATCACATCTTGTTGTACATAAGACAATTCACACAGGAGAGAAGCCATATTCATGTTCGGAATGTGGGAAATGTTTTACACAGAAATCAAATCTTGTTACACATGAGAGAAGTCACACAGGAGAGAAGCCATATTCATGTTCCGAATGTGGGAAATGTTTTACACTTAAATCAAATCTTGTTGTACATAAGACAATTCACACAGGAGAGAAGCCATATTCATGTTCAGAATGTGGGAAATGTTTTACACACAAATCAAATCTTGTTATACATGAGAGAATACACACAGGAGAGAAGCCATATTCATGTTCAGAATGTGGGAAATGTTTTCTTTTGAAATCATATCTTCTTAAACATGAGAGAATTCACACAGGAGAAAAGCCATATTCATGTTCAGAATGTGGGAAATGTTTTACACTTAAATCACATCTTGTTACACATGAGATAATTCACACGGGAGAGAAGCCATTTTCATGTTCAGAATGTGGGAAATGTTTTACACAGAAATCACATCTTGTTACACATGAGAGAATTCACACAGGAGAAAAGCCATTTTCATGCTCAGAATGTGGGAAATGTTTTACTCAAAAATCAGCACATAACCGGCATAAGAAATCTCACAGAAGTAGTCATTTTATGGTCATATTATAAGAAAAGAACACGGCATCTTGAGACCTTAGTTTTTTATGGTCCTATTACCTTCCTGAAGTGACACTCTTTCTCTTAAATCCTTTGGCTACAAGCTGACCATCATAGTTACACCAGCAGTGGTCACTATGATAACATACAAAATGGGGAACGTGCCTCCATTTCCATTATTCTATTTCCCTCTTGTAGGTTGAATATCTCTTTGGTGGCGGCTCCACCCTGGTAGTAATCTACCACCAGCAGGAGGGTGATGGCGCCTCTTCTCATGGACAGAAGCCCCATCCATCTCATGTAGCCCCCCAGACACCACACAGCAGATCCATTACTCACATATTACTTACTCACAATTGATAACTGTTCTTCTCGTTCCTGTGACTGAGAACTTACAGTTTGTGTTTGTTTTTCTGTGTTCTGCTCTTTTGGCTTCATCATTATTGATTATCTGCACATTAGATAGAAGGTTTCTCTTCCTGATGCCCTTTTTCCGTATTTGTTTGTTACTCTTTGTGGCTCGGGGAAGATATTAATATGAAATATATAGAATCTTGTAGTTATTTATTGCCAATAAAGGAAGCTTTACTGCTCACAGTGGTTTGTATAGCTCTTGTCAGACATGTCCGCATCCTGGTTGTTGTTCTGGAGATGATGGTATGATCGGGATAGGACGTCTCGTCTAGTTGGTGAAGCATGTGTCCCTGAGATGTGTCCATGCATCCAGCCTCTCCATGCCGTGCAGAACGTTATGTGGACTGTTGATGTGCACAGAGCGAGCTGTCAGCTCTCCAAACTTTTGAAGAACAGAAAGAGGGACAGATTACTCGCTGCAAATTTTGGCCACTCCCCTGGCCACACCCCAATCCACGCCTATTTACCATTTCTGGATTTTAATCAGCCAGTGCCGGCACAACGTCACCTGTGCGTCCTGCTCCTCTTTAGTTGTGGATTATTTTTTGTTCCTTCATTCACAGTCGGAGCCGTCAGAACTTTCTCACCTTTCTGTAGCTTCTCTATACGACATCCGGCTTTTTTGTGTCTGTAAGGCCGTGTTCACACTTTGCAGAAATCCTGTGTTTTTTTGTTTTCTGCAGATGTCCGCACCAAACTCCACAATAACAATCTTCTCCCCTTATTTGATGCGTTTCTGGTGCAGATGTAAAGCCGCCTTTTTATTGTGCTTAAACTAACTGCAGAGTTTTACATGTGGTTTTTTTTAGGCTCAATATAGAAGACAAGAAATAAAGAAAAGCACCGAAACTGCAGAGTTCAGCAGCGTCCCTGGGAGGAAAGCGGGCGCACTTTTCATGAAATCACATCTACTTTTGCATGGACATTTAAAAACAGCAGGATTTTTCTGCAAAAAAAAAAGCAGGATTTATGCTATATGTGAACAAGGTCTAAATGTCTAAGCAAAGTGGATGTGATTCCATGAAATCTCCGCTCTCTGTGGTCTGAAGACGCTGCTGAACTCTGCGGTTTTGGTGCATTTTCTCTACTTATTCTACTTCTGAAAGAAAACGCAAGAAAAAAAAATCGCAGTTGCATTTTTAAGCGAATAAAAGCTTTTCTGTACTATTAAAAAGCATTAAAGGGGTTGTGCACTACTTTAGATTACCCCCCATTGTATCCCCTGGGGTCCCTAAGGATTTTTGTAATTACCTTACGTTGAAGATACTGCCTGGGAGCGGCGCTATCACTGGCCGCTCACAGGCATCACGTGACCGGCGCTATCACTGGCCGCTGACAGGCATCACGTGACCGGCGCTATCACTGGCCGCTGACAGGCATCACGTGACCGGCGCTATCACTGGCCGCTCACAGGCATCACGTGACCGGCGCTATCACTGGCCGCTCACAGGCATCACGTGACCGGCGCTATCACTGGCCGCTGACAGGCATCACGTGACCGGCGCTATCACTGGCCGCTCACAGGCATCACGTGACCGGCGCTATCACTGGCCGCTGACAGGCATCACGTGACCGGCGCTATCACTGGCCGCTCACAGGCATCACGTGACCAGCGCTATCACTGGCCGCTGACAGGCATCCCGTGACCGGCGCTATCACTGGCCGCTCACAGGCATCACGTGACCGGCGCTATCACTGGCCGCTCACAGGCATCACGTGACCGGCGCTATCACTGGCCGCTGACAGGCATCACGTGACCGGCGCTATCACTGGCCGCTCACAGGCATCACATGACCGGCGCTATCACTGGCCGCTCACAGGCATCACGTGACCGGCGCTATCACTGGCCGCTGACAAGCATCACGTGACCGGTGCTATCACTGGCCGCTCACTGGCATCACGTGACCGGCGCTATCACTGGCCGCTCACTGGCATCACGTGACCGGCGCTATCACTGGCCGCTGACAGCCATCACGTGACCGGCGCTATCACTGGCCGCTCACAGGCATCACGTGACCGGCGCTATCACTGGCTGCTCACAGGCATCACGTGACCGGCGCTATCACTGGCTGCTCACAGGCATCACGTGACCGGCGCTATCACTGGCCGCTCACAGGCATCACGTGACCGGTGCTATCACTGGCCGCTCACTGGCATCACGTGACCGGCGCTATCACTGGCCGCTCACTGGCATCACGTGACCGGCGCTATCACTGGCCGCTGACAGCCATCACGTGACCGGCGCTATCACTGGCCGCTCACAGGCATCACGTGACCGGCGCTATCACTGGCTGCTCACAGGCATCACGTGACCGGCGCTATCACTGGCCGCTCACAGCCATCACGTGACCGGCGCTATCACTGGCTGCTCACAGGCATCACGTGACCGGCGCTATCATTGGCCGCTCACAGGCATCACGTGACCGGCGCTATCACTGGCCGCTCACAGGCATCACGTGACCGGCGCTATCACTGGCCGCTCACAGGCATCACGTGACCGGCGCTATCACTGGCCGCTCACAGGCATCACGTGACCGGCGCTATCACTGGCCGCTCACTGGCATCACGTGACCGGCGCTATCACTGGCCGCTGACAGCCATCACGTGACCGGCGCTATCACTGGCCGCTCACAGCCATCACGTGACCGGCGCTATCACTGGCCGCTCACAGGCATCACGTGACCGGCGCTATCACTGGCCGCTCACAGGCATCACGTGACCGGCGCTATCACTGGCCGCTCACAGCCATCACGTGACCGGCGCCATCACTGGCCGCTCACAGGCGTCACGTGACCGGCGCTATCACTGGCCGCTCACAGGCATCACGTGACCGGCGCTATCACTGGCCGCTCACAGGCATCACGTGACCGGCGCTATCACTGGCTGCTCACTGGCATCACGTGACCGGCGCTATCACTGGCCGCTCACAGGCATCACGTGACCGGTGCTATCACTGGCCGCTCACAGGCATCACATAACCGGCGCTATCACTGGCTGCTCACAGGCATCACGTGACCGGCGCTATCACTGACCGCTCACAGGCATCACATAACCGGCGCTATCACTGGCCGCTCACAGGCGTCACGTGACCGGCGCTATCACTGGCCGCTCACATGCATCACGTGACCGGCGCTATCACTGGACGCTCACAGGCATCACATGACCGGCGCTATCACTGGCTGCTCACAGGCATCACGTGACCGGCGCTATCACTGGCCGCTCACAGGCGTCACATGACCGGCGCTATCACTGGCTGCTCACAGGCATCACGTGACCGGCGCTATCACTGGCCGCTCACAGGCGTCACGTGACCGGCGCTATCACTGGCCGCTCACATGCATCACGTGACCGGCGCTATCACTGGCCGCTCACAGGCATCACGTGACCGGCGCTATCACTGGCTGCTCACAGGCATCACATAACCGGCGCTATCACTGGCCGCTCACATGCATCACGTGACCGGCGCTATCACTGGCCGCTCACATGCATCACGTGACCGGCGCTATCACTGGCCGCTCACAGGCATCACGTGACCGGCGCTATCACTGGCCGCTCACTGGCATCACATGACCGGCGCTATCACTGGCCGCTCACATGCATCACGTGACCGGCGCTATCACTGGACGCTCACAGGCATCACGTGACCGGCGCTATCACTGGCCGCTCACTGGCATCACATAACCGGCGCTATCACTGGCCACTCACATGCATCACATAACCGGTGCTATCACTGGCCACTCACAGGCATCACTTGACCCCCGGCTGCGGCCGGCTCTGACATCCGCTGATGTCACGATAAGTGCTGGCAGCAGCCGGGGGTCTTTGTCTTCTTCATCCCAGGTGGTTGCCAGGCTGTGTGCCCCCCTCCCAGCGTCACACCCGGCATCTACAGCGCGCTCTGCCTCTCCCCATTCATTGGGAAAATGTGCGGTGGATGCTGAGTGTGACGTGGGGGGTAACCCCGCCTACAACCCAGCAGCCACCGCGGGAACCCCAGCACTGAGTCATACCTCACTTGTCGTGACATCAGCGCGGGATCACGTGATGCCCGTGAGCAGCCAAGGATAGCGCCGCTCACAGGCAGAAACAGCAACGTAAGGCATTTACAAAAAACACTTAGGGGCCCCGAGGGGATATATTGGGGGATTAACCTAAAGTAGTGCACAACTTCTTCAAAAAACTCTGCGTCGTTACAATTTCAAGGACACCAAATATGTCCGTGTTATTTGCTGATTAGTCACGTTCATTATTTGTTAAAAAACACATTCAAAATGACTTTTTTTTTCATTATCAAGTGTTTTTCATTATTACTTTTTAGTAATTTTATAGGATGAAAAAATCTCTTATTCTCCCTCTAGAATTCAAATACATGTAATGGCCCAAAGTTATATGTGTATGTACCTTTAAGATGTAGCAGAGTCAGTAGCTACCTCATTATGATAATGTACAGAACGGTTTATATAGGCATAGAGTGATGTACTTACTGTGTTCTGCTATCAGATTACTAAGAGTTAATGAATTAGCCCTGCTTTCCATATATGATAATAAGGTCACATGGTTATACCAGGTAACTGAGCTCCTGGGCTTAGCTCAGTGTGCTCAGGGAGAACTCGATAGGCTTTCCGGCTGTTTTTGGTAATCTGGTTCACTCGTACGGTGTCCATTTTAGTACATGATCAGATATCAAAATCAAACATCAGAATGATGTTAGTTTGAGGCTAAATACCCTGTCTGAGGACTGATTTTCACAAGTGACTTTGATAACTGACTTTTACAACTGTAATAATAATTTTTAAAAAGTCACTGTTCGCTGATGGGACTTGAACCCAAAAATCTACATCTAGAAGCCAGTGCACTAACCATTGAGCCATAAACTAACTTGAAGAAACCTACGAGTTCTATTTGTTTATGAGATTTTCAGTGCAAACCTGTCTGAAACTGATAGGGACTTTCAGAAATACCTCCTCCAAGCCAAATTCAATTGACGTGTGATTTTGATGTGTGAGTCTGATGGGTGACTTTCTTCAAACATCAGAATCTTAATGACTTTTAGTCACCCTGAGTATTGTCATGGTTGATCTCATAAGACAAGAAAAGCTACCAGCTACTATCACTTGACTGAATAGCTCAATGGTAAAGCATCAGCCTCTGAAACTACAGTGTCTGGGTTCAAATCCCAATAGGAATATTATTATTATTTTTTTAATTATGCTTATTTAGTACACAAACTACAGGGATGTTTTACTTTTAATATCTGACATTTTGATTGTAAATCCAAGAGTTTCAGACACGCTGTTTATTTGCATGGTAAATTACATATCCAAAGTAAATTGGGAGGCACTAATTTACTACATATCTATTTCCAAGTGACTGTACATTTGCATAATTTCTTAAAGGGGTCTAATGATAAAATTTCTTTATTGTAAATTTTTCTTTCCATCCACCCAAGAACTGGCTGCAAATTCGCAATTTACTTTTGCTATATAATTATTCTTAATAGTGTTGAGCGAGCATGCTCGACACCGCTCGGTACTTACCCGCATCTCGCTACTCGGGATGTTTGGCGAGCACCGAGCATTTCCGGGTTACTCGGGCGGGAGCTCGGGTCTCCGCCCTGCATGTTTGGCGCTCTTTACAGAGATAATGAACATGCAGGGATTGCCAGCCAGTCACTGTAATGCCGCAGCCATGTTGGTTGTGGGCATTGCAGTGATTGGCAGGCCACACAGCGTCACCTCGAGTATTTAAAACCGGGCGCCGCCATCTTGGACACAGTCGCTCCGGATCAGACAGTGTAGGGAGAGCGCTGCTGAATTAGGGAGAGATATATACTGCGAAATAGTTAGTGCAGGGTCTGTAAAGGCTGGCAGATCAAACAAACAGTCCTTCTCAGGACTAATATCCATCCCAGATATCAGGCAGGCAGGCAGGCAGGCTGTATAGGAGACGCAGCGGTTATACCAGCAAACGCTGCATTACAGTCCTGTGTGCTACTGCTGCTCAAATTGCTGGACTTATCACCCCGGTCTCAGGGGCCAGGAAAAATCCTTTTTTTTTCATCTAAATCCTCTTTTTTTTTTTTCCTCCTTCAGATTGTACAAATACCCGTCTTATTAACCTTTTGGTGTTTCCCCCCCCCCCCAAAAAAAGTGTGTCTGTGAGTGTTCAGACACAAATATATCTGTTTAAAAGAGTCTGGTGTACGCCACATAACTATAACTGTGGTTTTGCAGTTCCACGGTTTAAATCTCTGTATTATCCACTTTTTGGCCTTTTTTACATAAAAAAAAACAGTTTGAGTGTCTCGCTCACTGTTCACACACAAATCTATCTTTTTAAAAGATTCTGGTGTAGGCCAGAGAAATAGAACTGTGGTTTTCCTCTTCCACGGTTCTAATCTACTCTTTATTACCCTTTTTCCATTGATAGTGCGAGTGTAAGCTATTTTACTTCATTTACAATGGGCAAGGCGCGTGGCAAGGGACGTGGAACTGGACGTTCTGGTGATGGTGCGTGCAGAGGACGGGGCCGTGGCCAAGGTGAAAATGTGCCACAACCAACAGCCACATCTTCTCGCTCCCACTTCTTGACCGAATTACTAGGGAAGCACACAACAACACCAGTATTGAGAACTGATCAGTGTGAACAGGTTATTAATTGGATAGCAGATAATACTTCCAGTTGCCTGGGCACCACCACCTCCGGTCTGTCCTCCACGAGGTCAAGTTTTAGAAGCCGTGAGTCTCGACCGCATACTCCTCCTCACCCTGATGCTCCTTCCTCCCACCATGCCGAGTATCGTCAGACAGCAACTGATCCCACAGTTGGACACTCTGAAGAGCTGTTCACTGGTCCATTTCCATATTTGTGCCCCTCGTCTGCTCTGCTTGAAGTGGTGGAAGAGGCGATCCCATGTAGCGATGCCCAAATATTTGAACAGCCACGGCCACAGGAAGTCGACGTTGGCAATTTGTCACAAGAGGTGGACGATGACGAGACACAATTGCCACGAAGTGAAGAGGAGGATCGTGGTGCGGGAGTGGAAGAGGAGGAGGTGGTGGATGATCTAGTAACTGACCCAACCTGGCAGGAGGACATGCAGAGCGAGGACAGCAGCACACAGGGGGAGGGAGGCAGAGTACCCCAACAGGCAGGAAGAAGCAGTGTGGTGGCCGCACACAGAAGGCGGGCAACCGTTCCCCATAACACCAACACAAGGGACGTTGCCAGTACAACCGGTAGGTCTTCCAGAATCTGGAATTTTTTTAAGACTCTGCTGATAACCCCAAAAAGGCCATTTGTACCTGACGCGCCCCCTGGGCCTGTGCTGTGCAGGGGAATACCCGGAGCCGGATCGCTGTTGTACAATGCTGGGGGTTGTAGTCTCCGTGTGGCGGTGACCTGGTCAGTGCCCAGGGTGGTCAAACCAGTGGCAGTCTTAATGTACAGCAAATGTCCGACTACGCCACCCGTGGATTACGGTCAGTGGGGACCGCCGCTGCTCTGCCGACCGCTGAGGCTGATGTTGTTTGCGCAGCCGAGTATGGGATAACTCCTCACGGAAGAAGTATTGCCTTAGGGCAGCTAATGCGAGAGATGATGGGAGTGATGGTGTGAGGGTCCCAGTGCCAATGGTGCTGGTGCGGCAAGGAATCACAGAGACGTGAGGTGCAGTTCAGGGTCTTTACTGATGGTACAAGGCAGACCCTCCCGGGAGTACTGGCTAGTATAAGGGGCCTGGTCAGTCTGCGAGCAAGCAGGAGTTCCCCTGGCCAGGTGGAGTTGTAGGCCTCCCCATTTATCTGCACTCTTCCTGGCTACCTTGCTGTCAGCGGTTACAAGTAGCCCACGTCCCTGAGTATACCGTGTGGTGCTCACCCGTATGGCTGGTGACTTGGGGCCTTCTGTTAGCCTCCGCTCCTGGATGGCGGCGCTGGTCCCTTCTTTGTGACTGAGCCTCCGGGCTTCTATGGCCAGAGGACCTGGAATCCCCTGCCGGCTGGTTTCTGCTGCTGGGTATAGATCAGTCCCCACAGCCTCGGACTCCTGTGTCCGGTTTTAGTAACTTCAGCCAGGGCGAGCTATATCTCTGCTCACAGCCCCTGGCCTTCAGCTGCTGCTCCTACAGAGCTCCTGTTCTCACTTTCCCTCTCCAGGCTCTGACTGCTCTGCTTGTTCTGCAGGCTCTGTCTCTGTCTGCAGCTTCACTCACTAATCCCGCCCCAGACCCAGTTTATAAGGGCAGATTCCTCCCCTCCCAGGTCTGGGTGGGCCGTGTTGCATGCTTAGGGCTCCTGACCAGAGAAACCTCCCACTTGCTCTCAGACATAATATCTCTATTACTGTGGCAACCAGATCCCAGGGGTGTCACATTCCCCCCTAGTAAATTTTAGTACTCCGGGACTAAACACATTTTTAAAACATAATAACAGGGTATAAACAATAATACGATAACATATTTACAAGAAGCTTTAGTTCTTTAAAGGTCACGGCGTGTCTGCAACCGGGTGTCCATATCACCCAAGGTGAAGTTTTAAGGGAAGTAGGGGGGAACCTGTCCAAAGCAAACCCCTTGCGTTGTCCTTGGGCGTGGCTGCAAGGCTGGAGCTAGCTACTTTGGGCCGCAAGTAGGCCACGCCAGACAGGTTTTTTCTTCTGCGGCCGTCTTCGCAAGAGGCACCAAGGTGCAACTATCTACAAAACTGTTCCGGTTATCCAGCGTCCATAACCTGTTAGTCCATAAAAATCTGCAGGGTAACTGAGAAACATAATTAATAACAGGCAACAAACATAAACCATAAACAGT
Organism: Phyllobates terribilis; assembly: GCF_046119375.1. NCBI lineage: Eukaryota > Metazoa > Chordata > Amphibia > Anura > Dendrobatidae > Phyllobates > Phyllobates terribilis. The sequence continues at coordinate 13,855,142 of NW_027362764.1, read as the reverse complement.
TAGCAGATAAATTCACAGTGCATTAGTTTAGATTCTCCAGCGAGCGGGCATCTGACCTCTAGTGACTCTAGTGGACCTACGGAGCTCACTAACTGGTTCTGCACTACAGGGTGTAGGAGGTGTTATGGGTAAGCTGGGCAGCTGTCTGCGCACTCTTTGGCTCACTAGGGGCACGGCAGGCTCACTACTAGCAGAGGGTTGATCCTCCTGTACTGCTGGTGTGGACTCTTCTGCCTCTTGGGCCGGCTGCTCTTCCAGCTCTACCGGTTCCTCTGTAGGCACTTGCGGGGCTGGCTGGAGAAAGGTGAGGACGGGTACCACGACAGCGCCGTTTACTTGTGTCCAAGACCGGGGGAAGTCTCCGAGTACGGTACTGATCATTTCTTCCCTTTCCTCTGCGGGTTGAGGGTTTTCTTGATCTTCTTCAGGGCTTTGCAGCTGCTCGGGACACTTCTTCAGGTGGTCTCTGGAGACAATGGCTGTGGTTTCTCCTCCATCCTTACTGATTACGCAGATTTTTGGGTTCTCATGGCTTGATGGCAGTACGGTGTACGGGTCCTTCTCCCACTGGTCGTCTAACTTGTGGAGCCGCCTCTTCCTCTTCAAGACCTGCTCTCCAGGTACCAGGGGAACAGCGGGAGCATACTGGTTATAAGCCTTCTCTTGCCTTTCTCTAGCTTGAGACAGACTTCGCTTGACGCTCTCCTGTACTTTCCGATACTGCTGCTGCCGTTCTGTATCCCAGTCTGCCTCTGGCGAGGTGTCCTCAGGCATCAGGACTCCCATATCCAGGTCAATAGGCAGCTTACCAGGTCTTGCTCTCATTAGGTAAGCCGGGGTACAGTTGGTGGAACCTACAGGGATGTGGTTATACAGGTCCACCAGATCGGGCAGTTTCTCAGGCCACAGACTGCGTTCTTCCAGGGGCAATGTTTTTAGCAGATCTATCACCACCTGGTTCATCTTCTCGCAGAGTCCATTGGTTTGAGGGTGATAGGGCGTTGTTCTTATCTTCTTGCAGCCATACAGGTTGCAGAACTCCTGGAAGACCTCCGCTTCGAAGGCTGGTCCTTGGTCTGTCAACACTTGGTCCGGGTACCCGTGTGGACGGCAGAAGTGCTGCTGGAAGGCTCTAGCTGCTGTTTGAGCCGTTAAGTCCTTGACCGGGACCACCACCAGGAACCGGGAGTAATGATCTACGATTGTGAGGGCGTAGACATACCCAGATCTGCTTGGAGCCAGTTTCACATGGTCCAGGGCTACCAGTTCCAGTGGCTGTCTGGTGATGATGGGCTGCAGGGGAGTCTTCTGGCTGGCTCGGTCTTTTCTTCTCAGGTGGCACGGGCCACAGTCTCTGCACCACCTCTCGATGGCTCCTCTCATGCCTACCCAGTAGAACCGTTCACGCAACAAGAACTCCAGCTTCTTCCATCCAAAATGCCCTGCTCCGTTGTAGTATGCCTCCAGAACCATAGCCGCGTCTCGTCTTGGGACCACTACCTGCCAAGTCAACTCATGTGTTCGAGAGTTAACCATTCTCCGGCACAGCTTCTCCCTGTAGAGGAACAGCTTACTTTTCTCCTTCCACAGTTGCTTGGTCTCCTCCGGAGCATCTGGGTCAAGACGGGCATCGGCCTGGGTCAGCATTTCCTTCACCAAATGGACTGCGGGATCACTGTCTTGCGTCTCCGCCCAGTTGTAGTGGGGCAAGGGATTGAACGTCACGGAGCGCCTGTCCTTCACACGGTGGGAATACAGGGTAATCCCATGACGGTGGAACGCAGGGAGCTCAACTTCTTCCAGATCTTCTGGATCTTCCCCTACGTCCGGTAAGTTCAGCATTCTAGACAGGGCATCCGCGTTGGCATTTGAGCGTCCTGCCCGGTATTTGATGGTGAATTCAAAGTTGGACAGGCGGGCCATCCATCTCTGTTCCAGGGCACCGAGCCTTGCAGTGTCCAGGTGTGTCAACGGGTTGTTATCCGTGTACACGGTGAATTTGGAGGAGGCAAGGTAATGCTTGAAACGTTCGGTCACTGCCCACACTACTGCCAGGAACTCCAGCTTGAATGAGCTATAATTCTCAGGGTTCCTCTCCGTGGGCCGTAGCTTTCGGCTGGCGTAAGCGATTACCCGTTCTTTCCCTAGCTGGATCTGGGACAGTACGGCTCCTAGCCCGATGTTGCTTGCGTCCGTGTGGTGGATAAAGGGCTGGCTGTAGTCTGGATATGCCAGGATTTCATCCCCCGTGAGGGCCATCTTCAGCTGGCAAAAGGACTCCTCTTCCAGCTTTTCCCACCTGAAGGGCGGCTTCTGGTTTTTGGCTTTCCGAGATTGACCTATCAGGAGGTCCTGCATAGAGGCTGCCATTTTGGTGAAACCGGGAATGAATCTTCGGTAGTAGCCTACCAACCCGAGGAACTGCCGCACTTCCTTTATGCTGGAGGGTCTTGGCCAGTCCTTAATCACGGTGATCTTATCAGGGTCGGGAGCCACTCCATCAGCACTCACCACGTGTCCCAGGTACTGCACCTTTGGTTTCAGGAGATGACACTTGGAGGGTTTCACCTTTCATTTATGATGGAGGAATTCTGAAAGCCACAAAGCCTATTCTATTGGGTCATCAGGTGACCCTTACTATTCTTAAAGGGCCATCAGTCGGCCCTCGCTATTGTTAGAGAGCCATCAGCTGGCTATGCTTTGTTGTTCCCATTATTAACAAGTGGGTCTCCTATACTGTTATTGCGTATGCAGTGACTGCAAGGGATGCCAAAATATTTACGCAACCCAATACTCCATTGAAGAGATATAGAGGAGGGTCCCAGTAAAAAGAGTGTTCCCCTAATAAAGTATCTGGTCTCCTATAGTTGTAATGCCCATGCTGTGACTGCAAAGGCTGCCAAAATTTGGGAAAAAAACCCACTCACAATTTAAAGACACATAGAGCAGGGCCACAGTAATGAGTACATCATGTTCCCATTAGGAAGGAGAGGGTCTGCTATACAGTTATAGGGTATGCAGTGAGTCCAATGGCTGCCAAAAGTTGGGAAAAACCCCACTCACAATTTAAAGACACGTAGAGCAGGGCCGCAGTAACAACATATTCCCATTAGAAAGGAGAGGGTCTCCCATACTGTTTGCCTATGCAGTGAAGCAACGGCTGCCAAAAATTTGGAGGAACTCCAATGCCCCTTGCAACAGACGCAGAGATCAGAGAGCCTCCTGAAAACAATGTTCCCATTATTAGGAAGTGGGTCTCCCATAGTGTTTGCCTATACAGTGAAGTAACGGCTGCCAAAAATTTGAAGGAACTCCAATGCCCCTTGCAACCGATGCAGAGGTCAGAGAGCCTCCTGAAAACAATGTTCCCATTATTAGGAAGTGGGTCTCCCATAGTGTTTGCCTATGCAGTGAAGCAACAGCTGCCAAAAATTTGGAGTAACTCCAATGCCCTTGCAAGAGACGTAGAGGTTAAAGAACCTCCTAAAAACAATGTTCCCATTATTAGGAAGTGTGTCTCCCATACTGTTTGCCTATGCAGTGAAGCAACGGATGCCAAAAATTTGTGTTTGCCTATGCAGTGAAGCAATGTCTGCCAAAAATTTGGAGGAACTCCAATGCACCTTGCAAGAGACATAGATATGTTGATATGGTACATATGGTGGTGGAGGATGAGGATAAGGAGGAGGACAAGAGCAAATAGACAAAATCAGGAAGCGTATACCCATGTGTGGGTGTGAAGACAGAGGTGCATGGGAATAGAGTTAGTCCTCCCCAAAAAAGACACTATATTTGAGTTTATGTTACGCTGCTATCATTCGATGGTGTCGAGAAGTCTGGTTCAATCCAGCCCTTGTTCATTTTTATAAGAGCCAGCCTGTCAGCACTTTCAGTTGACAGGCAGATGTGCCCATCGGTTATAATACCACCGGCGGCACTAAAAACCCACTTTGACAAAACGCTAGTGGCAGGGCAGGCCTGGACCTTCATAGCGTAGAGAGCCAGTTCATGCCACGTGTCCAGCTTGGATACCCAATAATTATAGGGCACAGAGGAATCACGGAGGACGTTGGTACGGTCAGCAAGGTACTCCCTCACCATCTTCATAAACTTTGCAATCCTTGTGAGAATACAAGGACTCAGGACCTGTGCAATGGGAGGGTCTGAGAAAACTGTACCAGAACTTTGACAGTGTTCCCCTGCCTCTGCTGGATTGCCTTTGTACTCCTTGGTTGTCCAACGAACTGTGACCTCTTCCGCCAGCGTTTTCAGATGGGAATTTTTTCACTAATACCGCAACAAGGACCTTCTGTCACTGCCCCATTTTATTAGGCCTGTCCTGCAAATGAATAAGAGACATAAAGTTTGCCCTGTAGCGTGGGTCTAGAAGCTTCATCAACCAGTAACGACTGTCACCCAAAATTTGGACAATGCGAGGATCATGGGAAAAGCAGCGTAACATAAACTCAGCCATGTGTGCCAGACTGCAAAGAGGCAAGACTTCTGTGTCCTCATCAAGAGGACGAGTGACCATGCTCTCTTCCTTATCTTCCTCCTCCTTCCTTTCCTCAGGCCATCCACGCTGAACAGATGGTATGACCCATTGTGCAGGTAGTACCGTCTATAGCGTATGAAACTAGCTCCTGTTCTTCCTCCTCCTCATTGTCACTCAATCCACGTTGGGATGAGATGAGGCTGGGCTGTGTGTAATCACCCTGTATGGTTCCTTGCTCCATCTCATCGTGCTCTGCCTGCTATGCATCCTCTTTAATTGAGAGCAGAGAGCGTTTCAGAAGACAGAGAAGCGGGATGGTGATGCTAATTATGGCGTCATCGCCGCTCACCATCTTGGTGGAGTCCTCAAAGTTTTGGAGGATGGTACATATGTCTGACATCCATGTCCACTCCTGAGGTTTTATGTGTGGAGTCTGAACTGAATACAGACGGCCTTGTTGATTCTGGTAGTCAACAACTTTCCTCTTCTGCTCACAAATCCTTCCCAACATCTGCAATGTAGAGTTCCAACGCGTGGGGACATCGAAGATAAGTCGGTGAGCTGGAAGCTGCAAAGGCTGATGAAGCACGGCAAGAGCGGCAGAAGCTGTGGTTGACTTTCTAAAATGGACACACAGGCTGCGTACTTTGACAAGCAGATCCGACAGATCCGGGTAGGTTTTGAGAAACCGCTGAACCACGAGGTTAAGCACATTGGCCAGGCATGGTACGTGTGTTAGCTCGCCTTGCCTCAGAGCCGCCACCAGGTTCCAGCCATTGTCACACACGACCATGCCTGGCTGTAGGTTCAGCGGTGCCAGCCACAGATCTGCCTGCTCTTTCAGAGCTGTCCACAACTCTTCAACATTGTGCGGTTGTCACCTGAGCATATTAGCTTCAGCACAACCTGTTGCCGCTTGGCTGAGGCAGTGTTGCAGTGCTTCCAGCTTGTGACTGATGTGGTCATTTCGGAGATGGAGGCTGAAGTGGAGGAGGAGGAGGATGAGGTGCAGGAGCTGTAGAATGTGGGGCCAGGGCCCGCAATCCTCGGTGTCGGGCGGACGTGTTCCTTCCCAAGGTCCGACTGGGTACCGGCTTCCACTATGTCAACCCAGTGTTCCGTCAGTGAGATGTACCGTCCCTGCCCACAAGCACTTGTCCACATGTCCGTGGTTAGGTGGACTTTTCCAGTAACTGCATTGTTGAGGGAACGGCTAATGTTGTGGGACACATGCTTGTGTAATGCAGGGACGGCACACCGGAAGAAATAGTGGCGACTGGGGACCAAGAACCGAGGGACGCCTGCCGCCATCGGGTTGCAGTAAACTTCCGTCTGCACGAGCCTAAAAGGCAACATTTCGAGCGCAAGCATTCACAAAATGTGTGAATTTAGTAGTGTGGCCTGTGGGTTGTTTGCTGCGTATATGCGCTTGAGTTCCAAGGACAACTGAATGATGTGCTGGGACAAGGACGTGGATGTGCTTGCTTATGGTGCTAGTTGAGAGTGTTCAACAACAGGTACAGGGCGGGAGGCATCTTGGCATGCGCCATGGACAGGGGATTGGTGTGCACGCACAACAGTGGAACGAGCAGTGGTGTCATTCGCAGATACTGTTGCTGGACCCTGGGGTTCGGCCCACTTAGTCAGGTGCTTTGCTGCCATGTACCTGATCATGCTGGTGGTGGTCAGGCTGGTAGTTTTACTACCCCTGCTGATGCTGGCCTGGCAGGTGGTGCATATGGCCTTTTTGGGTTATCTGCAGAGTCTTTAAAAAACAACCAGACTCAAGAAGACCTAACAGTTGTCCTGGCAACTTCCGTCGTGTTGGCTTTATGAGGAACGCTTTTCCGCCTTGTGTCTGCAGTAGTGATGAGCGAGTATGTTTTGTTAACCCTTTCGTCGAGTATGATCGGGCGAGCACCGAGTAGTTACAGCTGCTCGATGTTATGTTTGAATCACTCCCGTGTGCATAATTTGCAACTGTTTGACACCTTTAATACATGTGAGGAATGTGTAAGAAATAGACATTCCTCACATGTATTAAAGCTGTCAAACAGTTGCAAATCATGCACACGGGAGTGATTCAAACATAACATCGAGCAGCTGTAACTACTCGGTGCTCGCCCGAGCATACTCGGCAAAACGGTTAACAAAACATACTCGCTCATCACTAGTCTGCGGCCACCACACTGCTTCTTCCTGCCTGTTGTGGTGCTACGCCTCCCTCCTCCTGTGTGCTGCTGTCCTCGCTCTGCATGTCCTCCTGCCAGGTTTGGTCAGTTACTATATCATCCACCACCACGTCTTCCACTTCCGCACCCTGGTCCTCCTCCTGACTCTCTGGCGCTTGTATCTCATCATCATCCACCTCTTGTAACAGTTTCCCACCGTCGCCTTCGTGTGACCGTGGCTTCTCAAATATTTGGGCATAGCTACATGCGATCTCCTCTTACCCCGCTTCAAGTGGACCTGGCTAGAGGCCCGAATCTATAAATGGAAAAGTAAACAGCTCTTCTGAGTGTCCAAGTGTGGGATCAGTTGTCTCTGGGTACTCGGCATGGTGGGAGGAAGGAGGATCAGGGTGAGGAATATGCGGTCCAGACTCACGGCTACTGAGACTTGACCGTGTGGAAGACAAGGTGGTGGTGGCAAAGTGACTGGAAGCATTATCTGCTATCCAACCAATAACCTTTTCACACTGCTCTGTGTTCAATAGTGGTGTGCTGCTGTCCCCTATTAATTGGGACAGGAAGGTCGAGCGACAAGATGTGGGTGTTTGTTGTGGCACAATTTCAGCTTGCCCACATCCTCTGTATGCACCATCACTATCATGTCCACTTCCCCGTCCCTTGCCACGTACCTTGCCCATTTTAAATGGAGGACAATATTTTCCACATTCACTACAAATGGCAGGATTTAAATCGCAATGATATGTGATACGTGTGACGGAAAACCACAGTTTTAAATAGCTGGCCTATAGGTTATTATTTTTCACAGCGACCTCATGTCAATAACTTCACCGACACACTGCAACAAAATTTAAATGGAGGCAAATATTTTCCACGTTCACTACAAATTCCTGGATTTTTATCACTGTAATATGGAAAGGACCTGGCTGTATTCTGCTATGGTAACAAGCAAATGGAGCAGAAAAATGGTGTTCTCTGGATTGCTTTTGAAGCAAATAATCAGGATTAAGATCAAAAAAATAATTATCCCTGGCCCCTGATACCTGGGGCTATTTCTAGAAATATCTGTAACAGCAGCAGCAGCCAGAACTGGAATGGAGCCTCTTGTGCTGTATGGACTGGCACATACACTGCTTGCCTGCCTAGCTCTGATATACAGTGCCTACAAGTAGTATTCAACCCCCTGCAGATTTAGCTGGTTGACACATGCGGAATTAACTTGGCATTGTGACATTTGTACTGTAGGTCAGCCTGGAAGTGGGAAATGCACTGCAGCAAATTTTTTTTTTTTTTTTTTTTTTTTTTTTTAAAAACGTTAAAAGTTAATTCAGAGTGTCATTTATTATTCAACCCCTCAAACCACAAGAATTCTGTTTGGTCCCCCTAAAGTATTAAGAAGTAGTTCAGGCACCAAGAATAATGAGCTTCACATGTGTGGATTAAAGATCTCTTTTGCCAGCCTTTTCTGACTATTTAAGACCCTCCCCAAACTTGTGAACAGCACTCAGACATGGTCAACATGGGAAAGACAAAGGAGCATTCCAAGGCCATCAGAGACAAGATCGTGGAGGGTCACAAGGCTGGCAAGGGGTACAAAACCCTTTCCAAGGAGTTGGGCCTACCTGTCTCCACTGTTGGGAGCATCATCCGTAAGTGGAAGGCTTATGGAACTACTGTTAGCCTTCCACGGCCTGGACAGCCTTTGAAAGTGTCCTCCCGTGCCGAGGCCAGGCTTGTCCGAAGAGTCAAGGCTAACCCAAGGACAACAAGGAAGGAGCTCCGGGAAGATCTCATGGCAGTGGGGGCATTGGTTTCAGTCAATACCATAAGTAACGTACTCCACCGCAATGGTCTCCGTTCCAGACGAGCCCGTAAGGTACCTTTACTTTCAAAGTGTCATGTCAAGGCTCGTCTACAGTTTGCTCATGATCACTTGGAGGACTCTGAGACAGACTGGTTCAAGGTTCTATGGTCTGATGAGACCAAGATCGAGATCTTTGGTGCCAACCACACACGTGACGTTTGGAGACTGGATGGCACTGCATATGACCCCAAGAATACCATCCCTACAGTCAAGCATGGTGGTGGCAGCATCATGCTGTGGGGCTGTTTCTCAGCCAAGGGGCCTGGCCATCTGGTCCGCATCCATGGGAAGATGGATAGCACGGCCTACCTGGAGATTTTGGCCAAGAACCTCCGCTCCTCCATCAAGGATCTTAAGATGGGTCGTAATTTCATCTTCCAACAAGACAACGACCCAAAGCACACAGCCAAGAAAACCAAGGCCTGGTTCAAGAGGGAAAAAGTCAAGGTGTTGGAGTGGCCTAGTCAGTCTCCTGACCTTAACCCAATTGAAAACTTGTGGAAGGAGCTCAAGAATAAAGTCCACATGAGACACCCAAAGAACCTAGATAACTTGGAGAAGATCTGCATGGAGGAGTGGGCCAAGATAACTCCACAGACCTGTGCCTGCCTAATCAGGTCTTATAAAAGATGATTATTAGCTGTAATTGCAAACAAGGGTTATTCCACAAAATATTAAACATAGGGGTTGTATAATAATTGACCCACACTTTTATGTTTAAAATTTAATAAAATTCAACTGAGCAACATAACTTTTTGGTTTGTAAGATTTATGCTTCTGTTCATAAATCCTCTCGTTTGCAGTTTGAAGGCTCTAACTTATTTGCATCTTATCAAACCAGCTAAACCTGCAGGGGGTTGAATACTACTTGTAGGCACTGTATATATATATATATATATATATATATATACTAGCTATTGAACTCGTTCTACGCCTGGGTGGCAAGCTTTTTTATTGGTAATTGGTCTCCCATCCTGTTATGTGCTGCCCCCATCCTGTTATGTGCTGCCTCTATCCTGGTATTTGTGCTGCTCCCATCTTGGTATTTGTGCTACCCAATCCTGTTCCCCCATCCTGTTATGTGCTGCCCCCATCCTATCCTGGTATGCATGGCACACCTCATCCCCAATCCTGGTATGCATGGCACCCCATCCCTCATCCTGGTATGCATGGCTCCCTCATCCCGAATCCTGGTATACATGGCACCCCTCACCCCCATCCTTGTATGCATGGCACTCCTCATCCCTCATTCTGGTATGCATGGCACTGTCTTTCCTCATCATGGTATGCACGGTACCTCATCCCTCATTCCTATCTTGGTAAGTATGGTACGCCTCATCCTGGTATGCATGGTACCCTCATCCCTATCTTGGTATGTATAGTACCCCCTCATTCCTATCCTGGTATGCATGGTACCCCCTCATCCCTATCATGGTAAACATGGTACCCCTTTGTCCCTACCCTGGTGTGAATGTTAGCCCCTCATCCCTATCCTGGTATGCATGGTACCCCCTTATCCCTATCCTGGTATGCATGGTACCCCCTCATCCCCATCCTGGTATGCATGGCACCCCTCAACCCCAATCCTGGTATGCATGACACCCCATCCCCAAACCTGGTATGTATGGTACCCCTCATCCCCAATCCTGGTATGCATTGCAACCCTCATCCCCAATCCTACTATGTATGGTATCCCTCATCCCTATCATGGTATGTATGGTACCCCTCATCTCCAATCCTGGTATGTATCGTACCCCTCATCCCTATCCTGGTATGTATGGTACCCCTCATCCCCAATTCTGCTATGTATGGTACCCCTCATCCCTATCCTGGTACGTATGGTACCCCTTATCCCCAATCCTGCTATGTATGGTACCCTTCATCCATATCCTGGTATGTATGGTACCCCTCATCCCTATCCTGGTATGCATGGCACCCCTCATCCCCAATCCTGGTATCCATGGCACCCCTCATCCCCAATCCTGCTATGTATGGTACCCCTCATCCATATCCTGGTATGTATGGTACCCCTCATCGCTGTCCTGGTATGCATGGCACCCCTCATCCCTATCCTGGCATGCATGGTACCCCCTCATCCGTATGCTGGTATGCATGGCCCCTAATCCGTATTCTGGTATGCATGGCACCCCTCATTCTGATCCTGTTATGCATGTTACCCCATCCCTCATCCTAGTAGTGCATGGTACCCCCTCATCCCTATCCTGGTATGCATGGTACCCCTCATTCCCATTATGGTATGTATGGTACCCCTCATCCCTATCCTGGTATGCATGGCACCCCTCATCCCTCGTATGCATGGTACCCCTCATCCCCCAAGCCTGGTATGTATGGTACCCCCTCATCCCTAGGGTGGGTTAATTTTAATATTGAGAGAAAGAGTATCCAAAAAAAATCAAGAAAATCACATTGTATAAATTAGATAAATATATTTGCATTTTGCAGTGAGAAATAAGTATTTGATCCCCTACAAACCATTATGAGTTCTGGCTCCTACAGACCAGTTAGACGCTCCTAATCAACTCGTTACCTGCATTAAAGACAGCTGTCTTACATAGTCACCTGTATAAAAGACTCCTGTCCGCAGACTCAAATAATCAGTCAGAATCTAACCTCTACAACATGGGCAAGACCAAAGAGCTTTCTAAGGATGTCAGGGACCAGATCATAGACCTGTTAGAACCTTGCTCTTAGGTTTTTTTTCCTTTGCTGGTCACATGACCTTGTTGGCCTATTTAAGCCTGCTCCGCCCTTCTGGCTTTGCTGGACTTCATTGTATATCTACTTTCTAGCTAGCCTGTGCTCTGTGTCTTGCTCTGTTAGTTTGCTTGGTCTACTGACCTCTATGCTCTATATATTTTGTTTGTTCATCTGTCTGCTACTATTTCTGTTAGGAGGTGTCCCATATTCCTCCCAGTCCTTAGTACTTGTAGGGATTCCTTCCCCACATCTATAGGTCTCCGTACAGACTAGCTTAGGACTTTAGCAGGTCTGATCGCAGGATCAGGTCCCCTGTTACATCGTAGGGATTTAGCTGAGTTCTATCGTAGGGACAGATCTCCTCTCTTTCCTTAGCTCTGGTAGCAGAACATAACAGAAAGTCCAGCCTGTAAATTCTCTAAGGAAAGATTTTTCTGTTCCATCATGGTGTCGGTTCAGGATTTGGCTCATCGCCTGCAGGGACTCTCTCTGGAGGTGGCCGAGCTCCGTCAGCACGTGAGTAACTGTCCTGGAGCACATTTCTTGGAGCCTAAGGTATGTTTGCCGGATTTATTTTTTGGTGAACACCGAGAATTTTTTTCATTTAAAAATGCTTGCTTATTGTATTCTCGTTTGAGACCTAAGTCCTCTGGGGATGAATCCCAGCGCGTAGGGTTCATAATGTCACTTTTGCGCAAAGAGCCTCAGGAGTGGGCCTTTTCTTTGCAACCTAGTGATACATGCTTCAGATCAGTGGATAGTTTTTTTTCTGCTTTGGGACTATTATATGATGATCCTGACCGTGTCGCATCAGCTGAGACTGAGTTGAGACGTTTAAAACAGGGATCAGGTAATGTGGAAAAATATTGTACTCATTTCCGTCGTTGGTCTACTCAAACAGGGTGGAACGATTCTGCTCTGAAAAGTCTATTTCTTGCTGGGCTCAGTGAAAGGGTTAAAGACCTGCTAATTGCTTATCCTACACCTGAAGATTTGCAACAGGCTATGCAATTAGCTATACGGGTGGATAGAAGACTGCGTGCAAGGGTTAATGAGAGCAAATCCTCTGCTATGTCAGTTTCTGGTTATGAGAATGTGTGTACTAACAGTGGTGAACCGATGGAGATTGGATCGGTGGCACCTCGCTCTCAAGAAAAAGACCGTCGATTTTTTGAAGGCTTGGGTTTCTATTGCGGAAAATCTGGTCATTTGATTAAAGGCTGTGAGCTTCGTATGAAGAAAGAAAAAAAAATGGTCAGTCACGCCCGTATTGCCTGTTTAAATTCCAAGGGTATATTTTTAGCTGCTTCCACGATTGCTCAGAAAAAATTAATGGAATTTCGGGTGTTTGTTGATTGCGGGTCTACTCTGAATGTAATTGATGGGGGATTCGTGGAAAGACTCAATTTAAAACCTGAACCTTTATCATCCCCCATTGCTGTGGTTTCTGTGGATGGTTCCCCTTTGAAGAATATTACTCTCAAGGTCTGTGAATTTCCTCTCACTATTAATGGTGTTCACCATGAGAAATTGGATTTGGTAGTGTTGAATAACTTGCCTTCTCCAGTAATATTGGGATTGCCCTGGTTAAAATTTCACAATCCTGTACTGGATTGGTCTACCAGTGAAATTAAATCCTGGAGCCATAAATGTTATGACAAGTGTTGTAACGGGCGTATTGCAGCTTTGGATAGGGGAGAATTGCCTGTTCCTATTCAGGATTTTTGGAGAGTTTTTTCTGAGAAGGAATCGCAGGTTTTGCCTCCCCATAGAGACTATGATTGTTCTATTGAATTTGTCCCTGGAGCGACTCTTCCTAAAAGTCGTTTATTTAATCTTACTATTCCTGAGAGGAAGGCTTTGGAGGAATACATACAGACAAGTTTGGCCGCCGGTCACATTAGGCCCTCTAAGTCTCCTGTGGCGGTTGGATTTTTTTTTGTAAAAAAAAAGGACGGCGGTTTACGTCCTTGTCTGGATTTTCGTGAGATTAACAAAATTACTGTACGCAATCCTTACCCACTGCCATTGATTCCTGATCTGTTTAACCAGTTAATGGGGGCCAAGTGGTTCTCTAAAATTGACCTTCGGGGGGCATACAATCTGTTGCGCATGAAGGAGGGTGATGAATGGAAGACTGCTTTTAACACTCCTGTGGGTCATTTTGAGAATCTGGTGATGCCTTTTGGTCTTACTAATGCTCCTGCATTTTTTCAGAATCTGATTAATGACATCCTGAGACCTTTGATCGGTAAAAATGTGGTTGTGTATTTGGATGACATTTTGATTTATTCGCCGGATCTGGAGTCTCATTGGCGGAGCGTGCGTGAGGTATTACAGTTATTAATGGACAATTCGCTTTTTGCTAAGCTGGAGAAATGTGAGTTCGCTGTACAGAGAATTAGTTTTTTGGGTTACATTATCTCCAGCGAAGGTTTTGAGATGGATCCGGTTAAGGTTCAGGCTGTGCAGGAATGGCCTAGGCCTATTGGTTTGAAATCGATACAGAGGTTTTTGGGTTTCGCCAATTACTACAGAAAATTCATAAAAAATTTTTCTAGTATTGTCAAACCTCTGACCGATCTCACCAGGAAAGGTGCTGATGCGGTTCAGTGGTCTTCTGAGGCCATTGAAGCTTTTGTGTATCTCAAGGAGAGGTTCACCTCTGCTCCCATCCTTATGCAGCCTGATGTGACTAAGCCGTTTTTGGTTGAGGTTGATGCTTCCTCTGTGGGGGTTGGCGCAGTATTGTCTCAGGATAACGGGGATGGATTACATCCCTGTGCCTTTTTTTCAAAAATTTTTTCGGAGACTGAACTGAATTACGATATTGGTAATCAGGAATTATTGGCTATTAAACTCGCATTTGAACACTGGCGCCACTTCTTGGAAGGTGCGGAATTTCCCGTTCAGGTTCTTACGGATCATAAAAATCTGATATATCTTGATGCTGCCAAGCGCCTGAATGCCCGTCAGGCTAGGTGGGCACTGTTTTTCTCGCGGTTTAATTTCTCCGTTACTTACATCCCTGGTACTAAGAATGTTAAGGCGGATGCCTTGTCTCGCAGTTTTTCTCCCATAGTCGGTGCTGAGAAAGAGGAGAACATTTTACAAGAAGGTGTTGTGATAGCTGCTTTGGACTCCGTTTTGGAAAATGAGATTCTTAAAGCACAGGAGAATGCCCCTTCTAACACTCCTCATGGGAGGTTGTTTGTGCCTGGGACCTTTAGGAGAGATTTGTTTGTTGAGTGTCACGAATCTCGGTTGGCAGGTCATCCCGGAATCTCTGAGACCAAGAGACTGGTGGGTCGCAGTTTTTGGTGGCCTGGATGGCAGAAGGAAGTCATTAAGTGGGTGCGTCAATGTACTATATGTGCTAGATCTAAGTCCTCACATACTCCTGCTGCGGGGTTGCTTTGTCCTTTGGAGGTTCCCAGTGCTCCTTGGACACTTTTGGCTATGGACTTTATAACTGACCTTCCCCCCTCTGAGGGTTTTACTGTCATCTGGGTGGTCGTGGACCGTTTTAGCAAGATGTGTCACTTGGTTCCCTTTGTCAAACTGCCCTGCGCTAAAACTCTCGCTAAGGCCTTTGTCAAGGAAATTGTCAGACTTCATGGCGTTCCTACTGACATTGTTTCTGATAGGGGTCCTCAGTTCGTGGCTCGTTTTTGGCGTGCCTTTTGTGACAGGTTGGGAGTTCATTTATCGTTCTCGTCCGGATATCATCCTGAATCTAATGGCCAGACAGAAAGGAAAAAACAGGATGTTGAGCAGTTCTTGCGTTGTTTTGTGGCAGACAATCAAGAGGGGTGGTCTGAGTTTCTGCCACTTGCTGAATTTGCTCTGAACAATCATACATCTTCTTCTGCTGGTTGTTCGCCTTTTTTTTGTTGTTCTGGGAGACATCCGTCGTTTGGGTCGTTCTCCAAGTTGGGATCTGCCGTGCCTGAGGAGGAGAATTTTTCCGGTGATTTGGAGAGAGTTTGGACGGATGTGCGTGGTAATCTTCAGGAGGCCAACAGAAAATCTAAGGACTACTTTGATAGGAAACGACAGGAGGTTTTGTTCGCTGTTGGTGACATGGTTTGGTTGTCCTCTAGGAATCTGCGGTTGAGGATTCCTTCTAAGAAATTGGGTCCCAAGTTTGTAGGGCCCTTTAAGGTGCTTCAGGTTGTCAACCAATCTGCTGTTAGGTTGGAGGTTCCTACCTCCTGGAGAATTAATCCGGTATTTCATGTCTCTCTGTTAAAAAAAGCTGTTGTATCGGATTGTGACGCCTCTGCCTCTGTTCCTCCGGTGGTGGAGGACGGGGAATATGAAATTTCTCGCATCCTTAACTCTAGACTGTATAGAGGTAGTTTGCAGTATCTTGTGGCCTGGAAAGGTTTCGGACCCGAGGATAACTCTTGGGTGAGGTCGGATGATGTTTCCGCGTCCAGACTTATCAGAGCGTTTCACAGGAGATTTCCTGATAAGCCTGGTCCTAGGGGATCCGGAGGATCCTCTTAGAAGGGGGGGGTACTGTTAGAACCTTGCTCTTAGGTTTTTTTTCCTTTGCTGGTCACATGACCTTGTTGGCCTATTTAAGCCTGCTCCGCCCTTCTGGCTTTGCTGGGCTTCATTGTATATCTACTTTCTAGCTAGCCTGTGCTCTGTGTCTTGCTCTGTTAGTTTGCTTGGTCTACTGACCTCTATGTTCTATATATTTTGTTTGTTCGTCTGTCTGCTACTATTTCTGTTAGGAGGTGTCCCATATTCCTCCCAGTCCTTAGTACTTGTAGGGATTCCTTCCCCACATCTATAGGTCTCCGTACAGACTAGCTTAGGACTTTAGCAGGTCTGATCGCAGGATCAGGTCCCCTGTTACATCGTAGGGATAAAGCTGAGTTCTATCGTAGGGACAGATCTCCTCTCTTTCCTTAGCTCTGGTAGCAGAACATAACAAGACCTGCACAAAGCTTGAATTGGGCTACAAAACCATAAGTAAGACGCTGGGTGAGAAGGAGACAACTGTTGGTGCAATAGTAAGAAAATGGAAGAAATACAAAATGGCGGTCAATCGACATCGATCTGGGGCACCATGCAAAATCTCACCTCGTGGGGTATCCTTGATCATGAGGAAAGTGAGAGATCAGCCTAAAATTACACGGGGGGGGGGGGACTTGTTAATGATCTCAAGGCAGCTGGGACCACAGTCACCAAGAAATCCATTGGTAACACATTACGCCTTAAAGGTTTAAAATCCTGCAGTGCCCGCAAGGTCCCCCAGCTCAAGAAGGCACATGTGCAGGCCAGTCTGAAGTATGCAAATGAAGACCTGGATGATTCTGTGAGTTAGTGGGAGAAGGTTCTGTGGTCAGATGAGACAAATATTGAGCTCTTTGGCATTAACTCCACTCGCCGTGTTTGGAGGAAGAAGAAGGATGAGTACAACCCTTAGAACATCGTCCCAACTGGGAAGCATGGTGGGGGAAACATTATACTTTGGGGGTGGTTTTCTGCAAAGGGGACATGATGACTGTACCTTATTGAAGGGAAGATGGATGGGGTCATGTATTGTGAGATTTTGGCCAACAACCTCCTTCCCTCAGTAAGAGCATTGAAGATGGGTTGTGGCTGGGTCTTCCAGCAAGACAATGACCCAAAACATACAGCCAGGGCAATGAAGGAGCAGCTAATAAAGAAGCACAGTAAGGTTATGGATAGTGATGAGTGAGCATGCTCGATACTGATCGGTGCTCGGCCAAGCATCTCACTGCTCAAGATGCTCGGCGCACACCGAGTATTTCTGGGGTTGCCCAGCGGGAGCTCGGGTCCCCTCCCAGCATGTTTGGCGCGCTTTAAAGCGCCAATGAACATGCAGGGATTCTCTGCCACTCAATGTAATGCCGTAGCCATGTTGGTTGTGGCATTACAGTGATTGGCTGGCCGCACAGCGTCATCAGGTCTGTATCAGACCTGGCGCGCCATGCTCGTCACAGTCACTCGGGAATGAGACAGTTTAGGGAGAGGTGCTGCTGAGCTAGGGAGAGATTTGCTTTTTTCTAGTTAGTGTAAGTATACCTGACTATAAAGACACACATCCATCTCAACAAACAGTACTTCTGAGGACTAATCCATCTGCAGAGATATCAGGCAGGCAGTGTACAGTGGGTACGGAAAGTATTCAGACCCCTTTAAATTTTTCACTCTTTGTTTCATTTCAGCCATTTGGTAAATTCTAAAAAGTTAATTTTTATATCTCATTAAAGTCCACTCTGCACCCCATCTTGACTGAAAAAAAACAGAAATGCAGAAATTTTCGCAAATTTATTAAAAGAAACCCTGAAATATCACAATTTGTTTCAGTGTGTCGGTGAATCTATTGATACCAGTTTGCTGTTCAAAATAGTTACCTACAGGCCAGGTATTTAAAACTGTGGTTTGTCCGTCACACGGATCACATATAAGTTCGCTCCAAATTCAGCCATTTGTAGTTAGCTTGGACAATATTGTCCTCCATTTAAAATGGGCAAGGCACGTGGCAAGGGACGGGGAACTGGATGTGATGGTGATGGTGCATGCAGAGGCCGAGGCCGTGGGCAAGCTGAAATTGTGCCACAACAAACACCCACATCTTCTCGCCTGACCTTCCTGTCCCAATTCCTAGGGGACAGCAGCACACCACTATTGAACACAGAGCAGTGCCAAAATGTTATTGGTTGGAAAGCGGATAATGCTTCCAGTCACTTAGCCACCACCACCATCCAGTATTCCACACGGTCATGTCTCAGTAGTTGTGAGTCTGGACCACACATTCCTCACCCTGAACATTCTTCCTCCCACCATGCCGAGTGCCCAGAGACAACTGATCCCACACTTGGACACTCTGAAGAGCTGTTCACTTTTCCATTTATAGATTCGTCCCTCTCGCCCGGTCCACTTGAAGCGGGGCAAGATCACATGTAGCAATGCCCAAATATTTGAGTAGCCACGGTCACATGAAGGCGATGGTGGGAAAGTGTCACAAGAGGTGGACGATGATGAGACTCAATTGCCAGAAAGTCAGGAGGAGGACCAGGGTGCGGAAGTGGAAGATGAGGTGGTGGATGATATAGTAACTGACCCAACCTGGCAGGAGGACATGCAGAGTGAAGAGAGCAGCACAGAGGGGGAGAGAGGCAGAGCACCCCAACAGGCAGGAAGAAGCAGTGTGGTGGCCGGAGACAGAAGGCAGGCAACCATTTCACGTAACACCAACACAAAGGATGTTGCCAGTACAACTGTTAGGTCTTCCTGAGTCCAGTTGTTTTTTAAAGACTCTGCCGATAACCCCAAAAAGGCCATTTGCGCCACTTGCCTGACCACCACCAGCATGATCAGGCACATGGCAGCAAAGCACCCGACTTTGTGGGCTGAACCCCAGTGTCCAGAAACAGTGTCTGCGGGTGGCACCACTGCTTCTTCCGCTGTTGTGCATGCAAGCCAATCCCCTGTCCATGGTGCATGTGAAGATACCTCCTGCCCTGCACCTGTCGTTGCACACTCTCAAGTAGCAGCATCAGGAAGCACGTCCATGTCCTTGTCCCAGCACAGCGTTCAGTTGTCCATACCCCAGTCCTTGGAACGCAAGCGCAAATACGCAGCCAACACCCCACAGGCCACACTGCTAAATTCCCACATTTCGCGACTGCTTGCGCTCAAAATGTTGCCTTTTAGGTTCGTGGAGACGGAAGCATTCCGCAACCTGATGGCGGCAGCCGTTCCTTGGTACTCGGTCCCCAGTCGCCACTATTTCTCCCGGTGTGCCATCCCCGCTTTACACAAGCACGTGTCCCAAAACACTAGCCGTGCCCTCAACAACGCAGTTACCGGGAAAGCCTACATAATCACGAACACGTGGACAAGTGCTTGTGGGCAAGGACGGTACATCTCGCTGACGGCACACTGGGTTAACATAATGGAAGCCGGGACCCAGTTGGACATTGGGACGGAACATCTCCTCCCGACGCCAAGGGTTGCAGACCCTAGGTCAATCAGGGTTGCCCCCACAGTCTACAGCTACTGCATGTCATCCTCCCCAGCTTCCTCCTCCTCTTCAGCCTCCATCTCCAAAATGACCACATCAGTCACAAGCTGGAAGCTTACCAAGCGGCAACAGGCTGTGCTGAAGCTAATATGCTTAGGTGACAAACTGTACAATGCTGAAGAGTTGTGGACAACACTGAAAGAACAGGCAGATCTGTGGCTCACTCCGCTGAACATACAGCCAGGCATGGTCGTGTGTGACAATGGCCAGAACCTGGTGGCGGCTCTGAGGCAAGACGAGCTCACACACGTACCATGCTTGGCCCATGGGCTTAACCTTGTGGTTCAGCGGTTTCTCAAATCCTACCCAGAGCTGCCAGATCTGCTTGTTAAAGTACGCCGTCTGTGTGCCTATTTTAGAAAGTCAGCTACAGCTTCCGCCTCCCTTGCCGTGCTTCAGCAGCCTTTGCAGCTTCCAGATCACCTACTGGTGTGTGATGTCCCCATGCGTTGGAACTCTACACTGCAGATGTTGGGAAGGATTTGTGAGCAGAAGAAGGCAGTTGTTGAGTACTAGCATCAACAAGGCCGTCTGTATTCAGT
This sequence comes from Phyllobates terribilis, assembly GCF_046119375.1. Classification (NCBI taxonomy): domain Eukaryota; kingdom Metazoa; phylum Chordata; class Amphibia; order Anura; family Dendrobatidae; genus Phyllobates; species Phyllobates terribilis. Next base: position 13,835,263 of record NW_027362764.1, on the reverse strand, counting down.
TCAGACTCCACACATAATACCTCAGGAGTGGACATGGATGTCAGACATATGTACCATCCTCCAAAACTTTGAGGACTCCACCAAAATGGTGTGCGTCGATGACGCCATAATTAGCGTCACCATCCCCCTTCTCTGTCTTCTGAAACGCTCTCTGCTCACAATCAAAGAGAAGGCATTGCAGGCGGAGCACGATAAGATGGAGCAAGGAACCATACAGGGTGATTACACACAGCCCAGCCTCATCTCATCCCAATGTGGATTGGGTGACAATGAGGAAGAGGAGGAGGAGGAAGAACAGGAGCTAGTTTCATGCGCTACAGACGGTACTACCTGTACAACTGTCATACCGTCTGTCAAGGGTGGATGGCCTGAGGAAAGAGAGGAGGAGGAGGAGAGCCTGGTCAGTCATCCTCTTGGTGAGGACACGGAAGTCTTGACTGTTAGCAGTCTGGCACGCATGGCAGAATTTATGTTACGCTGCCTTTCCCATGACCCTCCCCTTCTCAAACTTTTGGGTGACAATCATTACTGGTTGGTGAGACTTCTAGACCCACGCTACAAGGAGAACTTTATATCTCTTATTCCTGAGGCAGACAGGTCTACAAAAATGGGGCAGTACCAGAAGGCCCTTGTTGTGGAACTATTAAAAAAATTCCCATCTGAAAACGATGGCGGCAGAGGTCATAGTGCGTTGGACAACCAAGGACTACAAGCGAGAGAGACACAACTCCAATCCAGCAGAAGCAGGGGAACACTGTCAAAGTTCTGGGGGAGTTTTCTCAGCCCCTGCCATCGCACGGGCCCTGACGAGTGGGGTACTCTCACAAGGAGTGCAAAGTTTGGGAAGATGCTGAGGGAGTACCTTGCCGACCATACCAACGTCCTCCGCGATTCCTTGGGTTTCCAAGCTGGATACGTGGAATGAACTGGCTCTCTACGCCTTGGAGGTCCTGGTCTGCTCTGCCGCCAGCGTTTTATCAGAGCGGGTTTTTAGTGCCGCTGGTGGAATTATAACTGATAAGCGCATCCGACTGTCAACTGAAAATGCTGACAGGCTGACTCTTATAAAAATTAACAAGGGCTGGATTGGGCCAGACTTCTCAACACCACCGAATGATAGCAGCGTAAGATAAACTCAAATACAGTGTCTTTTTTCCGAGATGTATTCCCATGCACCTTTTCACACCCACACATGGGTATACGCTTCCTGATTTTGGCTATTTGCTCTTGTCCTCCTCCTTTTCCTCATCCTTGTCCTCCACCACCATATCAGCAGGGTGATTTTGGTCTGTGATGCAACACCCACATACTTTTTTTAAAGGGTCTTTATGATGCCCGTAAAAAAAAATATTTATACAGTATGTTCATGTATACCCCCCAGGGGTAAATGTTTGTCAGCACATACACTCAGTGCATGGGCATTACAAGTATAGGAGGCCCGCTCCTTTCTAATGGGAACATTTTTTTATGAGGCCCTCCTCCATGTCTTTTCCAAGGGGCATTGGAGTGCCTCCCAATTTTTGGCAGCCCTTTGATTCACTGCATAGGCAAACACTATGGGAAATCCACTTCCTAATGATAGGAACATTGTTTTTAGGAGGCTCTCTGACCTCTATGTCTCTTGCAAGGGGCATTGGAGTTCCTCCAAATTTTTGGCAGCCGTTGCTTCACTGCATAGACAAACAGTATGGGAGACCCTCTCCTTTCTAATGTGAATTTGTTGATACTGTGGCCCTTCTCTATGTGTCTTTAAATTGTTAGTGGGGCTTTTCCAAATTTTGTCAGCAGTTGGACTCACTGCATACCCTATAACTGTATAGCACCTTTGTAATGGAAACATGTCATTACTGTGGCCCTGCTCTATGTGTCTTTAAATTGAATACGCAATTACAGTATAGGACACCCACTTGTTAATAATGGGAACAACAAAGCATAGCCGGCTTATGGCTTTCTAACAATAGCGATGGCCGACTGCTGGCCTTTTAAGAATAGTAAGAATGTCTTAAAAAATAATGTAGAAAAAAAACAGTAGTATCTTTCTTTAGTATAAAAAACAGAGTCGCCAATGTAACCTCAATGTAATCACATTGTTCAGCTCCTGCACCTCCTCCTCCATCTCCGAAATGACCACATCAGTCACAAGCTGAAAGCACTGCAGCACTGCCTTGGCCAAACGGCAACAGGCTGTGCTGAAGATAACATGCTTAATGCTTAGGTGACAAACTGCCCAGCGCTGCAGACTTGTCAAAAGCTGTAACACAGCAGCCTGATCTGTGGCTCTCACTGCTGAACATACAGCCAGGCATGGTCGTGTCTGACAATGGACAGAACCTGGTGATGGAGAAATGACAGCCGTGGTATATACGGTTTCCATCTATGCCAGTCCTTTCACCGAGCTAAAGAATATGGCTGTGGTGAAATACAACTCCCACTGAGAAGCTGTTTCAGATTGAAAAACATTGTGCCCACCAGAGGATTTGATTCAGAGGGATAACCTTTCTCCACCGCACAAGAGCCCCAATGCAGGTGAAAAGTTTGCGCTATCATGTACTCTCCCGATGTAGAAGCCAGGGCCCACCATAGAATTCTCTGGTGGGACCGTCCAACCCTGCCGAGAAGCAGTCCTGGCTAAGAAAAGTGTGTGGGAAGGTTCCTGGACACTCTATCGCTGCTTTTTTAATGTGGATTGGACGTGCTTATGCATGTTATTTCTCAAAACGCATTACAGATCAGGCCATTGCCCACTGAGGTGGAAACCCACGCAAACACGGGAACAACATACAAAATACTTGCAGATGTTGTCCTTGCTGGGATTTGAACATAGGATCCCAGCACTGCAAGGCTTCAGTGCTAACCACTGAGCCAATGTGCTGCCGTTCACCCTCTAATATCTAACAGGCTGGAGAAACTTGCACCTACTGCCACTCTATCTTCAGCTCCTTTGTGAGAAACTAATGTATTTGGGCAGCCACTCAGTCTACCAAATAAAATTCATGAGAAGGAAATTGGGGATGGCTTCTCTACTGGTACTGGGGGCAGTGCTAATACCATGGCGTCATACTATAGTTCACCATAGTTTACTGGAAATATTCCAGGCTGGTAGGAGTCACGCAGATTCCCACAGAAAAGTATCAGCAGTAATGGTCAGGGACACGCTCTTGTGGAAGGCGGAGATGATACCGGGAGAAATAGTGGCGCCTGGGGGCTGAGTATGGACACCCGGCCGCCGCCACCATGAGGTTGTCGACAGCTTACACCTCCACGAGCCTAATAGGCCACATTTCAAGTGCAAGCAGCTGCCCAGAAATCTTGCAGTTTGGTTTTGCGGCCTGTGGGTGAGTGGCTGGCTGCATACTTGCACTTGCATTCCAATTAGCAGAAAACTAAGCAGATGGTGGCCTCTATAATCATCATGGCCTCACCTCGGCACTATGAACTCTCCTGAATGAAAATCCAGGGTCCACCGGAGGAGTCTCTGGTTCTCTGGTGGGCCCATCCAACCCTGCCAAGAAACAGCCCTGGCTAAGAAAAGTGCGTGAGAAGGTTCCCAGACACTCTATGGCTGATTTTTTTATGTGGATTGGACGTGCTTATGCACGTTATTTCTCAAGCCGCATTGCAGATCAGGCCATTGTCCAACTCTGTAGTCATGAAATTAAAGGCGCAAACAAAGACACCGAGCTAAAGAATATGGCTGTGGTGAAATCCAACTCTCACTGAGAAGCAGTGTCAGACTAAAAGACATTGGGCCCACCAGAGGATTTGATTCTGAGGTTTCACCTTTCTCCCCCACTGGAGAGCCCCATAGCAGCTGCAAAGTTTGCGCCTATCATGAACTCTCCTGATGGAGAAGCCAGGGTCCACCCGAGGATTTTTGGTGGATCCGTGCAACCCTGCCGAGAAGCAGCCCTGGCTAAGAAAAGTGTGTGGGAAGGTTCCCGGACACTCTATGGCTGCATTTTTAACGTGGACTGGCTCCGTACCATCCCTGGCTACATTCAGCCGTCCACATGTTTCACATTCAAGTGAAAGCAGCTTTAGAGGACTTCCTGGGAGAAATGACAGCTGGGTAGATATGGTTTCTCAAGTAGAGATGAGCGGTGTTCGACTAGAACTGTTCGCCAATCTCAAATTCGAGCTGTTTTGGGCGGTGTTCGAGTTGTTCGACGAACCCGAACGATTTGCAAAAAATTCGGCTGTTCGAGGTTATGTTCGATAACTGTTCGTGCACCAAAAGCGTGTCCTGCATGTCTGGCGCTATTTAGAGCACCAATCATGCAGGGATTGTCTGCCACTCACTGTAATGTCACAGCCATGGTGGTTGTGGCATTACAGTGATTGTCCAAATCGATGGGAACAGTGCCAACAGTGAAACATGAAAAGCCGGCAATTCAGCAGCGGCATACACCTGTACCCGACAATTTAGAACCGAAAGAATAGAGCTTCACACATAGATTAGATAGATATAAACATGTCAGCCACATATATACGAAGTACAGTGAAAGTGCTGCTTACTGTACTTGTCATTTAGCGTAAAGGATTTATCAAAAAAAATAATAGTGTTTTCATGCACCGTCTCTTTAAAAAAGCCGGCCGGCAATTCAGCAGCGGTACCCGACAATTTATAACAGACAGAATAGAGCTTCACACATAGATTAGATAGATAGAAACATGTCAGCCACATATATACGAAGTACAGTGACAGTGTTGCTTACTGTACTTGTCATTTAGCGTAAAGGATTTATCAAAAAAAATAATAGTGTTTTCGTGCACTGTCTCTTTAAAAAAGCCGGCCGGCAATTCAGCATCTGTACCCGACAATTTATAACAGACAGAATAGAGCTTCACACATAGATTAGATAGATAGAAACATGTCAGTCACATATATATGAAGTACAGTGATAGTGTTGGTTACTGTACTTGTCATTTAGTATTAAAATAAAGGATTTATTATTAAAAAAATTGGCGTGGGGTTCCCCTTAATTTTAGGCTCTAGCGGAGGTTAAGCAGACGGCTGGGGCAGATGTTTGAAGCCTGGGAAGGGGGTAATACCCACGGAGCTTCCCAGGCTACTAATATCAGCCCCCAGCTGAATACATAGCCTTTACTAGCTATTAAAATGGGGGACCCCCCCAAAAAAATGACGTGGGGTCCCCCCTAATTTAATAGCTAGCAAAGGCTAGGCAGACAGCTGGGGGCTGATATTAATAGCCCAGGAAGGGAGCCATGAATATTGGCCCCCTCCCAGGCTAGAAACACCAGCCGTCAGCCGCCCCAGAAATGGCGCATTCATAGGATGCGCCAATTCTGGCACTTAGCCTCGCTCTTCCACGCTGCCCTGGTGCGGTGGCAGGGGGTAATAGGGTTGGGGTTGATGTCAGCTTATAATGCCAGCTGCCATGAAGCCCAGGTTAGTAATGGAGAGGCGTCTATAAGACACCCCCATTACTAACCCCATAGTCAAAGTTACAAAAAAACACAAACACCCAGAATAAAGTCCTTTAATTGAAATAAAGACACAATTCTTTATTGTTCTAAATTAAACCATACTTACCGTCACGCCCATTCCAGCTGAAGCCAACGATCTCCTGCAATAAAAGAGAAATAATAAAGCAACCTCATCCTTACCTTTCCATGGTTCCCACGACAGCTTCAGCTCTGCTACATCGAGATGACAGGCTGGACCGCAGCAGAACGCTGCCATCCAGCCTCTCATCCCACAGACACTGAGAAGCGCAGGCTTGCTTGCGCTGCTCAGCGTCTCTCTGTGACGACATCCAGATGAGCCGAGTTCATGTCCAATGAACTCGGCTCACCTCATGCACGTCACTGACAGCGTGGGAAAATTCTCACGCTGAAGCGGTGAGTGCAGGAGAATTCTCCCACGCTGTCAGTGACATGCATAAGGTGAGCTCATGTCCAATGAACTCAGCTCACCTCCTGCACGTCACTGACAGCGTGGGAGAATTCTCCTGCACTCAGCGCTTCAGCGTGAGAATTCTCCCACGCTGAAGCGCTGAGTGCAGGAGAATTTTCCCACGCTGTCAGTGACGTGCATAAGGTGAGCTCATGTCCAATGAACTCAGCTCACCTCCTGCACGTCACTGACAGCGTGGGAGAATTCTCCTGCACTCAGCGCTTCAGTGTGAGAATTCTCCCACGCTGAAGCGCTGAGTGCAGGAGAATTTTCCCACGCTGTCAGTGACGTGCATGAGGTGAGCCGAGTTCATTGGACATTAACTCGGCTCATCTGGATGCCCTCACAGAGAGACACTGTGGAGCGCAAGCAAGCCTGCGCTTCTCAGTGTCTGCGGGATGACAGGCTGGATGGCAGCGTTCTGCTGCGGTCCAGCCAGTCATCTCGATGTAGCAGAGCTGGAGCCGTCCTGGGAACCATGGAAAGGTAAGGATGAGGTTGCTTTATTATTTTTCTTTTATTTCAGGAGATCGTTGGCTTCAGCTGGAATGGGCGTGATGGTAAGTATGGTTTAATTTAGAACAATAAAGAATTGTGTCTTTATTTCAATTAAAGGACTTTATTCTGGGTGTTGTGTTTTTTTAAAATACTTTACTAGAAATTCATGGCGGTCATGTCTAATATTGGCGTGACCCCATGGCGGATTCCAGCCCCCAGCTGCCTAGTTGTACCTGGCTGGACACAAAAACAGGGCGAAGCCCCACGTCAATTTTTTTTTAATTATTTCATGAATTTCCTGAAATAATTAAAAAAAATTGAAGTGGGGCTTCGCACTATATTTGTGTCCAGCCAGGTACAGCAGGCAGGAACGGGCTGCCCCCAACCACCAGCTGCCTATTTGTACCTGGCCGGACACAACAATATAGGGAAATAATTAAAAAAAAAGTATGTGGGGCTTCGCCCTATTTTTGTGTCCAGCCAGGTACAACTAGGCAGCTGGGGGCTGGAATCCGCAGCGCAGGGAGGCCCAAGCTTTCTGGGCCCCCCCCCCCCCCCGCTACAAATTGCAGTCCGCAGCCACCCCGGAAAATGGCGCGTTCATAGAAGCGCCATCTTCTGGCGCTGTACCCAACTCATCCAGGGCCCTGGTGCGGTGGCTCACTGGGTAATAAAGGGGTTAGGGCCAGCTTGGTATTATCAGCTGGCCCCAAGCCCAAAATTCATGGGGTCACGCCAGTATTAGACATGACCGCCATGAATTTCTAGTAAAGTATTTAAAAAAAACACAACACCCAGAATAAAGTCCTTTAATTGAAATAAAGACACAATTCTTTATTGTTCTAAATTAAACCATACTTCCCATCACGCCCATTCCAGCTGAAGCCAACGATCTCCTGCAATAAAAGAAAAATAATAAAGCAACCTCATCCTTACCTTTCCATGGTTCCCACGACAGCTTCAGCTCTGCTACATCGAGATGACAGGCTGGACCGCAGCAGAACGCTGTCATCCAGTCTGTCATCCCGCAGACACTGAGAAGCGCAGGCATGCTTGCGCTCCTCACTGTCTCGCTGTGACGGCATCCAGATGAGCCGAGGTCATGTCCAATGAACTCGGCTCACCTCATGCACGTCACTGACAGCGTGGGAAAATTCTCCTGCAATCAGCGCTTCAGCGTGAGAATTTTCCCACGCTGTCAGTGACGTGCATGAGGTGAGCCGAGTTCATTGGACATGAACTCGGCTCATCTGGATGTCGTCACAGAGAGACGCTGAGCAGCGCAAGCAAGCCTGCGCTCCTCAGTGTCTGCGGGATGACAGGCTGGATGGCAGCGTTCTGCTGCGGTCCAGCCTGTCATCTCGATGTAGCAGAGCTGAAGCTGTCGTGGGAACCATGGAAAGGTAAGGATGAGGTTGCTTTATTATTTTTCTTTTATTGCAGGAGATCGTTGGCTTCAGCTGGAATGGGCGTGATGGTAAGTATGGTTTAATTTAGAACAATAAAGGATTGTGTCTTTATTTCAATTAAAGGACTTTATTCTGGGTGTTTGTGTTTTTTTTAACTTTGACTATGGGGTTAGTAATGGGGGTGTCTTATAGACGCCTCTCCATTACTAACCTGGGCTTGATGTCAGCTGGCATTATAAGCTGACATCAACCCCAACCCTATTACCCCCTGCCACCGCACCAGGGCAGCGTGGAAGAGCGAGGCTAAGTGCCAGAATTGGCGCATCCTATGAATGCGCCATTTCTGGGGCGGCTGACGGCTGGTGTTTCTAGCCTGGGAGGGGGCCAATATTCATGGCTCCCTTCCTGGGCTATTAATATCAGCCCCCAGCTGTCTGCCTAGCCTTTGCTAGCTATTAAATTAGGGGGGACCCCACATCATTTTTTTGGGGGGGTCCCCCATTTTAATAGCTAGTAAAGGCTATGTATTCAGCTGGGGGCTGATATTAGTAGCCTGGGAAGCTCCGTGGGTATTACCCCCTTCCCAGGCTTCAAACATCTGCCCCAGCCGTCTACTTAACCTCCATTAGAGCCTAAAATTAAGGGGAACCCCACGCCAATTTTTTTAATAATAAATCCTTTATTTTAATACTAAATGACAAGTACAGTAACCAACACTATCACTGTACTTCATATATATGTGACTGACATGTTTCTATCTATCTAATCTATGTGTGATGCTCTATCTTTCTGTTCTAAATTGTCGGGTACCGCTGCTGAATTGCCGGCCGGCTTTTTTAAAGAGACAGTGCATGAAAACACTATTATTTTTTTAAATAAATCCTTTACACTAAATGACAAGTACAGTAAGCAACACTATCACTGTACTTATTATATATGTGACTGACATGTTTCTATCTATCTAATCTATGTGTGAAGCTCTATTCTTTCTGTTCTAAATTGTCGGGTACAGATGCTGAATTGCTGGCCGGCTTTTTTAAAGAGACGGTGCATGAAAACACTAATACTTTTTTTAATAAATCCTTTACACTAAATGACAAGTGCAGTAACCAACACTGTCACTGTGCTTCTTATATGTGTGACTGACATGTTTCTATCTATCTAATCTATGTGTGATGCTCTATTCCTTCTTGTCTAAATTGTCGGGTACCGGTGTATGCCGCTGCTGAATTTGCCGGCCGGCTTTTTTAAAGAGAGTGTCTTCTGAGCAGTTTGTCAGCTTTTGGACACCTTTGCAGGTGTTTTCTATGTGTTTCTATGTGTTTTTTTTTGCCTGCCATTGGTTTTAACGGTGTTCGACGGTGTTCTAAGGTGTTCGACGAACAGTTCGACGAACAGTTCCTCGAACATCCCGGTGTTCGACGAACCGAACCGAACCCGAACACTACGGGGGTGGCTCAACACTATTCTCAAGTCCTTTCACCAAGCTAAAGAATATGGCTGTGGTGAAATACAACTCTCAACAAAAAAAGCTGTGGACTGGCTCCCTACTGTCCCTGGCCACATTCACTTGACCACGTGTTTGTGGTTAGGCGGTCCTTCCCAGTAAGTTCACTGGGGTGGGCACGGGTAATGTTGTAGGACCCATGCTTGTGGAAGGCGGAGACGACACCGGGACAAATAGTGGCGGCTGGGGACCGAGTGCGGACACCCGATCACTGCTGCCGTAAGGTTGTGAAAATCTTCTGCCTCCACAAGCCTAAAAGGCCCCAATTCAGGTGCAAGCAGCTGTCAAAAATTTGGCAGTATAGTATTGCAGGCTGTGGGTGGGTGGCTGGCTGCATACTTGCGCTTGCATTCCAAGGAATGGGGTAGAGACAACTGAACGCTGCATTGGGACAAGGACGTGGACGGTGATTGTTGCAAGTCTGCAACGACAGGTGCATGTCGGGAGGCATCTTCGCATGCGCCAAGGATCACTTATGATGGGCACACTTTTAGGCAGTGACCTGGGAGTCAGAGATCATAGAATCATAGAATCATAGAATGGTAGAGTTGGAAGGGACCTCCTGGGTCATCTGGTCCAACCCCCTGCTCAAAGCAGGATTCACTAAATCATCTCAGACAGATGTCTGTCCAGCCTCTGTTTGAAGACGTCCATTGAAGGGGAACTCACCACCTCTCGTGGCAGCCTGTTCCACTCATTAATCACCCTAACTGTCAAAAAGTTTTTTCTAATATCTAATCTGTGTCTCCTCCCATTTAGTTTCATCCGATTGCTTCTAGTCTTTCCTTGTGCAAATGAGAATAAAGATGATCCTTCTACAATGTGACAGCCCTTGACATATTTGTAGACAGCTATTAAGTCTCCTCTCAGTCTTCTTTTTTGGAAGCTAAACATTCCCAAATCCTGTAACCGTTCCTCATAGGACATGGTTTGCAGACCAGTCACCATTCTGGTCGCTCTTCTCTGAACTTGCTCCAGTTTGTCTATGTCTTTTTTAAAATGTGGTGCCCAAAACTGTACACAGTATTCCAGATGAGGTCTGACCAAAGAGGAGTAAAGACCGATAATGACTTCACGTGATCTAGACTGTATGCTTCTGTTAATACATCCCAGAATTGTATTTGCCTTTTTTGCTGCTGCATCACACTGTTGACTCATGTTCAGTCTATGATCTATTAGTATACCTAAGTCTTTTTCACATGTACTGTTGCTTAGCTCTATTCCTCCCATTCTGTATATGCTTTTTTCATTTTTATTGCCCAGATGTAGTACTTTGCATTTTTCCCTGTTAAAAACCATTCTGTTGGTTGCTGCCCACTGCTCCAGTTTATTTAGGTCTTTTTGAATCCTCTCTCTCTCTTCTCTAGTATTAGCTATCCCTCCAAGCTTTGTGTCATCAGCAAATTTAATCAGTTTACCCTCAATTCCTTCATCTAAATCATTGATAAAGATGTTGAACAATACAGGTCCCAGGACGGAGCCCTGTGGTACCCCACTTGAGACATTCATCCAACTGGATGTGAAGCCATTTACAACCACCCTTTGAGTCCGATCACTAAGCCAGTTATGAATCCACCTAACAGTTGCCTGGTCCATTGCATACTTGGTCATTTTTTCAATAAGGATGGTGTGAGATACTTTGTCAAATGCTTTGCTGAAGTCAAGATATACTATATCTACAGCATTTCCCTGATCCACCCAGTCAGTGATTCTGTCATAGAAGGAAATTAAGTTAGTCTGACATGACTTGTTAGTTACAAACCCATGCTGACTCTGGTTAATCACTTCATTCTTATCCATGTACTTACATACATGTTGTTTAATAATTTCTTCAAAGATCTTTCCTGGTATAGAAGTCAGACTCACCGGCCTATAGTTCCCTGGGTCCACCTTCTTCCCCTTTTTGAAGATAGGAACAACATTTGCTCTTCTCCAGTCTTCTGGGACTTCTCCTGTTCTCCAAGAATTTTCAAAGATTATGGAGAGTGGTTCTAAAATTTCTTCTACGATCTCCTTCAGTACTCTGGGGTGTAATTCATCTGGACCTGGAGACTTGAACTCATTTATGCTAGCTAAATTTTCCCTCACAATCTTTCTGTTTACAGATAACTTGGATTCCTCTATTCCTTTAAAAGGACAGTGAAGATCAGTTGATGTTACATTTTCTTTCTGAGAGAAAACAGATGCAAAATAGGAGTTAAAAAGTTCGGCCTTCTCAACATCCTCTCTTACCATTTCTCCATTTTCATCCTGTAAAAATCCTATAGCATCTTTGACTTTTCTTTTACTTTTGACATACCCCCAAAATCCTTTTTTATTGCTTTTGACATCTCTTGCAAGCCTTAATTCATTGTCAGCTTTAGCTAACCTGATACGTGCCCTACAGGATCTGCAGACTGCATTATAATCTTCTTTAGATATGCCTCCCTCTTTCCATTTAATAAACATTTCTTTCTTTCTTTTTAGCATGTGTTTAAGTTCTGTGTTCATCCATCCTGGTTTCCTTAAATGCTTCCCATTCTTCCTACTTTTCGGGATTGTTAACGATTGTGCTTTGAGAATCTCATTTTTAGAAATTTCCCATCCTTCCTGGACATTTTTGTCCTTAAGGACATCCAGCCATTGGATCCCTCCTATTCTCTTTCTGAGTCTCTTAAAATCTGCCTTTCTAAAATCTAACCTTGAGATGCTTCCAGAGGTCTTCCCTAGGCTTTTCCCATGTCTTTTCAGCACTGTATGCATGTGTCTGATGATGTGTCACACACCACATGGCCAGATAAGGTTGTAAAATGTTAAAATGACATTTCCTGGTGAATGCATTTGTCACGGTTGAAAGCAATGCAAAAGTGCAAAAACGCATCAAAAACTCTACGAGTGAACATAGCCCAAGATGTGGAGGAGTATTTTTGTTTTTGTATATTTGTTTTGCCTTATACACAAGTCATTACCCTGGAAAGGATGTTCCTTAACATATTTCCCAGGAAAATCCATTTTGGTTTTGTTTTTGTATGTTTTATTGTGAGCCAGTAAGAGTGGCGTAATACTCTGACAACGTTGTTGACAGCAGTGACCTGGGGGTCAGAAATGTTTCCAGGGGTCTTCCCCATGCTGTCCCCATGTCATTTGGGCACTGTTCCCATCGATTTGGGCAATTTTTAGGCCCTCTGCAGACCGCCGGTGGGGGGGCCGCCTGAAAAATGCTCGAGTATTCCAATGTGCTTGACCCGAGCAACAAGCACCCGAGCATTTTAGTTCTCGCCCATTGCTAATAGCGTCCTGTCACCTACGTGCACAAGAGCAAGGTATTGTAGTTGGGCATGTAGCACGAACATAACGACCGCATCCTCTCCCTGCAGCTACACCAGCGCATCCTCTCGCTGCAGCAGGTCCACCAGCGCATCCTCTCCCTGCAGCTACACCAGCGCATCCTCTCGCTGCAGCAGGTCCACCAGCGCATCCTCTCGCTGCAGCAAGTCCACCAGCACATCCTCTCCCTGCAGCTATACCAGCGCATCCTCTCCCTGCAGCTAAACCAGCGCATCCTCTCCCTGCAGCTACACCAGCGCATCCTCTCCCTGCAGCAGGTCCACCAGCGTATCCTCTCCCTGCAGCTACACCAGCGCATCCTCTCCCTGCAGCTACACCAGCACCACCACAGCAATGTTCTTGTCCCCTCATTGATTGTCTACTAATTTTTTTAAGTGTTTTTTAGGGTATGTGCACACGATGCAGAAATGCTCAGGATTTTTTCCTGAGCGTTTCTGCATCTCTCTGGCAGGAAAAAACGCATGCGGATTGTACATGCGGTTTCCTGCCAGGGACATGCGGAAATGAAGCGGTCTTCACTTTCATTTCCGCATGCGGGTTGACAAGCGCTTCCCAAGCGATTTTAGCATCACTTGGAAAGTGCTTGTCAACTTCACACTATATAAATCCATGCAACCGGCAACCAGCAACCGGCATGGATTTATATAGTGTGTGATGTCAAAAAATAAAAAATAAATCTATACGTTACCCTCTGATGGCCCCCGGTGTCCTGCTTCGCTCGGTCCCGGCTGCCGGCAGTGAAGACTGTAGGACCTTCCGACGTCAGCGTCACGTGACCCGTCACATGACTCTGACGTCAGCGAAGGTCCTTCATTCAACCGCGAAGTGTGCGGGAAGCCGGCAGGACGCAGCGCGGGCCGTCAGAAGGTGAGAATATATATATTTTTTTATTTTATTCTTTTTTTTTTAATGGTACCTGGGTCTGGATGAGAGTCCTCTCCTCCACACCCGGGTACCATCCGCACATTAGACCGCATGAAAAGCGCATCAACATATACAGTGATGCGGATTCCATGCGTTCTAATGCAAGTCAATGGCGGCAAAAGAGCAGTGTTTCCGCAAAATTAATTGACATGCTGCGGATTTTTGACCGCAGCGTTTACGCTGCGGAAAAATCCGCATCATGGGCACAGCACATGCGGATTTCCATTGGGGAACATTGCTGCCCTTCTACCATGCGTTTTTAATGCGTTTCCGCGGCGTTTACGCAACTGCAAAAACGCCGCGGAAACGCATGAAAAACGCATCGTGTGAACTCAGCCTTAGACACACTACTCGCCCACAAACAGCTGCAGAGTATAATTCTTTTTAGGCCCACAGCTCGTACTGAATCAGTGGTAAAGTATAATTATTTTTTAGGCATACTACTCGCACACAGGCGACTGCAAGATATAATAATTTTAATTATTTTTTAGGCCCAACCACAACTAGTACAGACACAGCGACAGAGTATAATTATTTTTTAGTCCCGGCCACAAGTCGTACAGACATGGCAGTACTCCCACAGGCGGGGGTGCAGAGTACACACATGAAGGAAGGTGGGGGGACATGAAGACACTGTGGCCACAGAAGAGTTATATGATTACGTGTGATGTGTTAATGTGCTATATTTATATAAAAGAGAGTGTTATGTTTTGTCCCTATGGCCGGTGTTGTGTTTCGGTTCTCCTCTAGGCTTTGCCTTAAGTCTGTCCCTGGGAGTGTGAGAGGTCTGTCCACTAGGGGAACCATACAGTAGATAGGGATACATTTTACACTGCATAGGACACTAGGTAGTTAACAGTTGGGGTTGGCCCACAATATGGGAGGGGTTAAAGGAGTCTTACAGAAAATCTTTTTCTGGGTTAGCGAGTGGACAGCAGAGTCTATGGGAAGCAGACCTCTGTCTTCCTGATGAGGAAGATGTCGGCTGGGTGGCAGAGGGAGAGAAAGATGGTGGGTCTCAGGACAGGACGGGGGAAAGGACTGTTAGGACACAGAACCAAGGCAGCATCACTAAAAGGGGACTTGGTCTTAATCTCTATGCTGTAGCCGTGTGTAAATGTTAACCCAAACCCAAGATCTCCTGTCTTGTTTGTAGCCGGATCTGGTCTCATGGACGGGGAAGTAATGAGAACTCCCAAAGTAACAATGAGTAAAGAACAAGCTCCACCACACAGTGCACTCCACTCAAATTCTTGTTTAGAAGAGGGGTTTCAGGGCAAAGCGAACTCAGTTCCGGCCCGCAGCAAACTGGCCTTGGCACCCCCTACACACACAGGCTTTTTGGTAGAGTACTCCCATAGGCAGGGGTGCAGAGAACACTCAGAGGTTTTTTTGGCCCAGTATTTCCACAGGTGGAGGTGCAGAGTACACACAGAGGCTTTTTGGCACATTACTCCCACAGGCAGGGTTGCAGAGTACACACAACAGACTTTTTAGCACAGTACTCCCTCAAGCAGGGGTTCAGAGTATACAGAGGCCTTTTGGCACAGTACTCCCACAGGCGGAGATGCAGAGTACACACAGAGACTTTATGGCACAGTACTCCCACAGGCAGGGGTGCAGATTACACACACAGACTTTTTGGCACAGAACTACCACAGGTGGGGCTGAAGAGTACACACACAGGCTTTTTGTCACAGTACTCCCACGGAGGGGGGGGGCAGAGTACACACAACAGACTTTTTGCCACAGTACTCCAACAGGCTGGGGTGCAGAGTCCACATTCAGGCTTTATGGCACAGTACTCCCACACGCAGCGGTGCAGAGTACATGACGCGCCCCTGGGCCTGTGTCGCGCTGCGTTGCGCACACGGGAGCTTACCCGGAGCCGGATCTGTTGAGGGTTGTAGTCTCGTGGCGGTGACCCGGTCCGTGCCCAGGGAGTCAAACTGTGCGGCGATGTAACAGCGGTAGATGTAGGACGACTACGCCACCCGTTGAATGCAGCTATGGAGCTGCCGCTGCAGGACAGTCCGCTGAGGCCGGTGGATGGATGGTGCAGCGTAGATGGTATAACCCCCAACGGGAGGGGTATGGCCTCAGGGCAGCAGATGGATGATGGGGGTAGCAGGAACCACTCAGAGACGGTGCGGTGTAATTCAGGGTCTTTACTGGTAACAACGATAGACCCTCCCGGAGTACTTGCTAGTGAACGGGGCCTGGTCAGTCCTTGAGCAGATGGGATCTCCCCTGGCCAGGCGGAGTTGTAGGCCTCCCAAACTGACTGCACTCTTCTGGCTACCTTGCTAGAAGCGGATATAAGTAGCCCACGTCCCTGAGTGTACCGTGTGGTGCTCACCCGTATGGCCGGTGACTCGGGGCCTTCTAATGGCTTCCGCTCCACGATGGCGGTGCTGGTCCCACGCGTGTGACCGTGCCTTCGGGTTTCTGGGCCTGAGGACCTGAAATCCCCTGCCGGTCGGCTTCTGCTGCTGGGTAAGAGTTAGTCCCCACAGCCTCGGACGCCGGGTCCGGTAAGAAATCTTCTCAGTCAGGGCGAGCTCTGCAGCTGCCAGCCCCTGACTTGTAGTAGTATTGCTCCCACTGAGCTTCTGCTGTTTCTTCCTGTGACTGTTTCTTGTCTCTACTCTCCTTGACTACTAACCCTGCTTCAGCCCCGGGTTTATATAGGGGAAGTTCTTCCCCTCCCAAGACTGGGCAGGAGGTGTGGCATGCACAGGATCCCTGACCAAAGGACCTCCCACCTGCTCTCAGACATAATATCTCTATCACTGTGGCAACCAGACCCCTGGGGTGTCACATTCCCCCCTAGTGAAATTTAGTACTCCGGGACTAAACATATTTTAGAAAAACATAACAAGATATAACAACAATAATACAATAAGAAACACATAAAGGTGGTCACGGCATGTCCGTAACCGGGTGCAGTCTTTGAAGAAAGCAAGGTGTCCATTTCACCAAAACAGGGAGACGTAACCAGGTAGGGGTCTGTCCTACCCCGAGTCCTTAACAGTCTCTAGTCCATCCTGGGTTACGCTCCAACTATGTACAAGGATTCCCGGTAAATCCACCAAGGATTCCTAAAAATAACTGGAAACACAAAATTATACACAAGCAACAATACACAGATAAACATAAATAAAACAATTTATACACTTCAAATCCTCCAGCGTGCGGGTAACTGGCCTCTAGTGGCCCTAGTGGACCTACGGAGCTGACTGTCTGGCCCTGAACTACAGGGTGTAGGAGCTGTCAAGGGTAAACTGGGCAGCTGTCTACCGGCTCTTTGTCTCACTAGGGGTACGGCAGGCTCACTATAAGCAGAGGGTTGATCCTCCTGTTCTGCTTGTGTGGAGTCTTCTGCCTCCTGGACCGGCTGTTCTTCCAGCTCTACCTGTTGCTCCGTAGGTGCTTGGGATGCTGGTTGGAGGAAGGTGAGTACGGGTACCACAACTGCACCATTGACTTGAGTCCAAGACCGAGGGAAGTCCCCGAGCACAGTACTAACCATATCTTCCCTTTCCTCTACGGGTCGATGGTCTTCTTGTTCCTCTTCAGGGTTCCTCAGTTGTTCGGGACACTTCTTCAGGTGGTCCCGGGATACAATGGCGGTGGTTTCCCCTCCGTCTTTACTGATGGTACAAACCTTCGGGTTCTCGTGGCTTGAGGGCAGTACGGTGTACGGGTCCTTCTCCCACTGGTCATCCAACTTGTGGAGCCGTCTCTTCCTCTTCAAGACCTGCTCTCCGGGTACCAGGGGAACAGCGGGAGCATACTGGTTGTAAGTTTTCTCTTGTCTTTCCCTAGCCTGACAGAGACTTCGCTCCACGCTCTCCTGTACTCTCCGGTACTGCTGCTGCCTCTCTGTGTCCCAGTCTGTTTCTGGTGAAGTGTCCTCGGGTGTCAGGACTCCCATTTCCAGGTCAACAGGTAACTTACCAGGTCTTGCCCTCATTAGGTAAGCCGGGGTACAGTTGGTGGAACCTACCGGGATGTGGTTGTATAGGTCCACCAGATCGGGCAACTTCTCAGGCCACAGACTGCGTTCTTCCAGGGGCAACGTTTTTAGAAGATCCATTACCACCTGGTTCATTTTCTCACAAAGTCCATTAGTTTGCGGATGGTAGGGTGTCGTCCTTATCTTCCGGCAGCCATACAGATTGCAGAATTCCTGGAAGACCTCCGCTTCAAAGGCAGGTCCCTGGTCCGTCAGCACTTGGTCCGGGTACCCGTGTGGACGGCAAAAGTGCTGCTGGAAGGCTCTAGCTGCTGTTTGAGCCGTTAAGTCCTTGACGGGGACGACAACCAGAAACCGGGAGTAATGATCCACGATGGTTAACGCGTAGACGTAGCCACTTCTGCTTGGGGTCAGTTTTACATGATCCAAGGCTACCAGTTCCAATGGTTGCCGGGTGACGATGGACTGCAGGGGAGTCTTCTGGCTGGCACGGTCCTTCCTTCTCAGGTTGCACGGGCCACAGTCTCTGCACCACTTCTCAATGGTTCCCCTCATGCCTACCCAGTGGAACCGCTCGCGCAGCAGGAACTCCAGCTTCTTCCACCCGAAGTGCCCAGCTCCGTCGTGGTATGCCTCCATCACCATGGCTGCGTCCCTTCGTGGCACCACTACTTGCCAGAGTAATTCATGCGTCCGGGAGTTAACCATTCTGCGGCACAACTTCCCTTTGTAAAGGAACAGTCGACTCTTCTCTGCCCATAGTTGTTTGGCTTCCTCCGGAGCGTCTGGTTCAAGGCGAGCCTCCGGCCGAGTCAGCATCTCCTTCACCAGTCGGACGGCAGGGTCGCTGTCTTGCGTTTCCGCCCAGTTGTAGTGGGGTAAGGGGTTCAACGTAGCAGTCTGCTTACTCCTTACCTGGTGGGAATACTGAATAGTCCCATGACGGTGGAACGCAGGGAGTTCAACTTCTTCCAGTCCCTCCGGATCTTCTCCTCCGTCCGGCAGGTTGGGCATCCTGGACAGGGCGTCCGCGTTGGTATTGGAGCGTCCTGCCCGGTATTTGATTGTGAACTCGTAGTTGGACAGACGGGCCATCCACCTCTGCTCCAGGGCACCGAGTCTTGCCGTGTCCAGGTGTGTCAACGGGTTGTTATCCGTGTACACGGTGAACCGGGAAGAAGCGAGGTAATGCTTAAAGCGCTCGGTGACTGCCCATACTACGGCCAGGAACTCCAGCTTAAATGAGCTGTAATTCTCGGGGTTCCTTTCGGTGGGTCGCAGTTTTCGGCTGGCGTAGGCGATTACTCGTTCCTTCCCCTGCTGGATCTGGGACAATACGGCTCCTAGCCCGATGTTACTGGCGTCGGTGTAGAGGATAAAGGGCTGGCTATAATCCGGGTACGCCAGGATTTCGTCCCCCGTGAGGGCCATCTTCAGCTGGCGGAAGGACTCTTCTTCCAGCTCCTCCCATTTGAAGGGCGGCTTCTGGTTCTTGGCCTTCCGGGACTGGCCTATCAGGAGGTCCTGCATAGGTGCTGCCTTCTTGGTGAAACCGGGAATAAACCTTCGGTAGTAGCCTACCAACCCGAGGAACTGCCGCACTTCTTTTACGCTGGAGGGGCTTGGCCATTCCTTAATTGCGGTGATCTTATCAGGGTCGGGAGCCACTCCGTCAGCGCTCACCACGTGTCCCAGGTACTGCACCTTTGGTTTCAGGAGGTGACACTTGGAGGGTTTCACCTTTAGGCCGTAACTCGCCAGAGCTTCGAACACTTCCGCCAGGTGTTTCAGGTGGTCCTCATACGTCTTGGAATATACGATGACATCGTCCAGGTACAACAGGACCGTCTCGAAGTTTCTGTGGCCCAGACAACACTCCATTAGTCGTTGGAAGGTTCCTGGTGCGTTGCAGAGTCCGAACGGCATGCAGGTGAACTCGCTAAGTCCCATCGGGGTGGTGAATGCGGTCTTCTCCCGGTCCGCCTCTGCTACAGGAACCTGCCAGTACCCGCTAGTGAGATCCAAGGTAGAGAAGAAGTTAGCAGATCTTAAAGCAGCCAATGACTCCTCTATCCTTGGTAAGGGGTACGCATCCTTGTGTGTGATACGGTTGATTTTCCGGTAATCTACACACATCCTCATGGTGTTGTCTTTCTTTCGGACTAAGACTAGTGGAGCTGCCCAGGGGCTACAGCTATCCCTGATCACCCCAGCCTCCTTCATGTCTCTAAGCATCCCCTTGGCGTGTTGGTAGTGTGCAGGGGGTACGGGTCGATACCTCTCTTTTATGGGAGGATGGTCTCCCGTGGGGATGTGGTGTTCTACCCCCTTGACTCGCCCGAAGTCTAACGGGTGTTTACTAAACACTCTCTCGTACTCTTGAACCACCCGATAGACTCCCTGTTTCTGATGTGAGGGAGTGGAGTCAGTACCCAAATGTAGTTGCTGACACCAGTCCTCCTTTGTTTTCTTAGAGCCGTTACCTTCCTCCGGGTGAGATGGAGGCAAGGGTTCCACAGATTGTATAGCATTTTGGTTAATGGTATATAATTTGGCTAGCGTGGCATACCGGGGCAGGTACACTTCCCTCTCCCCGATATTGATTATGCGAACGGGCACCCTCCCATGGCGTACATTGACCACCCCCCGTGCTGTCAAAATGGTGGGCCTACTGTCTGAGTAAACTGGTTCTACCATTGCCTGGTAATCTCTACCTCTCAGACCAATAGCTGCCCGGCACCAAATCATCATTTCACTTTTTGGGGGCATGGCAATAGGAAAAGGGTCACACATTCTTACCCTACCAATCTCACCGCAGGAGAGTTCCACCTGTTGCCGTCGCATCAGTGCCCGGATCTCTTTCTGGAGCACCCGCTGCTCGCCGGAGCTGGCGTTCTTGGCAACCTGCTGTAAAAGGAAAATCACCTCTGCAAGACAATTTTCAATTACATTAGTTCCTAGAGTTATTTTTGGGTGACTCTCATGTTTGTCAATATCTACAATGATCAGTCCCTGTGCTGCCAGTTCGACTCTACCGATTTTGATGGTCACCTCTTTAAATCCAATCTGTGGCATGGGCTGGCCATTGCTGGCGATGATACTCAAGTCGTCGTCAGGGTAGCGGGTAATATCCGAGTCATTCCAGTACTGCTTAAAGAGCACGTACGGGATGGTGGTGACCTGTGACCCGGTGTCCAGTAGGGCACTCATGGGAATGCCATCCAGTACCACAGGCAAGACTGGACGTCCTCCCACATATCTGTCGCGCCAGTTCGATGGGCCTGGTGATCTTTTTCCTGGGGGTTGGCCCTCTACCCCAGGTTGTGCCCGTTTAAAGAACAGTACCTTGCCATATGTCCAGGTTGATTGCAGCGGCGGCAGATGGGTCGTCCGTCCTCGCTGTATCGGTCACTGGGTCTTCCTCTGGCCGGTGGAAGCCTGTAAAGACTGCACAGTTCGGGTTAGCGCAGCAACGCTCTTAGCTAGCTCTTGGACCTGATGGTGTAGGTCTGGAGCCGGGTCATTGTCCAAAGCCTGCGCATCAGCTCCCACAGGCCCTGCCGACAAGGGCGCCGCCTCCTGGTGGTAAGTGATAGCAGGGCGCTTGTGGGTCACAACGCCACCCGGTGCCGGTTCTCGGAGCACCCGGATGGCTCTGTCCTTGAACTGTGCAAAGCCCAGATGGGGATCCTGTAAGGCCATTGCCCGCAACTGGGTTCGGTGGGTATTACAATACAGTCCCTCTATAAACTGTTCGGTCAACAGCCTGTCCTCGTTTCCCACTCCATCAGGGTCGGTCTGCTTAATGGCCCTCAGGGCCTCTTGTAGGTTTAGTGCATAGTCCCTTACACTCTCATGCGCTCGCTGCTTGCACCCGTAGAATCTAAGCTTAATCTCGGCTGAGGTGCGGGTATCAAAGGTGTCCTTCAGCCGGGTTAGTATCCCTGCGACAGTCTTCCTCCCAGGTGGCCAGGATTTTACTTCCCTTTTGGCTGCCCCGGTTAGTTGGGCCACCAGGATGCTCACTTTTTGCTCTTCTGTGAGGGGGTACACCTGGAAGAGGCTATCCAGCTTTTCTCTAAAGTCATGCAGGGTATGTGACTCCCCTGAGTACTGGGGTAGCCAAGCTGCTCCCGGGATATAGGGCATGGTGAAGGGCATAACTGCAGCAGCGGTGGCGCTGGCGGGGGTTGAGGCAGTGAAGCTCTCCTCCGTATCCGACATCTTCCTCCCCCCAGTGGACCGTGGCCTACCTTGCGATGATCCTCTTCCGTAGGCCGCGGCTCCGCAGTGGATCGTCAGGGTTGAGGACCTTCCGTCGCGCTCCTGTGACGTCGGCGTCTGCTGGGCTCCTTCCAGGACCTTACGCAACGTCCGGACGTGAGGCGGGGCTTCAGTTCTCGCGCGCTTTCGGAGTCCACGCCCCTCTTCTTCACGCGCGGCGTCCTCAAGATGGCGTCCAATGGCGGGAAAACTCCACGGATGGCGGGAAGAAGGCAGAAGATGGCGCCGGATGGCGGGAAACTTCACCGATGGCGGGAAGAAGGTAGAAGATGGCGCCGGATGGCGGGAATCTTCACCACAGGTAAGTTTGAAAAGTCTCTTTTTCAGGCACGCAGTACCCAGTGGTTGCGGGCACGAAATCCTGCCGACTACGCCAAAATTGACGCGCCCCTGGGCCTGTGTCGCGCTGCGTTGCGCACACGGGAGCTTACCCGGAGCCGGATCTGTTGAGGGTTGTAGTCTCGTGGCGGTGACCCGGTCCGTGCCCAGGGAGTCAAACTGAGCGGCGATGTAACAGCGGTAGATGTAGGACGACTACGCCACCCGTTGAATGCAGCTATGGAGCTGCCGCTGCAGGACAGTCCGCTGAGGCCGGTGGATGGATGGTGCAGCGTAGATGGTATAACCCCCAACGGGAGGGGTATGGCCTCAGGGCAGCAGATGGATGATGGGGGTAGCAGGAACCACTCAGAGACGGTGCGGTGTAATTCAGGGTCTTTACTGGTAACAACGATAGACCCTCCCGGAGTACTTGCTAGTGAACGGGGCCTGGTCAGTCCTTGAGCAGATGGGATCTCCCCTGGCCAGGCGGAGTTGTAGGCCTCCCAAACTGACTGCACTCTTCTGGCTACCTTGCTAGAAGCGGATATAAGTAGCCCACGTCCCTGAGTGTACCGTGTGGTGCTCACCCGTATGGCCGGTGACTCGGGGCCTTCTAATGGCTTCCGCTCCACGATGGCGGTGCTGGTCCCACGCGTGTGACCGTGCCTTCGGGTTTCTGGGCCTGAGGACCTGAAATCCCCTGCCGGTCGGCTTCTGCTGCTGGGTAAGAGTTAGTCCCCACAGCCTCGGACTCCGGGTCCGGTAAGAAATCTTCTCAGTCAGGGCGAGCTCTGCAGCTGCCAGCCCCTGACTCGTAGTAGTATTGCTCCCACTGAGCTTCTGCTGTTTCTTCCTGTGACTGTTTCTTGTCTCTACTCTCCTTGACTACTAACCCTGCTTCAGCCCCGGGTTTATATAGGGGAAGTTCTTCCCCTCCCAAGACTGGGCAGGAGGTGTGGCATGCACAGGATCCCTGACCAAAGGACCTCCCACCTGCTCTCAGACATAATATCTCTATCACTGTGGCAACCAGACCCCTGGGGTGTCACATTCACACAGAGGCTTTTTACGACAGTAATCCCACAGGGGGTGTGCAGGGTACATACAGAGGCTTTTTGGCACAGTACTCCCACAGGCGGGGATGCAAAGTAAATACAGAGACTTTAAGGCACAGTACTCCCACAGTTGGGGGTGCAGAGTCCACACAAAGGATTTTTGTCACAGCACTCCCACAGGTGGGGTTGTAGAGTACACACACAGAGGCTTTTTGCAGAGTGCACACACACAGAGCAAAACACTGTCCCTCACTCCAGTTGCTTCCTATCTCTATGCTAAGCAGAGCAGAATGGCGGCGGCACACGTGATGTGGCATTTATACACGCCAGGTCACATGATGTGCCGGCTAATCACAGCTATGCCAATACTTGGCATGGATGTGATGCTCCTGAAGTGCCCACAGCCTAAAAGCTTGTTGATTGGCTGCGCTGTAGCCTTCCAGCAAACTTTATTAGGCTTCCGAACATGAACAGTAAACCGGACTTCCAGTAGAAAGTCTGTGTTCAGGGTTCAGTATCAGACACTAGGTGTCCGGTACAGACCCCAAACTTTACATTTCAGATTCGCTCATCACTACTGGTGACCCCTCTCTATAGTACTGGGGGGCTGGTGACCCCTCTCTATAGTACTGGGGGGCTGGTGACCTCTCTCTAGAGTACTGGGGGGCTGGTGACCCCTCTCTATAGTACTGGGGGGCTAGTGACCTCTCTCTATAGTACTGGGAAACCGGTGACCTCTCTCTATAGTACTGGGGGGCTGGTGACCCCTCTCTATAGTACTGGGGGGCTGGTGACCTCTCTCTATAGTACTGGGGGGCTGGTGACCTCTGTCTATAGTACTGGGGGACCGGTGACCTCTGTCTATAGTACTGGGGGACCGGTGACCTCTGCTTTGGGATGGTTTCCATATTGCAGAAGTTCTTTCTCTCTAATTTCTCGTCCCCTGCACAGCGCTGACAATATCCCCCCGGCCCCCACGTGACGGCTCCAGACAGCTGCACCATCACCCTCATCATCCTCAACGGCCAGCAGGAAACTCCATATGTCTCCAGTCCTGTGCAGCTGCAGGAGTCAATCAAGAAGAGGAGGAGGAGGAGGAGGAGGGTCCCTGCAATCTTCAGGAGGTTTCTCTGGACTCCGAAGCCATCAGTGCCTGCACGTCCTCCAGCACTAATCAGCCTCTCCAGGACCCCGCTGTCTGCCATCCTCCAGCACTAAGCAGCCTCTCCAGGACCCCGCTGTCTGCCGTCCTCCATCACTAATCAGCCTCTCCAGGACCCCGCTGTCTGCCGTCCTCCACCACTAAGCAGCCTCTCCAGGACCCCGCTGTCTGCCATCCTCCAGCACTAATCAGCCTCTCCAGGACCCCGCTGTCTGCCGTCCTCCAGCACTAAGCAGCCTCTCCAGGACCCCGCTGTCTGCTGTCCTCCACCACTAAGCAGCCTCTCCAGGACCCCGCTGTCTGCTGTCCTCCAGCACTAATCAGCCTCTCCAGGACCCCGCTGTCTGCCGTCCTCCACCACTAAGCAGCCTCTCCAGGACCCCGCTGTCTGCCATCCTCCAGCACTAATCAGCCTCTCCAGGACCCCGCTGTCTGCCGTCCTCCAGCACTAAGCAGCCTCTCCAGGACCCCGCTGTCTGCTGTCCTCCACCACTAAGCAGCCTCTCCAGGACCCCGCTGTCTGCTGTCCTCCAGCACTAATCAGCCTCTCCAGGACCCCGCTGTCTGCTGTCCTCCATCACTAATCAGCCTCTCCAGGACCCCGCTGTCTGCTGTCCTCCATCACTAATCAGCCTCTCCAGGACCCCGCTGTCTGCCGTCCTCCATCACTAATCAGCCTCTCCAGGACCCCGCTGTCTGCCGTCCTCCAGCACTAATCAGCCTCTCCAGGACCCCGCTGTCTGCTGTCCTCCATCACTAATCAGCCTCTCCAGGACCCCGCTGTCTGCCGTCCTCCAGCACTAAGCAGCCTCTCCAGGACCCCGCTGTCTGCCGTCCTCCAGCACTAATCAGCCTCTCCAGGACCCCGCTGTCTGCCGTCCTCCAGCACTAATCAGCCTCTCCAGGACCCCGCTGTCTGCCGTCCTCCAGCACTAAGCAGCCTCTCCAGGACCCCGCTGTCTGCCGTCCTCCAGCACTAATCAGCCTCTCCAGGACCCCGCTGTCTGCTGTCCTCCATCACTAATCAGCCTCTCCAGGACCCCGCTGTCTGCTGTCCTCCATCACTAATCAGCCTCTCCAGGACCCCGCTGTCTGCTGTCCTCCATCACTAATCAGCCTCTCCAGGACCCCGCTGTCTGCCATCCTCCATCACTAATCAGCCTCTCCAGGACCCCGCTGTCTGCTGTCCTCCATCACTAATCAGCCTCTCCAGGACCCCGCTGTCTGCCGTCCTCCAGCACTAAGCAGCCTCTCCAGGACCCCGCTGTCTGCCGTCCTCCAGCACCAAGCAGCCTCTCCAGGACCCCGCTGTCTGCCGTCCTCCAGCACTAAGCAGCCTCTCCAGGACCCCCGCTGTCTGCCGTCCTCCAGCACTAAGCAGCCTCTCCAGGACCCCGCTGTCTGCCGTCCACCAGCACTAATCAGCCTCTCCAGGACCCCGCTGTCTGCCATCCTCCAGCACTAAGCAGCCTCTCCAGGACTCCGCTGACTGCCGTCCTCCAGCACTAAGCAGCCTCTCCAGGACCCCGCTGTCTGCCGTCCTCCAGCACTAAGCAGCCTCTCCAGGACCCCGCTGTCTGCCGTCCTCCAGCACTAAGCAGCCTCTCCAGGACCCCGCTGTCTGCCGTCCTCCAGCACTAAGCAGCCTCTCCAGGACCCCGCTGTCTGCCGTCCACCAGCACTAATCAGCCTCTCCAGGACCCCGCTGTCTGCTGTCCTCCAGCACTAATCAGCCTCTCCAGGACCCCGCTGTCTGCCATCCTCCAGCACTAATCAGCCTCTCCAGGACCCCGCTGTCTGCCGTCCTCCAGCACTAATCAGCCTCTCCAGGACCCCGCTGTCTGCCGTCCTCCAGCACTAATCAGCCTCTCCAGGACCCCGCTGTCTGCCGTCCTCCAGCACTAATCAGCCTCTCCAGGACCCCGCTGTCTGCCGTCCTCCAGCACTAATCAGCCTCTCCAGGACCCCGCTGTCTGCTGTCCTCCAGCACTAATCAGCCTCTCCAGGACCCCGCTGTCTGCCGTCCTCCAGCACTAATCAGCCTCTCCAGGACCCCGCTGTCTGCCATCCTCCAGCGCTAAGCAGCCTCTCCAGGACCCCGCTGTCTGCCATCCTCCAGCACTAAGCAGCCTCTCCAGGACCCCGCTGTCTGCCGTCCTCCAGCACTAATCAGCCTCTCCAGGACCCCGCTGTCTGCCGTCCTCCAGCACTAATCAGCCTCTCCAGGACCCCACTGTCTGCCGTCCTCCAGCACTAAGCTGCCTCTCCAGGACCCCGCTGTCTGCCGTCCTCCAGCACTAAGCAGCCTCTCAAGGACCCCTCTGTCTGCCGTCCTCCAGCACTAAGCTGCCTCTCCAGGACCCCGCTGTCTGCCGTCCTCCGGCACTAATCAGCCTCTCCAGGACCCCGCTGTCTGCCGTCCTCCAGCACTAAGCAGCCTCTCCAGGACCCCGCTGTCTGACATCCTCCAGCACTAAGCAGCCTCTCCAGGACCCCCCTATCTGCCGTCCTCCAGCACTAAGCAGCCTCTCCAGGAACCCGCTGTCTGCCGTCCTCCAGCACCAAGCAGCCTCTCCAGGACCCCCGCTGTCTGCCGTCCTCCAGCACTAAGCAGCCTCTCCAGGACCCCCGCTGTCTGCCGTCCTCCACTACTAAGCAGCCTCTCCAGGACCCCGCTGTCTGCCGTCCTCCAGCACTAAGCAGCCTCTCCAGGACCCCTCTGTCTGCCATCCTCTAGTACTAAGCAGCCTCTCCAGGACCCCGCTGTCTGCCGTCCTCCAGCACTAAGCAGCCTCTCCAGGACCCCCGCTGTCTGCCGTCCTCCACTACTAAGCAGCCTCTCCAGGACCCCGCTGTCTGCCGTCCTCCAGCACTAAGCAGCCTCTCCAGGACCCCTCTGTCTGCCATCCTCTAGTACTAAGCTGCCTCTCCAGGACCCCGCTGTCTGCCGTCCTCCACTACTAAGCAGCCTCTCCAGGACCCCGCTGTCTGCCGTCCTCCAGCACTAAGCAGCCTCTCCAGGACCCCTCTGTCTGCCATCCTCCAGTACTAAGCAGCCTCTCCAGGACCCCGCTGTCTGCCATCCTCCACTACTAAGCAGCCTCTCCAGGACCCCGCTGTCTGCCGTCCTCCAGCACTAAGCAGCCTCTCCAGGACCCCGCTGTCTGCCATCCTCCAGTACTAAGCAGCCTCTCCAGGACCCCGCTGTCTGCCATCCTCCACTACTAAGCAGCCTCTCCAGGACCCCGCTGTCTGCCGTCCTCCAGCACTAAGCAGCCTCTCCAGGACCCCGCTGTCTGCCGTCCTCCAGCACTAAGCAGCCTCTCAAGGACCCCTCTGTCTGCCGTCCTCCAGCACTAAGCAGCCTCTCCAGGACCCCGCTGTCTGCTGTCCTCCAGCACTAAGCTGCCTCTCCAGGACCCCGCTGTCTGCCGTCCTCCAGCACTAAGCAGCCTCTCCAGGACCCCGCTGTCTGCCGTCCTCCAGCACTAAGCAGCCTCTCCAGGACCCCGCTGTCTGCCGTCCTCCAGCACCAAGCAGCCTCTCCAGGAACCCGCTGTCTGCCATCCTCCATCACTAAGCAGCCTCTCCAGGACCCCGCTGTCTGCCGTCCTCCAGCACTAATCAGCCTCTCCAGGACCCCGCTGTCTGCCGTCCTCCAGCACTAATCAGCCTCTCCAGGACCCCGCTGTCTGCCGTCCTCCAGCACTAATCAGCCTCTCCAGAACCCCGCTGTCTGCTGTCCTCCAGCACTAATCAGCCTCTCCAGAACCCCGCTGTCTGCTGTCCTCCAGTACTAAGCAGCCTCTCCAGGACCCCGCTGTCTGCCATCCTCCAGTACTAAGCAGCCTCTCCAGGACCCCGCTGTCTGCCATCCTCCAGTACTAAGCAGCCTCTCCAGGACCCCGCTGTCTGCCGTCCTCCAGCACTAAGCAGCCTCTCCAGGACCCCTCTGTCTGCCGTCCTCCAGTACTAAGCAGCCTCTCCAGGACCCCGCTGTCTGCCATCCTCCAGTACTAAGCAGCCTCTCCAGGACCCCGCTGTCTGCCATCCTCCACTACTAAGCAGCCTCTCCAGGACCCCGCTGTCTGCCGTCCTCCAGCACTAAGCAGCCTCTCCAGGACCCCGCTGTCTGCCGTCCTCCAGCACTAAGCAGCCTCTCAAGGACCCCTCTGTCTGCCATCCTCCAGCACTGATCAGCCTCTCCAGGACCCCGCTGTCTGCCGTCCTCCAGCACTAATCAGCCTCTCCAGGACCCCGCTGTCTGCCATCCTCCAGCACTAATCAGCCTCTCCAGGACCCCGCTGTCTGCTGTCCTCCAGCACTAAGCTGCCTCTCCAGGACCCCGCTGTCTGCCGTCCTCCAGCACTAAGCAGCCTCTCCAGGACCCCGCTGTCTGCCGTCCTCCAGCACCAAGCAGCCTCTCCAGGAACCCGCTGTCTGCCGTCCTCCAGCACTAAGCAGCCTCTCCAGGACCCCGCTGTCTGCCGTCCTCCAGCACTAATCAGCCTCTCCAGGACCCCGCTGTCTGCCGTCCTCCAGCACTAAGCAGCCTCTCCAGGACCCCGCTGTCTGCCGTCCTCCAGCACTAAGCTGCATCTCCAGGACCCCGCTGTCTGCCGTCCTCCATCACTAAGCAGCCTCTCCAGGACCCCGCTGTCTGCCATCCTCCAGCACTAATCAGCCTCTCCAGGACCCCGCTGTCTGCCGTCCTCCAGCACTAATCAGCCTCTCCAGGACCCCGTTGTCTGCCGTCCTCCAGTACTAAGCAGCCTCTCCAGGACCCCGCTGTCTGCCGTCCTCCAGCACTAAGCAGCCTCTCCAGGACCCCTCTGTCTGCCGTCCTCCAGTACTAAGCAGCCTCTCCAGGACCCCGCTGTCTGCCGTCCTCCAGCACTAAGCTGCCTCTCCAGGACCCCGCTGTCTGCCATCCTCCACCACTAAGCAGCCTCTCCAGGACCCCGCTATCTGCCGTCCTCCACCACTAAGCAGCCTCTCCAGGACCCCGCTGTCTGCAGTCCTCCAGCACTAAGCAGCCTCTCCAGGACCCCGCTGTCTGCCGTCCTCCAGCACTAATCAGCATCTCCAGGACCCCGCTGTCTGCCGTCCTCCAGCACTAAGCAGCCTCTCCAGGACCCCCGCTGTCTGCCGTCCTCCAGCACTAAGCAGCCTCTCCAGGACCCCGCTGTCTGCCGTCCTCCAGCACTAATCAGCATCTCCAGGACCCCGCTGTCTGCCATCCTCCAGCACTAAGCAGCCTCTCCAGGACCCCGCTGTCT
This sequence comes from Phyllobates terribilis, assembly GCF_046119375.1. Lineage (NCBI taxonomy): Eukaryota > Metazoa > Chordata > Amphibia > Anura > Dendrobatidae > Phyllobates > Phyllobates terribilis. The sequence goes on along the minus strand of NW_027362764.1, from coordinate 13,805,601 downwards.
GCCGTCCTCCAGCACTAAGCAGCCTCTCCAGGACCCCGCTGTCTGCCGTCCTCTTGCACTAATCAGCCTCTCCAGGACCCCGCTGTCTGCCGTCCTCCAGCAGTAATCAGCCTCTCCAGGACCCCGCTGTCTGCCGTCCTCCAGCACTAATCAGCCTCTCCAGGATCCCGCTGTCTGCCGTCCTCCAGCACTAATCAGCCTCTCCAGGACCCCGCTGTCTGCCATCCTCCAGCACTAAGCAGCCTCTCCAGGACCCCGCTGTCTGCCGTCCTCCAGCACTAATCAGCCTCTCCAGGACCCCGCTGTCTGCCGTCCTCCAGCACTAATCAGCCTCTCCAGGACCCCACTGTCTGCCGTCCTCCAGCACTAAGCTGCCTCTCCAGGACCCCGCTGTCTGCCGTTCTCCAGTACTAAGCAGCCTCTCAAGGACCCCTCTGTCTGCCGTCCTCCAGCACTAAGCTGCCTCTCCAGGACCCCGCTGTCTGCCGTCCTCCAGCACTAATCAGCCTCTCCAGGACCCCGCTGTCTGCCGTCCTCCAGCACTAAGCAGCCTCTCCAGGACCCCGCTGTCTGCCATCCTCCAGCACTAAGCAGCCTCTCCAGGACCCCCCTATCTGCCGTCCTCCAGCACTAATCAGCCTCTCCAGGAACCCACTGTCTGCCGTCCTCCAGCACCAAGCAGCCTCTCCAGGACCCCCGCTGTCTGCCGTCCTCCAGCACTAAGCAGCCTCTCCAGGACCCCCGCTGTCTGCCGTCCTCCACTACTAAGCAGCCTCTCCAGGACCCCGCTGTCTGCCGTCCTCCAGCACTAAGCAGCCTCTCCAGGACCCCTCTGTCTGCCATCCTCTAGTACTAAGCAGCCTCTCCAGGACCCCGCTGTCTGCCATCCTCCAGTACTAAGCAGCCTCTCCAGGACCCCGCTGTCTGCCATCCTCCAGTACTAAGCAGCCTCTCCAGGACCCCGCTGTCTGCCATCCTCCACTACTAAGCAGCCTCTCCAGGACCCCGCTGTCTGCCGTCCTCCAGCACTAAGCAGCCTCTCCAGGACCCCGCTGTCTGCTGTCCTCCAGCACTAAGCAGCCTCTCAAGGACCCCTCTGTCTGCCATCCTCCAGCACTGATCAGCCTCTCCAGGACCCCGCTGTCTGCCGTCCTCCAGCACTAATCAGCCTCTCCAGGACCCCGCTGTCTGCCATCCTCCAGCACTAATCAGCCTCTCCAGGACCCCGCTGTCTGCTGTCCTCCAGCACTAAGCTGCCTCTCCAGGACCCCGCTGTCTGCCGTCCTCCAGCACTAAGCAGCCTCTCCAGGACCCCGCTGTCTGCCGTCCTCCAGCACCAAGCAGCCTCTCCAGGAACCCGCTGTCTGCCGTCCTCCAGCACTAAGCAGCCTCTCCAGGACCCCGCTGTCTGCCGTCCTCCAGCACTAATCAGCCTCTCCAGGACCCCGCTGTCTGCTGTCCTCCAGCACTAAGCTGCCTCTCCAGGACCCCGCTGTCTGCCGTCCTCCATCACTAAGCAGCCTCTCCAGGACCCCGCTGTCTGCCGTCCTCCAGCACTAATCAGCCTCTCCAGGACCCCGCTGTCTGCCGTCCTCCAGCACTAATCAGCCTCTCCAGGACCCCGTTGTCTGCCGTCCTCCAGTACTAAGCAGCCTCTCCAGGACCCCGCTGTCTGCCGTCCTCCAGCACTAAGCAGCCTCTCCAGGACCCCTCTGTCTGCCGTCCTCCAGTACTAAGCAGCCTCTCCAGGACCCCGCTGTCTGCCGTCCTCCAGCACTAAGCTGCCTCTCCAGGACCCCGCTGTCTGCCATCCTCCACCACTAAGCAGCCTCTCCAGGACCCCGCTATCTGCCGTCCTCCACCACTAAGCAGCCTCTCCAGGACCCCGCTGTCTGCAGTCCTCCAGCACTAAGCAGCCTCTCCAGGACCCCGCTGTCTGCCGTCCTCCAGCACTAATCAGCATCTCCAGGACCCCGCTGTCTGCCGTCCTCCAGCACTAAGCAGCCTCTCCAGGACCCCCGCTGTCTGCCGTCCTCCAGCACTAAGCAGCCTCTCCAGGACCCCGCTGTCTGCCGTCCTCCAGCACTAATCAGCATCTCCAGGACCCCGCTGTCTGCCATCCTCCAGCACTAAGCAGCCTCTCCAGGACCCCGCTGTCTGCCGTCCTCCAGCACTAAGCAGCCTCTCCAGGACCCCGCTGTCTGCCGTCCTCTTGCACTAATCAGCCTCTCCAGGACCCCGCTGTCTGCCGTCCTCCAGCAGTAATCAGCCTCTCCAGGACCCCGCTGTCTGCCGTCCTCCAGCACTAATCAGCCTCTCCAGGATCCCGCTGTCTGCCGTCCTCCAGCACTAATCAGCCTCTCCAGGACCCCGCTGTCTGCCATCCTCCAGCACTAAGCAGCCTCTCCAGGACCCCGCTGTCTGCCGTCCTCCAGCACTAATCAGCCTCTCCAGGACCCCGCTGTCTGCCGTCCTCCAGCACTAATCAGCCTCTCCAGGACCCCACTGTCTGCCGTCCTCCAGCACTAAGCTGCCTCTCCAGGACCCCGCTGTCTGCCGTTCTCCAGCACTAAGCAGCCTCTCAAGGACCCCTCTGTCTGCCGTCCTCCAGCACTAAGCTGCCTCTCCAGGACCCCGCTGTCTGCCGTCCTCCAGCACTAATCAGCCTCTCCAGGACCCCGCTGTCTGCCGTCCTCCAGCACTAAGCAGCCTCTCCAGGACCCCGCTGTCTGCCATCCTCCAGCACTAAGCAGCCTCTCCAGGACCCCCCTATCTGCCGTCCTCCAGCACTAATCAGCCTCTCCAGGAACCCGCTGTCTGCCGTCCTCCAGCACCAAGCAGCCTCTCCAGGACCCCCGCTGTCTGCCGTCCTCCAGCACTAAGCAGCCTCTCCAGGACCCCCGCTGTCTGCCGTCCTCCACTACTAAGCAGCCTCTCCAGGACCCCGCTGTCTGCCGTCCTCCAGCACTAAGCAGCCTCTCCAGGACCCCTCTGTCTGCCATCCTCTAGTACTAAGCAGCCTCTCCAGGACCCCGCTGTCTGCCATCCTCCAGTACTAAGCAGCCTCTCCAGGACCCCGCTGTCTGCCATCCTCCAGTACTAAGCAGCCTCTCCAGGACCCCGCTGTCTGCCGTCCTCCACTACTAAGCAGCCTCTCCAGGACCCCGCTGTCTGCCGTCCTCCAGCACTAAGCAGCCTCTCCAGGACCCCGCTGTCTGCCGTCCTCCACTACTAAGCAGCCTCTCCAGGACCCCGCTGTCTGCCGTCCTCCAGTACTAAGCAGCCTCTCCAGGACCCCGCTGTCTGCCATCCTCCACTACTAAGCAGCCTCTCCAGGACCCCTCTGTCTGCCATCCTCCAGTACTAAGCAGCCTCTCCAGGACCCCGCTGTCTGCCATCCTCCAGTACTAAGCAGCCTCTCCAGGACCCCACTGTCTGCCATCCTCCACTACTAAGCAGCCTCTCCAGGACCCCGCTGTCTGCCGTCCTCCAGCACTAAGCAGCCTCTCCAGGACCCCGCTGTCTGCCGTCCTCCAGCACTAAGCAGCCTCTCAAGGACCCCTCTGTCTGCCGTCCTCCAGCACTAAGCAGCCTCTCCAGGACCCCGCTGTCTGCTGTCCTCCAGCACTAAGCAGCCTCTCCTGGACCCCGCTGTCTGCTGTCCTCCAGCACTAAGCTGCCTCTCCAGGACCCCGCTGTCTGCCGTCCTCCAGCACTAAGCAGCCTCTCCAGGACCCCGCTGTCTGCCGTCCTCCAGCACTAAGCAGCCTCTCCAGGAACCCGCTGTCTGCCGTCCTCCAGCACCAAGCAGCCTCTCCAGGAACCCGCTGTCTGCCATCCTCCATCACTAAGCAGCCTCTCCAGGACCCCGCTGTCTGCCGTCCTCCAGCACTAATCAGCCTCTCCAGGACCCCGCTGTCTGCCGTCCTCCAGCACTAATCAGCCTCTCCAGGACCCCGCTGTCTGCCGTCCTCCAGTACTAAGCAGCCTCTCCAGGACCCCGCTGTCTGCCATCCTCCAGCACCAAGCAGCCTCTCCAGGAACCCGCTGTCTGCCATCCTCCATCACTAAGCAGCCTCTCCAGGACCCCGCTGTCTGCCGTCCTCCAGCACTAATCAGCCTCTCCAGGACCCCGCTGTCTGCCGTCCTCCAGCACTAATCAGCCTCTCCAGGACCCCGCTGTCTGCCGTCCTCCAGTACTAAGCAGCCTCTCCAGGACCCCGCTGTCTGCCATCCTCCACTACTAAGCAGCCTCTCCAGGACCCCGCTGTCTGCCATCCTCCAGTACTAAGCAGCCTCTCCAGGACCCCGCTGTCTGCCGTCCTCCAGCACTAAGCAGCCTCTCCAGGACCCCTCTGTCTGCCGTCCTCCAGTACTAAGCAGCCTCTCCAGGACCCCTCTGTCTGCCGTCCTCCAGTACTAATCAGCCTCTCCAGGACCCTACTGTCTGCCGTCCTCCAGCACTAAGCAGCCTCTCCAGGACCCCTCTGTCTGCCGTCCTCCAGTACTAAGCAGCCTCTCCAGGACCCCGCTGTCTGCCATCCTCCAGTACTAAGCAGCCTCTCCAGGACCCCGCTGTCTGCCATCCTCCACTACTAAGCAGCCTCTCCAGGACCCCGCTGTCTGCCATCCTCCAGCACTAAGCAGCCTCTCCAGGACCCCGCTGTCTGCCGTCCTCCAGCACTAAGCAGCCTCTCCAGGACCCCGCTGTCTGCCGTCCTCCAGCACTAAGCAGCCTCTCCAGGACCCCGATGACTGCCGTCCTCTTGCACTAATCAGCCTCTCCAGGACCCCGCTGTCTGCCGTCCTCCAGCAGTAATCAGCCTCTCCAGGACCCCGCTGTCTGCCGTCCTCCAGCACTAATCAGCCTCTCCAGGATCCCGCTGTCTGCCGTCCTCCAGCACTAATCAGCCTCTCCAGGACCCCGCTGTCTGCCGTCCTCCAGCACTAAGCAGCCTCTCCAGGACCCCGCTGTCTGCCATCCTCCAGCACTAAGCAGCCTCTCCAGGACCCCGCTGTCTGCCGTCCTCCAGCACTAAGCAGCCTCTCCAGGAACCCGCTGTCTGCCGTCCTCCAGCACCAAGCAGCCTCTCCAGGAACCCGCTGTCTGCCATCCTCCATCACTAAGCAGCCTCTCCAGGACCCCGCTGTCTGCCGTCCTCCAGCACTAATCAGCCTCTCCAGGACCCCGCTGTCTGCCGTCCTCCAGCACTAATCAGCCTCTCCAGGACCCCGCTGTCTGCCGTCCTCCAGTACTAAGCAGCCTCTCCAGGACCCCGCTGTCTGCCATCCTCCAGCACCAAGCAGCCTCTCCAGGAACCCGCTGTCTGCCATCCTCCATCACTAAGCAGCCTCTCCAGGACCCCGCTGTCTGCCGTCCTCCAGCACTAATCAGCCTCTCCAGGACCCCGCTGTCTGCCGTCCTCCAGCACTAATCAGCCTCTCCAGGACCCCGCTGTCTGCCGTCCTCCAGTACTAAGCAGCCTCTCCAGGACCCCGCTGTCTGCCATCCTCCACTACTAAGCAGCCTCTCCAGGACCCCGCTGTCTGCCATCCTCCAGTACTAAGCAGCCTCTCCAGGACCCCGCTGTCTGCCGTCCTCCAGCACTAAGCAGCCTCTCCAGGACCCCTCTGTCTGCCGTCCTCCAGTACTAAGCAGCCTCTCCAGGACCCCTCTGTCTGCCGTCCTCCAGTACTAATCAGCCTCTCCAGGACCCTACTGTCTGCCGTCCTCCAGCACTAAGCAGCCTCTCCAGGACCCCTCTGTCTGCCGTCCTCCAGTACTAAGCAGCCTCTCCAGGACCCCGCTGTCTGCCATCCTCCAGTACTAAGCAGCCTCTCCAGGACCCCGCTGTCTGCCATCCTCCACTACTAAGCAGCCTCTCCAGGACCCCGCTGTCTGCCATCCTCCACTACTAAGCAGCCTCTCCAGGACCCCGCTGTCTGCCATCCTCCACTACTAAGCAGCCTCTCCAGGACCCCGCTGTCTGCCGTCCTCCAGCACTAAGCAGCCTCTCCAGGACCCCGCTGTCTGCCGTCCTCCAGCACTAAGCAGCCTCTCAAGGACCCCTCTGTCTGCCGTCCTCCAGCACTGATCAGCCTCTCCAGGACCCCGCTGTCTGCCGTCCTCCAGCACTAATCAGCCTCTCCAGGACCCCGCTGTCTGCCATCCTCCAGCACTAATCAGCCTCTCCAGGACCCCGCTGTTTGCTGTCCTCCAGCACTAAGCTGCCTCTCCAGGACCCCGCTGTCTGCCGTTCTCCAGCACCAAGCAGCCTCTCCAGGACCCCCGCTGTCTGCTGTCTCCCAGCACTAATCAGCCTCTCCAGGAACCCGCTGTCTGCCGTCCTCCAGCACTAAGCAGCCTCTCCAGGACCCCGCTGTCTGCCGTCCTCCAGCACTAATCAGCCTCTCCAGGACCCCGTTGTCTGCCGTCCTCCAGTACTAAGCAGCCTCTCCAGGACCCCGCTGTCTGCCGTCCTCCAGCACTAAGCAGCCTCTCCAGGACCCCTCTGTCTGCCGTCCTCCAGTACTAAGCAGCCTCTCCAGGACCCCGCTGTCTGCCGTCCTCCAGCACTAAGCTGCCTCTCCAGGACCCCGCTGTCTGCCATCCTCCACCACTAAGCAGCCTCTCCAGGACCCCGCTGTCTGCCGTCCTCCACCACTAAGTAGCCTCTCCAGGACCCCGCTGTCTGCAGTCCTCCAGCACTAAGCAGCCTCTCCAGGACCCCGCTGTCTGCCGTCCTCCAGCACTAATCAGCATCTCCAGGACCCCGCTGTCTGCCGTCCTCCAGCACTAATCAGCATCTCCAGGACCCCGCTGTCTGCCGTTCTCCAGCACTAAGCAGCCTCTCCAGGACCCCCGCTGTCTGCCGTCCTCCAGCACTAATCAGCCTCTCCAGGACCCCGCTGTCTGCCGTCCTCCAGCACTAAGCAGCCTCTCCAGGACCCCGCTGTCTGCCGTCCTCTTGCACTAATCAGCCTCTCCAGGACCCCGCTTTCTGCCGTCCTTCAGCAGTAATCAGCCTCTCCAGGACCCCGCTGTCTGCCGTCCTCCAGCACTAATCAGCCTCTCCAGGATCCCGCTGTCTGCCGTCCTCCAGCACTAATCAGCCTCTCCAGGACCCCGCTGTCTGCCGTCCTCCAGCACTAAGCAGCCTCTCCAGGACCCCGCTGTCTGCCGTCCTCCAGCACTAAGCAGCCTCTCAAGGACCCCTCTGTCTGCCGTCCTCCAGCACTGATCAGCCTCTCCAGGACCCCGCTGTCTGCCGTCCTCCAGCACTAATCAGCCTCTCCAGGACCCCGCTGTCTGCCATCCTCCAGCACTAATCAGCCTCTCCAGGATCCCGCTGTCTGCCGTCCTCCAGCACTAAGCAGCCTCTTCAGGAACCCGATGTCTGCCGTCCTCCAGCACCAAGCAGCCTCTCCAGGAACCCGCTGTCTGCCATCCTCCATCACTAAGCAGCCTCTCCAGGACCCCGCTGTCTACCGTCCTCCAGCACTAATCAGCCTCTCCAGGACCCCGCTGTCTGCCGTCCTCCAGCACTAATCAGCCTCTCCAGGACCCCGTTGTCTGCCGTCCTCCAGTACTAAGCAGCCTCTCCAGGACCCCGCTGTCTGCCGTCCTCCAGCACTAAGCAGCCTCTCCAGGACCCCTCTGTCTGCCGTCCTCCAGTACTAAGCAGCCTCTCCAGGACCCCGCTGTCTGCAGTCCTCCAGCACTAAGCAGCCTCTCCAGGACCCCGCTGTCTGCCGTCCTCCAGCACTAATCAGCATCTCCAGGACCCCGCTGTCTGCCGTCCTCCAGCACTAAGCAGCCTCTCCAGGACCCCCGCTGTCTGCCGTCCTCCAGCACTAAGCAGCCTCTCCAGGACCCCGCTGTCTGCCGTCCTCCAGCACTAATCAGCATCTCCAGGACCCCGCTGTCTGCCATCCTCCAGCACTAAGCAGCCTCTCCAGGACCCCGCTGTCTGCCGTCCTCCAGCACTAAGCAGCCTCTCCAGGACCCCGCTGTCTGCCGTCCTCCAGCACTAAGCAGCCTCTCAAGGACCCCTCTGTCTGCCGTCCTCCAGCACTGATCAGCCTCTCCAGGACCCCGCTGTCTGCCGTCCTCCAGCACTTATCAGCCTCTCCAGGACCCCGCTGTCTGCCATCCTCCAGCACTAATCAGCCTCTCCAGGACCCCGCTGTCTGCTGTCCTCCAGCACTAAGCTGCCTCTCCAGGACCCCGCTGTCTGCCGTCCTCCAGCACTAAGCAGCCTCTCCAGGACACCGCTGTCTGCCGTCCTCCAGCACTAAGCAGCCTCTCCAGGAACCCGCTGTCTGCCGTCCTCCAGCACCAAGCAGCCTCTCCAGGAACCCGCTGTCTGCCGTCCTCCAGCACTAAGCAGCCTCTCCAGGACCCCGCTGTCTGCCATCCTCCATCACTAAGCAGCCTCTCCAGGACCCCGCTGTCTGCCGTCCTCCAGCACTAATCAGCCTCTCCAGGACCCCGCTGTCTGCCGTCCTCCAGCACTAATCAGCCTCTCCAGGACCCCGTTGTCTGCCGTCCTCCAGTACTAAGCAGCCTCTCCAGGACCCCGCTGTCTGCCGTCCTCCAGCACTAAGCAGCCTCTCCAGGACCCCTCTGTCTGCCGTCCTCCAGTACTAAGCAGCCTCTCCAGGACCCCGCTGTCTGCCGTCCTCCAGCACTAAGCTGCCTCTCCAGGACCCCGCTGTCTGCCATCCTCCACCACTAAGCAGCCTCTCCAGGACCCCGCTGTCTGCCGTCCTCCACCACTAAGCAGCCTCTCCAGGACCCCGCTGTCTGCAGTCCTCCAGCACTAAGCAGCCTCTCCAGGACCCCGCTGTCTGCCGTCCTCCAGCACTAATCAGCATCTCCAGGACCCCGCTGTCTGCCGTCCTCCAGCACTAAGCAGCCTCTCCAGGACCCCCGCTGTCTGCCGTCCTCCAGCACTAAGCAGCCTCTCCAGGACCCCCGCTGTCTGCCGTCCTCCAGCACTAAGCAGCCTCTCCAGGACCCCGCTGTCTGCCGTCCTCCAGCACTAAGCAGCCTCTCCAGGACCCCCGCTGTCTGCCGTCCTCCAGCACTAAGCAGCCTCTCCAGGACCCCGCTGTCTGCCGTCCTCCAGCACTAATCAGCATCTCCAGGACCCCGCTGTCTGCCATCCTCCAGCACTAAGCATCCTCTCCAGGACCCCGCTGTCTGCCGTCCTCCAGCACTAAGCAGCCTCTCCAGGACCCCGCTGTCTGCCGTCCTCCAGCACTAAGCAGCCTCTCCAGGACCCCGCTGTCTGCCGTCCTCTTGCACTAATCAGCCTCTCCAGGACCCCGCTGTCTGCCGTCCTCCAGCAGTAATCAGCCTCTCCAGGACCCCGCTGTCTGCCGTCCTCCAGCACTAATCAGCCTCTCCAGGATCCCGCTGTCTGCCGTCCTCCAGCACTAATCAGCCTCTCCAGGACCCCGCTGTCTGCCGTCCTCCAGCACTAAGCAGCCTCTACAGGACCCCCGCTGTCTGCCGTCCTCCAGCACTAATCAGCCTCTCCAGGACCCCGCTGTCTGGCGTCCTCCAGCACTAATCAGCCTCTCCAGGACCCCGCTGTCTGCCGGTCTCCAGCACTAAGCAGCCTCTCCAGGACCCCGCTGTCTGCCGGTCTCCAGCACTAAGCAGTCTCTCCAGGCCCCCACTGTCTGCCGTCCTCCAGCACTAATCAGCCTCTCCAGGACCCCGCTGTCTGCCGTCCTCCAGCACTAATCAGCCTCTCCAGGACCCCGCTGTCTGCCGTCCTCCAGCACTAAGCAGCCTCTCCAGGACCCCGCCGTCTGCCGTCCTCCAGCACTAATCAGCCTCTCCAGGACCCCGCTGTCTGCCGTCCTCCAGCACTAATCAGCCTCTCCAGGACCCCGCTGTCTGCCGTCCTCCAGTACTAAGCAGCCTCTCCAGGACCCCGCTGTCTGCCATCCTCCACTACTAAGCAGCCTCTCCAGGACCCCGCTGTCTGCCGTCCTCCAGCACTAAGCAGCCTCTCCAGGACCCCGCTGTCTGGCGTCCTCCAGCACTAATCAGCCTCTCCAGGACCCCGCTGTCTGCCGGTCTCCAGCACTAAGCAGCCTCTCCAGGACCCCGCTGTCTGCCGGTCTCCAGCACTAAGCAGTCTCTCCAGGCCCCCACTGTCTGCCGTCCTCCAGCACTAATCAGCCTCTTCAGGACCCCCGCTGTCTGGCGTCCTCCAGCACTAATCAGCCTCTCCAGGACCCCGCTGTCTGCCGGTCTCCAGCACTAAGCAGCCTCTCCAGGACCCCGCTGTCTGCCGTCCTCCAGCAGTAATCAGCCTCTCCAGGACCCCGCTGTCTGCCATCCTCCAGCACCAAGCAGCCTCTCCAGGACCCCGCTGTCTGCCGTCCTCCAGCACTAAGCAGCCTCTCCAGGACCCCGCTGTCTGCCGTCCTCCAGCACTAAGCAGCCTCTCAAGGACCCCTCTGTCTGCCGTCCTTTAGCACTAAGCTGCCTCTCCAGGACCCCGCTGTCTGCCGTCCTCCAGCACTAATCAGCCTCTCCAGGACCCCGCTGTCTGCCGTCCTCCAGCACTAAGCAGCCTCTCCAGGACCCCGCCGTCTGCCGTCCTCCAGCACTAATCAGCCTCTCCAGGACCCCGCTGTCTGCCGTCCTCCAGCACTAATCAGCCTCTCCAGGACCCCGCTGTCTGCCGTCCTCCAGTACTAAGCAGCCTCTCCAGGACCCCGCTGTCTGCCATCCTCCACTACTAAGCAGCCTCTCCAGGACCCCGCTGTCTGCCGTCCTCCAGCACTAAGCAGCCTCTCCAGGACCCCTCTGTCTGCCGTCCTCCAGTACTAAGCAGCCTCTCCAGGACCCCGCTGTCTGCCATCCTCCACTACTAAGCAGCCTCTCCAGGACCCCGCTGTCTGCCATCCTCCACTACTAAGCAGCCTCTCCAGGACCCCGCTGTCTGCCATCCTCCAGCACTAAGCAGCCTCTCCAGGACCCCGCTGTCTGCCGTCCTCCAGCACTAAGCAGCCTCTCAAGGACCCCTCTGTCTGCCGTCCTCCAGCACTAAGCAGCCTCTCCAGGACCCCTCTGTCTGCCATCCTCCAGCACTAATCAGCCTCTCCAGGACCCCGCTGTCTGCCATCCTCCAGCACTAATCAGCCTCTCCAGGACCCCGCTGTCTGCTGTCCTCCAGCACTAAGCTGCCTCTCCAGGACCCCGCTGTCTGCCGTCCTCCAGCACTAAGCAGCCTCTCCAGGACCCCGCTGTCTGCCGTCCTCCAGCACTAAGCAGCCTCTCCAGGAACCCGCTGTCTGCCGTCCTCCAGCACCAAGCAGCCTCTCCAGGACCCCGCTGTCTGCCGTCCTCCAGCACCAAGCAGCCTCTCCAGGAACCCGCTGTCTGCCGTCCTCCATCACTAAGCAGCCTCTCCAGGACCCCGCTGTTTGCCGTCCTCCAGCACTAATCAGCCTCTCCAGGACCCCGCTGTCTGCCGTCCTCCAGTACTAAGCAGCCTCTCCAGGACCCCGCTGTCTGCCGTCCTCCAGCACTAATCAGCCTCTCCAGGACCCCGCTGTCTGCCGTCCTCCACTACTAAGCAGCCTCTCCAGGACCCCGCTGTCTGCCGTCCTCCAGCACTAAGCAGCCTCTCCAGGACCCCTCTGTCTGCCGTCCTCCAGTACTAAGCAGCCTCTCCAGGACCCCGCTGCCTGCCATCCTCCACCACTAAGCAGCCTCTCCAGGACCCCGCTGTCTGCCGTCCTCCACTACTAAGCAGCCTCTCCAGGACCCCGCTGTCTGCAGTCCTCCAGCACTAAGCAGCCTCTCCAGGACCCCCGCTGTCTGCCGTCCTCCAGCACTAAGCAGCCTCTCCAGGACCCCGCTGTCTGCCGTCCTCCAGCACTAAGCAGCCTCTCCAGGACCCCGCTGTCTGCCGTCCTCTTGCACTAATCAGCCTCTCCAGGACCCCGCTGTCTGCCGTCCTCCAGCACTAAGCAGCCTCTCCAGGACCCCGCTGTCTGCCGTCCTCCAGCACTAAGCAGCCTCTCCAGGACCCCGCTGTCTGCCGTCCTCCAGCACTAAGCAGCCTCTCCAGGACCCCGCTGTCTGCCGGTCTCCAGCACTAAGCAGCCTCTCCAGGACCCCGCTGTCTGCCGTCCTCCAGCACTAAGCAGCCTCTCCAGGACCCCGCTGTCTGCCGTCCTCCAGCACTAATCAGCCTCTCCAGGACCCCGCTGTCTGCCGTCCTCCAGTACTAAGCAGCCTCTCCAGGACCCCGCTGTCTGCCATCCTCCACTACTAAGCAGCCTCTCCAGGACCCCGCTGTCTGCCGTCCTCCAGCACTAAGCAGCCTCTCCAGGACCCCTCTGTCTGCCGTCCTCCAGTACTAAGCAGCCTCTCCAGGACCCCGCTGTCTGCCATCCTCCACTACTAAGCAGCCTCTCCAGGACCCCGCTGTCTGCCATCCTCCACTACTAAGCAGCCTCTCCAGGACCCCGCTGTCTGCCATCCTCCAGCACTAAGCAGCCTCTCCAGGACCCCGCTGTCTGCCGTCCTCCAGCACTAAGCAGCCTCTCAAGGACCCCTCTGTCTGCCGTCCTCCAGCACTAAGCAGCCTCTCCAGGACCCCTCTGTCTGCCATCCTCCAGCACTAATCAGCCTCTCCAGGACCCCGCTGTCTGCTGTCCTCCAGCACTAAGCAGCCTCTCCAGGACCCCGCTGTCTGCCGTCCTCCAGCACTAAGCAGCCTCTCCAGGACCCCGCTGTCTGCCGTCCTCCAGCACTAAGCAGCCTCTCCAGGAACCCGCTGTCTGCCGTCCTCCAGCACCAAGCAGCCTCTCCAGGAACCCGCTGTCTGCCGTCCTCCAGCACCAAGCAGCCTCTCCAGGACCCCGCTGTCTGCCATCCTCCATCACTAAGCAGCCTCTCCAGGACCCCGCTGTTTGCCGTCCTCCAGCACTAATCAGCCTCTCCAGGACCCCGCTGTCTGCCGTCCTCCAGTACTAAGCAGCCTCTCCAGGACCCCGCTGTCTGCCGTCCTCCAGCACTAATCAGCCTCTCCAGGACCCCGCTGTCTGCCGTCCTCCACTACTAAGCAGCCTCTCCAGGACCCCGCTGTCTGCCGTCCTCCAGCACTAAGCAGCCTCTCCAGGACCCCTCTGTCTGCCGTCCTCCAGTACTAAGCAGCCTCTCCAGGACCCCGCTGCCTGCCATCCTCCACCACTAAGCAGCCTCTCCAGGACCCCGCTGTCTGCCGTCCTCCACTACTAAGCAGCCTCTCCAGGACCCCGCTGTCTGCAGTCCTCCAGCACTAAGCAGCCTCTCCAGGACCCCCGCTGTCTGCCGTCCTCCAGCACTAAGCAGCCTCTCCAGGACCCCGCTGTCTGCCGTCCTCCAGCACTAAGCAGCCTCTCCAGGACCCCGCTGTCTGCCGTCCTCTTGCACTAATCAGCCTCTCCAGGACCCCGCTGTCTGCCGTCCTCCAGCACTAAGCAGCCTCTCCAGGACCGTGCTGTCTGCCGTCCTCCAGCACTAATCAGCATCTCCAGGACCCCGCTGTCTGCCATCCTCCAGCACTAAGCAGCCTCTCCAGGACCCCGCTGTCTGCCGTCCTCCAGCACTAAGCAGCCTCTCCAGGACCCCGCTGTCTGCCGTCCTCCAGCACTAAGCAGCCTCTCCAGGACCCCGCTGTCTGCCGGTCTCCAGCACTAAGCAGCCTCTCCAGGACCCCGCTGTCTGCCGTCCTCCAGCACTAAGCAGCCTCTCCAGGACCCCGCTGTCTGCCGTCCACCAGCACTAATCAGCCTCTCCAGGACCCCGCTGTCTGCCGTCGTCCAGCACTAATCAGCCTCTCCAGGACCCCGCTGTCTGCCATCCTCCAGCACTAAGCAGCCTCTCCAGGACCCCGCTGTCTGCCGTCCTCCAGCACTAATCAGCCTCTCCAGGACCCCGCTGTCTGCTGTCCTCCAGCACTAATCAGCCTCTCCAGGACCCCGCTGTCTGCCGTCCTCCAGCACTAATCAGCCTCTCCAGGACCCCGCTGTCTGCCGTCCTCCAGCACTAATCAGCCTCTCCAGGACCCCGCTGTCTGCCGTCCTCCAGCACTAAGCAGCCTCTCAAGGACCCCTCTGTCTGCCATCCTCCAGCACTAATCAGCCTCTCCAGGACCCCGCTGTCTGCCGTCCTCCAGCACTAAGCAGCCTCTCCAGGACCCCGCTGTCTGCCGTCCTCCAGCACTAAGCAGCCTCTCCAGGCCCCCACTGTCTGCCGTCCTCCAGCACTAATCAGCCTCTCCAGGACCCCCGCTGTCTGGCGTCCTCCAGCACTAATCAGCCTCTCCAGGACCCCGCTTTCTGCCGGTCTCCAGCACTAAGCAGCCTCTCCAGGACCCCGCTGTCTGCCGTCCTCCAGCAGTAATCAGCCTCTCCAGGACCCCGCTGTCTGCCGTCCTCCAGCACTAAGCAGCCTCTCCAGGACCCCCGCTGTCTGCCGTCCTCCAGCACTAAGCAGCCTCTCCAGGACCCCTCTGTCTGCCGTCCTCCAGCACTAAGCAGCCTCTCCAGGACCCCGCTGTCTGCCGTACTCCAGCACCAAGCAGCCTCTCCAGGACCCCGCTGTCTGCCGTCCACCAGCACTAATCAGCCTCTCCAGGACCCCGCTGTCTGCCGTCCTCCAGCACTAATCAGCCTCTCCAGGACCCCGCTGTCTGCCGTCCTCCAGCACTAATCAGCCTCTCCAGGACCCCGCTGTCTGCCGTCCTCCAGCACCAAGCAGCCTCTCCAGGACCCCCGCTGTCTGCTGTCTCCCAGCACTAATCAGCCTCTCCAGGACCCCGCTGTCTGCCGTCCTCCACCACTAAGCAGCCTCTCCAGGACCCCGCTGTCTGCCGTCCTCCAGCACTAAGCAGCCTCTCCAGGACCCCGCTGTCTGCCGTCCTCCACCACTAAGCAGCCTCTCCAGGACCCCGCTGTCTGCCGTCCTCCAGCACTAAGCAGCCTCTCCAGGACCCCGCTGTCTGCCGTCCTCCAGCACTAAGCAGCCTCTCCAGGACCCCGCTGTCTGCCATCCTCCAGCACTAATCAGCCTCTCCAGGACCCCGCTGTCTGCCGTCCTCCAGCACCAAGCAACCTCTCCAGGACCCCCGCTGTCTGCTGTCTCCCAGCACTAATCAGCCTCTCCAGGACCCCGCTGTCTGCCGTCCTCCATTACTAAGCAGCCTCTCCAGGACCCCGCTGTCTGCCGTCCTCCAGCACTAAACAGCCTCTCCAGGACCCCACTGTCTGCCGTCCTCCAGCACTAATCAGCCTCTCCAGGACCCCACTGTCTGCCGTCCTCCAGTACTAAGCAGCCTCTCCAGGACCCCCGCTGTCTGCCGTCCTCCAGCACTAAGCAGCATCTCCAGGACCCCACTGTCTGCCATCCTCCACCACTAAGCAGCCTCTCCAGGACCCCGCTGTCTGCCGTCCTCCAGCACTAAGCAGCCTCTCCAGGAACCCGCTGTCTCGTCCTCCAGCACCAAGCAGCCTCTCCAGGACCCCGCTGTCTGCCATCCTCCAGCACTAATCAGCCTCTCCAGGACCCCGCTGTCTGCCATCCTCCAGCACTAAGCAGCCTCTCCAGGACCCCGCTGTCTGCCGTCCTCCAGCACTAATCAGCCTCTCCAGGACCCCGCTGTCTGCCGTCCTCCAGCACTAATCAGCCTCTCCAGGACCCCGCTGTCTGCCGTCCTCCAGCACTAAGCAGCCTCTCCAGGAGCCCGCTGTCTGCCGTCCTTCAGCACTAAGCAGCCTCTCAAGGACCCCTCTGTCTGCCATCCTCCAGCACTAAGCTGCCTCTCCAGGACCCCGCTGTCTGCCGTCCTCCAGCACTAAGCAGCCTCTCCAGGAACCCGCTGTCTCGTCCTCCAGCACCAAGCAGCCTCTCCAGGACCCCGCTGTCTGCCATCCTCCAGCACTAATCAGCCTCTCCAGGACCCCGCTGTCTGCCGTCCTCCACCACTAAGCAGCCTCTCCAGGACCCCGCTGTCTGCCGTCCTCCAGCACTAATCAGCCTCTCCAGGACCCCGCTGTCTGCCGTCCTCCGGCACTAATCAGCCTCTCCAGGACCCCGCTGTCTGCCGTCCTCCAGCACTAATCAGCCTCTCCAGGACCCCGCTGTCTGCCATCCTCCACTACTAAGCAGCCTCTCCAGGACCCCGCTGTCTGCCGTCCTCCAGCACTAATCAGCCTCTCCAGGACCCCTCTGTCTGCCGTCCTCCAGTACTAAGCAGCCTCTCCAGGACCCCGCTGTCTGCCATCCTCCAGCACTAATCAGCCTCTCCAGGACCCCTCTGTCTGCCGTCCTCCAGCACTAAGCAGCATCTCCAGGACCCCACTGTCTGCCATCCTCCACCACTAAGCAGCCTCTCCAGGACCCCGCTGTCTGCCGTCCTCCACCACTAAGCAGCCTCTCCAGGACCCCGCTGTCTGCCGTCCTCCAGCACTAAGCAGCCTCTCCAGGACCCCCGCTGTCTGCCGTCCTCCAGCACTAAGCAGCCTCTCCAGGACCCCGCTGTCTGCCGTCCTCCAGCACTAATCAGCCTCTCCAGGACCCCGCTGTCTGCCGTCCTCCAGCACTAATCAGCCTCTCCAGGACCCCGCTGTCTGCCATCCTCCAGCACTAAGCAGCCTCTCCAGGACCCCGCTGTCTGCCGTCCTCCAGCACTAAGCAGCCTCTCCAGGACCCCGCTGTCTGCCGTCCTCCAGCACTAAGCAGCCTCTCCAGGACCCCGCTGTCTGCCGTCCTCCAGCACTAATCAGCCTCTCCAGGACCCCGCTGTCTGCCGTCCTCCAGCACTAAGCAGCCTCTCCAGTACCCCCGCTGTCTGCCGTCCTCCAGCACTAATCAGCCTCTCCAGGACCCCGCTGTCTGCCGTCCTCCAGCACTAAGCAGCATCTCCAGGACCCCGCTGTCTGCCATCCTCCACCACTAAGCAGCCTCTCCAGGACCCCGCTGTCTGCCGTCCTCCAGCACTAAGCAGCATCTCCAGGACCCCGCTGTCTGCCATCCTCCAGCACTAAGCAGCCTCTCCAGGACCCCGCTGTCTGCCGTCCTCCACCACTAAGCAGCCTCTCCAGGACCCCGCTGTCTGCAGTCCTCCAGCACTAAGCAGCCTCTCCAGGACCCCCGCTGTCTGCCGTCCTCCATCACTAAGCAGCCTCTCCAGGACCCCGCTGTCTGCCGTCCTCCAGCACTAATCAGCCTCTCCAGGACCCCGCTGTCTGCCGTCCTCCAGCACTAATCAGCCTCTCCAGGACTCCGCTGTCTGCCATCCTCCAGCCCTAAGCAGCCTCTCCAGGACCCCGCTGTCTGCCGTCCTCCAGCACTAAGCAGCCTCTCCATGACCCCGCTGTCTGCCGTCCTCCAGCACTAAGCAGCCTCTCCAGGACCCCGCTGTCTGCCGTCCTCCAGCACTAATCAGCCTCTCCAGGACCCCGCTGTCTGCCGTCCTCCAGCACTAAGCAGCCTCTCCAGTACCCCCGCTGTCTGCCGTCCTCCAGCACTAATCAGCCTCTCCAGGACCCCGCTGTCTGCCGTCCTCCAGCACTAAGCAGCCTCTCCAGGACCCCGCTGTCTGCCGTCCTCCAGCACTAATCAGCCTCTCCAGGACCCCGCTGTCTGCCATCCTCCAGCACTAATCAGCCTCTCCAGGACCCCGCTGTCTGCTGTCCTCCAGCACTAATCAGCCTCTCCAAGACCCCGCTGTCTGCTGTCCTCCAGCACTAAGCAGCCTCTCCAGGACCCCGCTGTCTGCCGTCCTCCAGCACTAAGCAGCCTCTCCAGGACCCCCGCTGTCTGCCATCCTCCAGCACTAATCAGCCTCTCCAGGACCCCACTGTCTGCCGTCCTCCAGCACTAATCAGCCTCTCCAGGACCCCCGCTGTCTGCCATCCTCCAGCACTAATCAGCCTCTCCAGGACCCCCGCTGTCTGCCATCCTCCAGCACTAATCAGCCTCTCCAGGACCCCCGCTGTCTGCCATCCTCCAGCACTAAGCAGCCTCTCCAGGACCCCGCTGTCTGCCATCCTCCAGCACTAAGCAGCCTCTCCAGGACCCCCGCTGTCTGCCGTCCTCCAGCAGTAAGCAGCCTCTCCAGGACCCCGCTGTCTGCCATCCTCCAGCACTAATCAGCCTCTCCAGGACCCCGCTGTCTGCCGTCCTCCAGCACTAATCAGCATCTCCAGGACCCCTCTGTCTGCCGTCCTCCATTACTAAGCAGCCTCTCCAGGACCCCGCTGTCTGCCGTCCTCCAGCACTAAGCAGCCTCTCCAGGACCCTGCTGTCTGCCGTCCTCCAGCACTAAGCAGCCTCTCCAGGACCCCCGCTGTCTGCCATCCTCCAGCACTAATCAGCCTCTCCAGGACCCCGCTGTCTGCCGTCCTCCAGCACTAATCAGCCTCTCCAGGACCCCGCTGTCTGCCGTCCTCCAGCACTAAGCAGCCTCTACAGGACGCCACTATCTGCCGTCCTCCAGCACTAATCAGCCTCTCCAAGACCCCGCTGTCCGCTGTCCAGGTGACGTGTCGGCCTCTCCAGGACCCCGTTGTCCGCTGTCCAGGTGACGTGTCGGCCTCTCCAGGACCCCGCTGTCCGCTGTCCAGGTGACGTGTCGGCCTCTCCAGGACCCCGCTGTCCGCTGTCCAGGTGACGTGTCGGCCTCCGCCTCCAGAGTTGTCGGCTCCTGGGATTGTGAGTACTGATTAATCTAAACAACTCCATCATATTGTAACCGCGGAGCCCTTCTTTTTTATGGGGCTGCACCCTCCTCTATTACTGTACGTGGGGGGGAGACCAAACCTTATGTAGCGAGGGATGGGGGTCTGTAGTGTTTGGAGAGATTTATTAGGAATAACAACACAGGCAGAGGATACCGTCCAATGGGAGGGGATTAGTAGGATGCAGCAGTGCCGCAGTTCCAGGGTTAAGGTGGGGGGATTTCTCCAGCCCCCCATACACATGGGCATGTGTTCTGTATGAGGGAGGGGTGAAGCAGCGGATAGACATCTCTAGTACCAGGGAGAGCAGAATGAGGAGCCAGAGGAAGCAACCAGATTATAAAGAGGTAAATCATCCCAGAAAATGTCCCCGAGACCCCGGCAGATGTCCCATGTCCCCTCTCTTGTATATGGGGGCGCTACATAACGAGCTGCTTGTAAATATCTCCTCCTGTCAAAGTCGTAGCCCCCACATATATATACATAACTCTGACACCTCAGTATATACTGTATATACTTAGTACAGAAATACTTCTCCTGTTCTGTATACTGGGTGTAATTATCAGCATCTGTATTATTCTGTATAGACAGTGGTTTGCAAAAGTATTTACCCCCTTCCCCAGCATTTTTCGTGTTTTACTAACTCACAGCCTGGTACATGCCGACAACTATGAACATTCAGTTTTCTTTTTTTTTGTGAAGCAAACAACAAATAGTCAGTACTTTGTGGAGCCTCCTTTTGTGGCAGTTACAGCTGCAGTCGCTTTGTATAAGTCTCTATGACCTTTCCACGTCTTGCCACTGGGATTTTTACCCATTACTCAAGGCAAAACAGCTTCAGCTCCTTCAGGTTAGATGGTTTCCTCTGGTGAACAGCGATCTTCACGTCTGACCACAGATTCTCCATTGGATTAAGGTCTTGGCTGTGACTCGGCCGCTCCAGAACATTTACACATTTCCCTTTAAACCACTCGAGTGTTGCTTTAGCAGTTTGCTTTGGGCGATTGTCTTGTTGGAAGGTGAACCTCCGTCCCAGTCTCAAATCACTGACAGACGGAAACTGGTTTGCTCAAGAATATCTCTGTATTTTGCACCATCCATTCTCCCCTGGTACATGGACTATTTTCCCTTTCCCTGCTGTCAAAAAACATCCCCACAGCCTGATGATGCTGTGGCGCCCCTGAGGGTTCGACCGCCACAGGAATGCTGCACTTCTTTAATGGAGTGTAGTGTTCCTCCTCTGAGGTAAGAACAGTGTGATGGTCGGGACCCAACCTTTGCATACAACACCACATTTCTCCACCAGGGGGAGCTGGTATGCACTAGATGCTGCTCCCCTGGTTACAGGGAGACTGGGGAACCAAGAGTGAGGGGAACCAGTTAGTGGTTGAGGGTGGAGGACTTACAAGTTAGTTACACTTTAAATTTCATATTTAATAAAAAGCCATCTTGGGTCCAAGTTCTTTGACTGTCTTTATGCTGTCAATTGCTGAGTGTACTATGATCTCCCACCCCAACGCGGATCCTGTGTAAGCCCGCATCGGATGGAGACACAGCCCTCCTGCCCCGGCCTTGGGACGAGGGGTAGGTTGTAGACAAGGAATGTCTCGACCCGGTCAAGGACCAGGACCAAGAAGGCCCGGAGCTTAACAGTGTGGCTCCATAGCAAATGGATCCCAGGGAGGATGCAGACGGAGCGCTATACGCCACCTGTCCTCACCAACTGATGTATTCAGAGGGAGTCCGGCTGCAAGAGGGGTACCGGCCCACGACACCCGACCTTGCTACTCCATGTCCTGGTCGGGAAAGCCCGGTAGGCCCTGAGGATCCCACCGGGTATCGGACGGAGCAGAGCTGCCACCCATGCCCTTTTTCTGAGAGGAGCTCAGAGGGAGACCCGACCTATTCGCACACACACGGACAGGAAAGGATTCGGTCTGTAGTTCAGGAACACTCTGGTGTAGGGTCCCGATTGAACGCTGGACTTACTCGGAGGTTGTCGGACCCCCGTCCCTGGTGACCGCAGGACTCCGCGGGGAGCAGGGAGTCGCCTTCCTTCTGCCAACTCTAAAGTGAGTAAAGCCTTGGAAGTTCACCCCTATGGCCTCCAGACTGTTTATTCTGCGCTACACCGCATGACGCGGCGCCTGTCTTCCTCTACTACTACCCCCTCCATCCTGTCCCTCTGCCCTGAGGCCTCGCTCCGCCTGTGGGGAGTAGTAATAACTATGGCTGCCATAACACCATGCATCAGCGGACTGCAGCGGCGCTGGTGGCCTTCACCTGGTGCCACAGGTGGCGTAGTCGTAAATCAGCCACTCAACCCGGATAAGCCCACACCATCCTTTTTAATGTGATGGCCCTGAGCTCGGGTCAGGTCCGGGCCACGGCTGCATCCCATCTCTCCATGACAGGACCCGACTCCGAGTCCCCCATCTCCCAGAGTAAACAAAAGGGCTTTTCGAGATGAGGCGTCACAACCTGGCGTAGTCGGCAGGATCGCGTGCCCGCAGCAAAGGAAGGAAGTACCCATTGCTACTGGGTACTGTGTGCCTTACACCTTGAACTGTTGTTTTACACCTAAAATGGCGCCCGCCCAAGAAGAACAGGCGCCATAATGCTGTGAAAAGACTGTCTTTGAACACCTCCCATCGTGGGCTGGGCTCCAGCTTGGCGCCAAAAATGTGGACTGCCCCTTCCATCAGAGACTGTCCGTGGGGTAATGCCCGTCAAACCGGATGGGCTGAACGAAGGCGGGCCTGTCAGCAGACCGCCCAGGAACCGCCCCGAAAGAGGAGGAAGAAGAAAAGCAACAAGGTGCGGCCATTGCAGTCGGAGTTTGGCATTCGTCAGAGGCAGACATGGACGCTTCTGGAGAGCAAACCAATGCACCTTCTGGACCCGGTTCAGGCCCTTCACCAGGCAGGGAGCGAGGCAGCAGTGTTCTCACAGCGGGAGATTTTGAATTTCTCCAGCAGGAAGCCCCAGGTCTCTTGCGGATACAGAGAGAGGCCCAGGAGGCAGTGACGGCTGCGTGGCGGGAAGTGATGTTGCTACGTATCCGGGCCCGCCGCCAAGGAGTTGAAGTCCCAGGACAGGGAGACGCGATGACAGAGGTCGTGAGCAGCCCAGCAGCGGGTGAGTGTGCTACCCCTGCCCCGGCTGCAGAGTCTACCGTAACGATCCTGGACCTCATGGCTGAATATCTAATACCCCACGCGGCCACCTGGGAGTAGGTCTTGGCTCCGGAGCTGCAAGCGGCAGCTATAGGTGGGGACCTGCGATGCTGCCCTAATCCCGAACCAGAAGTGCCTGAAGCTGCAGAGGTTTCCACCGGCTCAAACCCAGATTGGTCCGCGCTCCCAGAGGACCCGCAGCAACCCGTGATGACGCCGTTACCCGCACCAGCCGTATCCTGGCCGGAGGCTGAGGAGTGGGCCTGGGACAACCAGGGGGGGACCTGATGGGCTTCCCCTGGGAGACCCGGGCTGAAACGCACAGGAGGAGCCAGTGGTGCAGCGACCAAATCTTCAAGCTCGCTCAGGAGCAACGTCAACGGGAGCTCCGCTGCGAGCGCCACGAAGTACGGGCCAAAGCTGCGAAATCCCGGGCTCGTCAGGAAGAGGACACCCGTCCCAGTCCCCGAGTGGAAGGGCAGGTCGTCCGCTTCCACCATGAGGCGGGGTGGGGGTTCATTAGAAGTCCCCAGTACCAGGACGACGTCTTTGTCAGCCGTCAGGACGTTGAGCCGCGTTTGAAGAAGGGACACCCTGGTCGGAACCTCTTCCCGGGCTATACAGTGACCTTTTATCGCCACCAGCGGGTGCGGGGGTGGTACGCCCTGGTTGTGCACAAAGTGTCCGGGAGCGACGCCCCCTCGCGCTCAGCCTCAGGGGACCGGTTAGCCTCCGTCGGGAGGAACGAGCCTTTTCCCAGGAGGGAGCCTGAGGTTTAAGCAGCCCCGGCTGTTGCAGTTTGTTTACAAGTTAATGTGTGTTGACATTTCTATTTTTCTTACTTTATAACCCCGGTTTCTAGAGACACGTGTCCCTGCGGACTGGCAGCAGACAGACTCTTTCCCTTGTATATAGTTTGCATCTTTTTAGGTGCTCCATATTGGTTTTATACAAAAACCGCGGGCATTTCTACCTCAAGACCTCGGAAGAAAAACCTGTCAAGGTGGCTCTCTGGGAGGTCCAACTCGGGATCTTCATGCCCTGCAGCCACCCCAGGGCCCACGCAGGTCCCTCACACTTCTGAACTGACTCTGCGTCTTTGCACCTTAACCCGTCTGTTTGCACCAAAATGTCTCTGGAAAATGCTAGCACTTTTATAACTTTATAATTTTATACTATTATACGTTTGTAATTTTGTACTGTATAACCTGTTTTGCAACGTTTAATAAGATGTGCCTCCCATAAAGGGAAGATAGTTCATGTTTATATTAAAAAGAAAATTTCCTGGGTGTTACTCTTTTGCAGCCCGCGGACGTGCTGTGTTTTACCAGGGGGGAATGTGGCGCCCCTGAGGGTTCGACCGCCACAGGGATGCTGCACTTCTTTAATCGAGTGTAGTGTTCCTCCTCTGAGGTAAGAACAGTGTGATGGTCGGGACCCAACCTTTGCATCCAACACCACATTTCTCCACCAGAGGGGGCTAGTATGCACTAGGTGCTGCTCCCCTGGTTACAGGGAGACTGGGGAACCAAGAGTTAGGGGAACCAGTTAGTGGGTGAGGGTGGAGGACTTACAAGTTAGTTACACTTTAAATTTCATAAATTTCATATTTAATAAAAAGCTATCTTGGGTCCAAGTTCTTTGACTGTCTTCAATCACTCTTTGACTGTCTTTATGCTGTCAATTGCTGAGTGTACTGTGATTTCCCACCCCAACGCGGATCCTGTGTGGGCCCGCATCAGATGGAGACAGAGCCCTCGTGCCCTGGCCTTGGGACGAGGGGTAGGTTGTAGACAAGGAATGTCTCGACCCGGTCAAGGACCGGGACCAAGAAGGCCTGGAGCTTAAGAGTGTAGCTCCATAGCAAATGGATCCCAGGGAGGATGCAGACGGAGCGGCGTACGCCACCTGTCCTCACCAACTGATGTATTCAGAGGGAGTCCGGCTGCAAGAGGGGTACTGGCCCCCGACACCCAACCTTGCTACTCCATGTCCTGGTCGGGAAAGCCCGGTAGGCCCTGAGGATCCCACCGGGTATCGGATGGAGCGGAGCTGCCACTCGTGCCCTTTTTCTGAGAGGAGCTCAGAGGGAGACCCGGCCTATTCGCACACACACGGACAGGAAAGGATTCGGTCTGTAGTTCAGGAACACTCTGGTGTAGGGTCCCGATTGAACGCTGGACTTACTCGGAGGTTATCGGACTCCCGTCCCTGGTGACTGCAGGACTCCGCGGGGAGCAGGGAGTCGCCTTCCTTCTGCCAACTCTAAAGTGAGTAAAGCCTTGGAAGTTCACCCCTATGGCCTCCGGACTGTTTATTGTGCGCTACACCGCACGACACGGCGCCTGTCCTCCTCTACTACTACCCCCTCCATCCTGTCCCTCTGCCCTGAGGCCTCGCTCCGCCTGTGGGGAGTAGTAATAACTATGGCCACCATAACACCATGTCTCAGCGGACTGCAGCGGCGCTGGTGGCCTTCACCAGGTGCCACAGGTGGCGTAGTCGTAAATCAGCCACTCAACCCGGATAAGCCCACACCATCCTTTTTAATGTGACGGCCCTGAGCACGGGTCAGGTCCTGGCCACGGCTGCACCCCATCTCTCCATCACAGGACCCGACTCCGAGTCCCCCATCTCCCAGGGTAAACAAAAGGGCTTTTCGAGAAGAGGCGTCACAATGCCACCACCATGTTTCACTTTGGGGATGGTGTTTTTGCACGCTGCATGAAACGCAAAACGTCCCACACATGTGCACACTGATGACATCTGTGTGTCATCAGTGTGACATGTCCCAAGCGCTGAGTGCTGGAGGCCAGTCTCATCATTGTCACCTGCTGGCGCCAGCAGGGGACAATGTTGAGAGTGGTATTCTGCCACCCCTGTGTCCAAGAAGTGTAAAATTAAGAATAAAATAAAAACATAATATACTCACCTTTACGCATAGTTCCCTAAAGCCATTGTCCCATGTAAACAAACCAAAAATAAAAAAGAACAATATCCCTCACCTGTCCAAAGTTTAAACAATCCATAGTGTTCCATGCTGTAACCCATCTGACTGACATTTCTTCATCAGCATGTGTGATGGCTTGAGGCAACTGCACATGCTGAAGATCAGATCAGAATGACTTGATGCAGCAAGCAGGCCCCTGACTTGATCCCACTGAGCGGTGTCCTGAGATCAGAGTCAGCAGGGGACAATGATGAGACTTGCCTCCAGCGCTTGGGAACAGCGCTAACTGTACCACTGATTCCCAGGGTTAGGGTTATGTGTGATACTGATGCAGCACACGGTTGTCACACACAGACATGGGTATCTCTGGTATTGGTAATATCAGGATGTGTGAAAGAGGACTAATTGTGGTCATATGGACAGATACTCCTGTCTCTGCTTGGGAACTCTACAGCTCCTTCTAATCACATCTCCTTGCCACTTGATCTCACATCAACTGGGAATCTCAGTGTCTGGAGGCTGTGGCTCTAACCACTGAGCTACAGCTCTCAATGATAAACATAGGAGAATTTGGTTATCTTGACTCTACATTGCAGACAATGACTTCAGAAGCAGAGTATATATATATATCCCTAGAAATGCATTGTGTATAACAATGTATTGTGTATAACAATGTATTGATATGGTGCCTGTATACTGAGGTGAAGAAAATGAATTTTTTGGTCCGATAAAAGTAGTAATTACAAAAACTTATTTTTTTCCTGTGAGTCCCTGGGTCTTGAACTCACAAACTTAAAACATTTTTGACAGAGGCAGTTAAGATCATGAGCCACAAGCTCTTGTGATGTTACTAGAAGAATTCTGTCTACTTGATCTTTAATGCAGGATTTGATTATAGTCTTATTGTATTGATAGAAATACACTGCTGGGTACAATATATGTATTTTTATTCTTGAGGGAGAATAAGAGATTTTTTCAGCCTATAAAATTGCTAAAAAATAATAATGAAAAACACTTGATAATGAAAAAAATGTTGTCATTTTTAATATGTTTTATAAAAAATAATGAACATCACAAATCAGCAAATAACATGGACATATTTGGTGTCCCTGTAATTGTAACGACCCGCAAAACACAGCGATCAGATTATTTACGGGGATCGGTAAATGACGTAAAAACATGGCATGATTGATATTTATTCTCTAATAAACCCATAAAAAATTAAATAAAACGATAATGCTGAGGCCGTGTTCACACGTTACGTAAATGCTGCGTTCTTTCTGTTGCTTTTTTTCTGCAGGTGTCCGCACCACACAGCGCAGTAACAATCTTCTCTGATTATTGGTGTTTGCTGCATTTGTTTTATGCATTTTCCTTTTATTTGATGTGATTTCGATGCAGATCTGAAGCCGAGTTTTTAACGCTTTTAATAGTACAGAAAAGCTTTGATTCTGCACTTAAAAATGCAGCGGCGATTTTTTTCTTCATGCGTTTTTTTTTTTCAGAATAAGAATATAGAGAAAAATGCTCCAAAACTGCAGAGTTCAGCAGCGTCTTCAGACCACAGAGAGCAGAGATTTCATGGGATCACGTCCACTTTACTTGGACATTTAGACCGTGTTCACATGTAGCGTAAATGCTACGTATTTTCTGCTGCTTTTTTTGCACAAAAATTCTGCTGTGCTTAAATGTCCGAGCAAAGTGGATGTGATTTCATGAGAACTGCGCCCCCTATTATAATTCAACAAACAGTATGTTACATTATTTAGAAGTTAGTATTTATCTATCCTCCTTCTCTCCACCTGTTTATACGAGGGTGTTCTTCCTCTCTCTTTTCTTTCCTTGCCTTTCCCATTCATTTTCTTCCCCTCCTACCTGTTAAATCTTTTATATATAAGATATCTTATATGTGCATGGTAACCCCTTTCCCTTGCCTATCCTGAACATAGCAATTTTTTTCATTTCCCTTCTATCCCTTTATTTTTTATTTTTTCTTTTCCCCATGTTCCTTAATAAACCATATTTTTCTTCCCCCTTCTCATCCTTAACCCTTTCCACCTTTTGTTTTACCTATATCTCTCATCCCTTTAAATTTCACTTTTTTGCTTTTATTTTGTTTTTGCTTGCTTCTAGATTACTGTGTATTTATAATATGTCTTCCCCCTTCTTCTATATTATTGTGTATATTATGTCTCCCCCTTCTTCTATATTATTGTGTATATTATGTCTCCCCCTTCTTCTATATTTCTGTGTATTTATAATATGTCTCCCCCCTTTTTCTATATCACTGTGTATTTATAATCTGTCTCCCCCCTTTTTATATATTACGGTGTATTTATAATATATCTCCCCCCTTTTCTATATTACTATGTATATATAATATGTCTCCTCCTTCTTCTATATTACTGTGTATTTATATTATGTCTCCCCCATTCTTCTATATTACTGTGTATTTATAATATGTTCACCCCTTTTTTATATTAATGTTTATTTATAATGTCTCCCTCTTTTTCTATATTACTGTGTATTTATGTCTCCCCTCTTTTTCTATATTACTGTGTATTTATAATATGTCCCCCCCTTTTTCTACATTACTGTGTATTTATAATATGTATCCCCCCCCGTTTCTATATTACTCTGTATTTATGTCTCCCCCCTTTTTCTATATTACAGTGTAATTATAATGTCTCCCCCCTTTTTCTATATTACTCTGTATTTATTATGTCTCCCCCTTCTTCTATATTATTGTGTATATTATGTCTCCCCCTTTTCTATATTACTGTGTATTTATAATATGTCTCCCTCCTTTTTCTATATTACTGTGTATTTATGTCTCCCCCCTTTTTCTATATTACAGTGTAATTATAATGTCTCCCCCTTTTTCTATGTTACTGTGTATTTATAATATGTCTCCCCCTTTTTATATATTACGGTGTATTTATAATATATCTCATGAAGCTCATCAAGAGAATGCCAAGAGTGTGCAAAGCAGTCATCAAAGCAAAAGGTGGCTACTTTGAAGAACCTAGAATATAAGACATATTTTCAGTTGCTTCACACTTTTTTGTTAAGTATATAATTCCACATGTGGTAATTCATAGTTTTGATGCCTTCAGTGTGAATGTACAATTTTCATAGTCATGAAAATACAGAAAAATCTTTAAATGAGAAGGTGTGTCCAAACTTTTGGTCTGTACTGTATATAGGGAGCTATGTGGGGGCTCATATTGTATATAGGGAGCTATGTGGGGGCTCATATTGTATATAGGGAGCTATGTGGGGGCTCATATTGTATATAGGGAGCTATGTGCGGGCTCCTATTGTATATAGGGAGCTATGTGGGGGCTCCTATTGTATATAGGGAGCTATGTGGGGGCTCATATTGTATATAGGGAGCTATGTGGGGGCTCATATTGTATATAGGGAGCTATGTGCGGGCTCTTACTGTATATAGGGAGCTATGTACGGGCTCATATTGTATATAGGAGGCTATGTGGGGGCTCTTACTGTATCTAGGAGGCTATGTGAGGGCCTATACTGTATATAGGGGGCTATGTGGGGGCTCATACTGTATCTAGGAGGCTATGTGGGGGCTCATACCGTATGTAGGTGGTAGTGTGGGGGCAAATACTGTGTGTAGGGGGCTGTGTGTTGGCTCATACTGTATGTATGGGGCTGTGTAGGGGCTCATACTGTATCTAGGGAGTTATATGGGGGCTCATACAGTATATAGGGGGATGTCAGCATACTTAAAACTGCTCAGTATTAAGTCATACAATTAATATTATTTTTTATTATTTTGTTAATATTATTAATATGGAGTAGAATTAATTTCAGCCTATTGGTTCGGGCTCCACAACAGTTACGGTCTGTCATGTGGCCCCTTGGGAAAAATAATCTCCCACCGCTGCTCTATTATGTATAGCGCTATGTTATGTATAGGGCTGTACATAATGGAAAAAAAATTCCGTCATTTTCCGTCTACAGATGTGATTAAAGCATCTGTGTGTTAGTCACATGACCTATCACATGATCTATCAAAGGGGATCATGTTACATGTCACGTGATACATCAGGTGCCCGGGGGGCACGCCTTCTAAACTGTCCGGGGCCCTGGCTACTCTTAATCCACCCCTGCATTTCAGCACTGCTTCCATCAATTTGGGCAATTTTTAGGCCCACAAAGAAGCTTTCATGAGAGAACGTCACTGGTCCTAATTTAGGGATTATGATGTGGGGTGGCATAATGTGAATTATCTGGACCGCTCTAATCTTCATTCCAGGATAGCAGTGATTTGTCACTGATTGGCTGCTGTGCTGTTGATTTGACGTCAACGCTGTAGCCAATGCCAGACACCGGGAGCAGAGGAGACACACTGGGAAGATGAGTACAGATTATTTCTTTATAATAACTTGAAACCGGGGACCAATATTTACTGAAAGAGAACAATCCCTTTAACTAAGATCCACATGTTCAGTTTTGTAATTTTTTTTCATAGCTCCAAAAGAACTAAGTATAACTTTTGGTTGTGCAGTTCATGTCTTTTTTTTCTAGTTATGTTGAATTTTCTTTGAATATATAACTTTCTTATTATTTCTTTCACAGTTATGAAATCTGGTAAAGATCTGAAGAGTCTTAATATTGCAGCCATAATGGAGAACAAAGAAAGTGATGTGCGGGGTGATGAGCAATGTACGGCGGACCATCCTGCAGGTAACGGCGCCGGTGATTAGTCCCCACTAAATAAAGCAGAGAAGAGTCACGTTCCCCTCAATGACCGGACCGGGATGGAAATTGAATGTTTTGTGTTTTCTCAGTTTCTTCAGCCGTAGATTCCCCCATTCAGATAAATACCGATGATATCTGGTGATAACGTGACAGTAATATGTGTGATAGCACCACTGTGCATCTATAAGATGGGTGTAAGATACATCGGGAACATGGAGGGGGAATAGAAGCGTTACCAGGGCCAATATCGTCATCATCTCCTGTCACTACTGATGAGGGGGGAAGATTTGCCCATTTTTGGGACTATGGAGCCTTTAGCTGCTATTAGACACATACTGTAGATAGTGATGTTCTTGTAGGCACAGTATACCGGAGTCTGTTCACAGTTGTGTAGAGGTGCCTGAGCGACACCGCTGGGCAGGACTCAAATATGGTACAGCAGACGAGGAGGCAGAAACTAAACATCGGCTTAGGTGAAAGACAAAGGATTTGTAACATCCCTGGCGGCGTGCTTGCATGGTACACCACCTCCCACCATGCAAGACCGCAATCTTACCTGTCAGTCCATTCTGCACTCTTTGCTCCAGTACCTGCTGTGTCCATGTCTCTTGTCTGATTGCTTAGGGCGTCGGCGCAGTTTTCTGCTTGTTTCTTATAGCTACTGTGTGCACAGTCCTAATGCATCCCCAGCCTATTGCTGTGAGTCACTGGATACTTAAACTCCCTCCACCCAGTAGGAGGTGCCTGAGTAACACTTTCACTCAGTTTGTCTTTTGCAACTGAGTTGCCAGGTCCTGTGCTGTATCTAGTCTGTTCTGTCACCCTGGGGGCTGAGTACCCAGGACCATTACCTGTACCTCTGACTTTTAGTCTGTTCTGCCACCCTGGGGGCTGAGTACCCAGGGCCACTACCTGTACCTCTGACTTTTAGTCTGTTCCCGCCACCCTGGGGGCTAAGTACCCAGGGCCGCTACCTGTAACTCTGACTTCTAGTCTGTTTCCGCCACCCTGGGGGCTGAGTTCCCAGGCTCGTTCCTGTATCTTGTTCCCGGTTCAGTTCCTGTCTGAACAGTGTCCTAGCCCGTTACTTGTTTTTCTCTATGTCCGTACCTTCCCTTTTCCTGCAGTGTCTGAAACTGCACCTAACTCCAACTCGTTGTCTCTGTGCTTCTGTTTGTGAGTTTTGTGTCCACTCGCTAATTCACTGTAAGTACCTTGTGTGTATCTGGTTCTGCTTGTCCCCTTTCCCTACCTCCGTATCTACCTCCTGTGTTCTAACCATCTTCCTGTATTTTCCAGTCTATCCCATGTGAACAGAGCCCTGTCCTGTCTGCCTTCACCTTCTGCTCTGTTCTGCTCTGCTTGTTCACCGCTCCGGCGGTTCCTCTCTGCTCCGCTTGTTTACCGCACCTGCGGTTCTGTTTTGCTCTGCTTGTTCACCGCTCCGGGGGTTCCGCTCTGCTCCTCTTGTTTACCACACCTGCGGTTTTGCTCCGCTCTGCTGGTTCACCGCACCTGCGGTTTTGCTCCGCTCTGCTTGTTCACCGCACCTGCGATTTTGCTCCGCTCTGCTTGTTCACCGCACCTGCGGTTTTGCTCCGCTCTGCTTGTTCACCGCACCTGCGGTTTTGCTCCTCTCTGCTTGTTCACCGCTCCTGCAGTTTTGCTCTGCTAGTCCACCGCACCTGCGGCTCTGTTCCTGTATCCCAGTCTGTACTGGTCCCTATCCAACCAGCGTTCATACCTGCCAGTATCTGCCTGTCTGCATTCCAGCCGTGGGTGTCAGCACCCGCCTGTCTGCATACCAGCCGTGCCTGCCAGTACCCATGTGCCTTCATATCAGCCGTGCCTGCTAAGTACCAACCTGCCGTCATACCAGCCATGCCTGCCAGTACCCACCTGTCTGCATACCAGCTAACCTGCCTGTTCCTGCATTCCCCGGTGTGGGTCAACAGCTGTGACTGGGGTCTGACCTGGAGTAGCACCTGGTCCCTCTGCTCAGTTCCTCCCTGGTTCACGGAGTCGACTGAGCCGCCGTGCAACCTTGGTCGGACCGGGTTGTTACTTAGTTACGCCCCTCCAGGCACTGCTCAGTTCATGGTCCAGTGGGATCACTAATCACGCTCACGCCAGTCTGTCCGGGCACGAGCTTAACAGGACTATATGCCGGAAAATGGGACTAACAGTTATTGTAATGATAACAGCAATTATAGATACAAGGAGAGCTACCTAGAGCATGTCACACAAGCTGTGCTCCAGCTATGGCAATGCAAAGTTCTATACAAACAATAAACAATTTCTACAGACTACTCTCTTCTAAATTCCTGCCTGGCTTCTGATAATCGGGTTGCGCTACTGCAGCGCCCTAGGTAAAGAAGCCTGTTCTACACCCTAACACAGTTGAACACTGGTGTCACACTCACAGTTTGGTAGTGTTTAGAAGAAAGTCTGGTAGATGCTGCTTGGTCCAGATGTAGTGGAAGTGAGTTTGTTGTGTTGAGCTCTCCCTTCATGTTAACTGATCCGTCTTCTTCCGGATCCGGGCAAGTCTCGTTCCCCTTTTTGATGTTGAGGGAGTACTGGTACCACAGGATTGTTTCCTCTCTCAGGTTACAGGTGCTTGGGGAGAACCACCTTGGCAGTCTGGCGATCAATCCTGCAGTAACTGGGCATTATCTTCTCCCTTGAAGTCGTAAGTTCATTTACCAGTCTCTCGTTGTTAGGACACACTTATTGTCCTGCTTGTCTCTCACAGGCACGAGGCTCCCTTTTGACTTCCTGACCCGACACACTTCCTGCTTCTTGTTCAAAACCACCAAACAGCAAGCTGCAGTGGAGAAAGGACTAGTCCAAGTGCACACAAATCAAAGGGGAGTGTTGTCTCTTAAAGTCATAGTGTAATTCAGTTCTTAGCAGGGGCTGACCCCCTACAGCTGTCTCTCCCGATTACTTCATAGAAGTGAACGTGCGACCATATGTTCATCTGTTCTTTATAGGGAGAGAGGAGAAATCCACTCTCAGACTTCTCTGTCAGTGATTTAAAATCCAAGAAAGCAAAAGACTTTTGAATCCAGACTTTCGGAAGAGAGTCGAAAGGTTCACATACACACTAGATAGTCGGACGATTCTAATGTCTTTAACCTCAGGGTTAAAGGGGTTTTTCCACAATCAAAGTACATTTTAATCAATAGACCTTGGAATAAAAATTTGTTCCACGATTGGATGTGCCAAATAAATGTTCCTGTGCTGAGTGTTAAGGAAATTTGTTCTACCAAGTCAGGATCCAAATCATCTGAATTAAGTGCTAGGTTGTTTATTGGCTAGCTAGCAAGGAGACAACACAAGCAATGGCTGCTTTAAAGTGACATCTGGCAGATATGTGGCCCTGGGGGTTCGATCGCCACAGGGATACTTCACCTCTTTAATGGGGTGTGGTATCTCTCCTTCGAGGTAAGGATGATGTAACTGTCAGAACCCCACCTTCGCACCCAACACTACACTTCTCCCACCTGTAGGGGGGGCTAATATGCACCAGGGTGCTGCCCCAGCCGGGATAAGTGGAGATGGGGGAACCAAAAGATAGGGGGAACCTAGTAGTGGGTGAGGGTGGAGGACGCACATTTAGGTTACACTCAGTATTTCATATTTAATAAACAGCCATCTTGGGCTTATGGTCTTTGATTGTGATCTTCATCCCTGAACGTGGCTTTCTGTGTGAACCTGCAGTGGATGGGGACACGGTCCTCGTACTCTGGCCTTGAGTCGAGGAGCAGGTTAGAGTTAATGGCTGTCTCTACCCTGTCAAGGTCCCTACCCAAGAAGGCCTGGAGTAGAGGAGTCTAGCTCCACCGCAAAAGGATCCTAGGGGGATGCAGACGGAGCGGTATACGCCACCTGTCCTCGCTATTCTGGCCTAGTCAGAGGGATTCCTGCTGCAAAAGGGCTACTGGCCCCCAATATCTGACTTTGTACCTCTATGTCTCAGTCAGAGAAGCCCGGAGGCTCAGTGGATCCCACCGGCTAACGGAGCGGAGTCGCCACCCGTACCCTTGTTCTGAGCGAAGTCCAGAGGGAGACCCGGCCTTTCTACACACACGGATAGGAGAGGACTTAGTTTGAAGTCTAGGATCACTCTGGTGCGGGGTCCTGGCTAAAGCACCTGAATTAGTCGGAGGTTGTCGGACCCCCGGTCCTGGTGGCCGCAGAGCCCCGTGAGGAGCAGGGAGAAGCTTTGCAGCTGCATGCCCAACCATGAGTAAAAACCCTGGAAGTCTACCCCTATGGCCTCCAGTCTCTTTATTTCTCCACCGCACAGCACCAGAACGCCTCCACTACAACTCCCTCCATCCGCCTTTCTGCCTTGAGGCCCTGCTCCGCCTGTGGGGAGTAGCACCATCTCCTGCTGCCACTACATCCCGCCTCAGAGGACTGCAGCAGCAGTGGTGGCCATCACCAGACACCACAGGTGGCGTAGTCAATACCACCACTCGATGAACACTAACCCTGAAAGCCCATTACACCCTTTTAAAATGTGACGGCCCTAGGCACGGAACGGGTCCAGGCCACGGCTACAACCCACCAAACATCTGACCAGGCTCCGAGTAACCCCACTTCCCAGGGTGAGGGCTGCGAGCGTCACAGATACAATATAATCAGTTCTTATGTACTGTCTTTGCAAAGCTTCTATACAAGACATACCTAACAGATCTATACTTTCTTGCTGTTATAGCTGCAGGCCTAGCTTCTTAAAAATCTGCTTAGGTTCCTGTCTAGAGTGTGGTTAAGCAAGTTCCAATATCCTTTTATGATATATTTAAAAAACATTTTGCCAACATTTCCCCCCGTTTAACATTTTATCATAAAGACAAGATTTCACATATAATTCAGATTTCTTGCTTGCAGAAATTACATTCACCAAGGCCATCATGGAGTGGACATCTCGATATCATGATCAAGATCTGTAGCAGCCACTTGTTGATATATAGTGTGGGACATGGAAGTGTCTATGAGTCTCTGGATTAATCCCCTAATAAATGGGGTGCAGCAACCCCCACAAACTGTTAATACGCTGGCCTAAGTAGCTTTGGAGATAAGCACTGATTTTGCCACATCTGACCACTTTTCAAACCATGACTCCATCCATGAGGTTAATGGGTCTTGAAGCCGGAATTCTCTGCCAATTCTTTAGGAAGTTCTGTCTATCCTTCCAAGGCGTTGGTTATACTTCCAATTGGTGCTGTGTTAATGGGAATAAAAGTACAAAAAAAAATCCAACAACCATTTTACAGACCACTCTCTGCTAGCAACATATCTGAAGCCACCCTACTCTGCCAAGCCATCAGAGAGGTGGGTTCTCATTGTTCACTTATCCCTTTAATATCATCTCGGGTGTAATTCACAGATCTCTGCTGATTTATAGTAGATGTAGTTTATCCAATCAACATTCTAATTTGTAGTCACCCACCAAATTATAGACTCTCAATTGGGTTTAGGTCAGGGCTCTGGCTGGGCCAGTCAAGAATGGTCACAGAGTTGTTCTGAAGCCTCTCCTTTGTTATTTTAGCTGTGTGCTTAGGGTCATTGTCTTGTTGGAAGGTGAACCTTCGGCCAAGTCTGAGGTCCAGAGCACTCTGGAAGAGGTTTTCATCCAGGATATCTCTGTACTTTGCCTGCATTCATGTTTCGTTCAATTGCAACCAGCCATCCTGTCCCTGCAGCTGAAAAACACCCCATAGCATGATGCTGCCACCACCATGCTTCACTGTTGGGATTGTATTGGGCAGGTGATGAGCAGTGCCTGGTTTTCTCCACATATACTGCTTAGAATTACCACCAAAAAGTTCTTTCTTCGTCTCATCAGACCAGAGAATCTTATTTCTCATAGTCTGGGAGTCCTTCATGTGTTTTTGAGCAAACTCTATGCGGGCTTTCATATGTCTTGCACTGAGGAGAGGCTTCCATTGGGCCACTCTGCCATAAAGGCCCGACTGGTGGAGGGCTGCAGTTGACTTTGTGGAACTTTCTCCCATCTCCCTACTGCATCTCTGGAGCTCAGCCACAGTGATCTTGGGGTTCTTCTTTACCTCTCTCACCAAGGCTCTTCTCCCACGATTGCTCAGTTTGGCTGGACGGTCAGGTCTAGGAAGACTTCTGGTGGTCCCAAACTTCTTTCATTTAAGAATTATGGAGGCCACTGTGCTCTTAGGAACCTTGAGTAATGCAGAAATTCTTTCGTAACCTTGACCAGATCTGTGCCTTTCCACAATTCTGTCTCTGAGCTCCTTGGGCAGTTCCTTTGAGCTGATGATTCTCATTTGGTCTGACATGCACTGTGAGCTGTGAGGTCTTATATAGACAGGTGTGTGTCTTTCCAAATCAAGTCCTATCAGTTTCATTAAACACAGCTGGACTCCAATGAAGGAGTAGAACCATCTCAAGGAGGATCACAAGGAAATGGACAGCATGTGACTTAAATATGAGTGTCTGAGCAAAGGGTCTGAATACTTATGACCATGTGATATTTCAGTTTTTCTTTTTTAATAAATTTGCAAAAATTTCTACATTTCTGGGGGTTTTTCGGTCAAGATGGGGTGCAGAGTGGACTTTAATGAGAAAAAAATGAACTTTTTAGAATTTACCAAATGGCTGCAATGAAGCAAAGAGTGAAAAATTTTAAAGGGTCCGACTGTCCGAATACTTTCCCTACCTACTGTATGTGTGTGTATGTATGTATGGTATATGTGTGTGTATTATGATATATGTATGTGTGTGCATGTATGTATGGTATATGTGTGTGTATCTATGTGTATCTGTATGTGTATATATGTATGGTATATGTGTGTGTGTATATCTATGTGTATACATGTGTGTCTATGTATGGTAAATGTGTATGTATATGTGAGTGTATGTACGGTATATGTGTGTGTATGTACGGTATATGTGTGTGTATGTACGACATATGTATATGTCTGTATGTGTGTGTGTGTATGTAGGGTATATGTGTGTGTATGTACGGTATGTGTATATGTGTGTGTATTTATTATAAGGGGGACCCTACATCATTTTTTAAATTTATTTGTTTATTTTGCTCCCAGCAGCAACCTGGGATTCAGAGATGCTTCCAGGTGTTTTCCCCATGCTGTTCCCATTCCATTTCAGCGCTCTTTCCTTCCATTTCATCGGTGTTCTGCCCCCCAGCCCTCCTGTTAGAGTCTGCCGGAAAAAGGCTCAAGTTTCCCACTGGCTTCCATTATACTCGTTACTCGAGTCGATCCCGTACGAGCGTCTGACCTGCCCGATCATCATTAATATTAACCTTTTACAGCTCGTTGCCTCGGAAACCGACTGTCAGGGATTCACAGAGATGACACCGGGGAGGTCACACAATATTCCGCCACTGCCGTCACTTTGTCAGGTTAGAGCAGGGATTAGTGCGCACACAACCCCGATTACTCACTACACAGCTATCGGCAAGCAAGCTGAAAGCGTATGACATACACACCTCCGGATTCCAAAGCATGGAATATGTGAATACGCCCCTGTACCGTTACTGCCAGATGCACGATAGCCCAATATTTATTATTCGCTGCGTTCTGGTAGCGTATGGGGGGGGAACCGATTACAGAACAAAAGAAACAGGACTATTAAATTTTACATTTAATCCAAAAGGGAGGCAGTGTTTAGGAAAAATATACAAAGATTTTACAAAAGCCCCTGGCAATGAATACTGACCCATCCTCAGCAGGGTCTTTTATGCCAAAGGGGGAGACTTGCCCACACACCCCCTGTGCTGACATCACTTGGGCTGGGCTCCAGCCTTCATATTTTTATTACAATCTCTAACTTCTAGGATAACTTATCGCTGGTTGGTCGCAGAAGCCCGAAAGTGGTACCTTATTTTCTATTATGAATTTACCTTTCTCCAGAGACCACACATGACCTGGTGCAGTCCGTTATTCTGGTGCTTTTGCGCTAGAGCTCACCGGAGGGGCGTACAGCGACGGAAAATTATGCATACTGTTCCGTAGCTGATGCCGCCACTAAAAATATGGGTCCCATGATTATCAAAAGTATAGAACTTCCAATATTTCATATTCCGTATCGGTGCTGGCCCAACTGCAGATTTCTGTTGACTTCTTTTGAAGCTCGGGATTCAATCTTCGTTAGCTAGATGTAAATTTATCCCAAGTCTCTGTTAATTGGGTTTGCCACCTTTCTCTGAACAGGCATCTGCCTACAAGCCAATTCTACTGCACGTGCTAATTAGCACAGAGACAGATGATGGCTAAGGGAAGAGGAAAGAACAGCTTGGGGGGAGAAAATATTTTCTTAATTTCTATGACAGGGGAGAAGAGAGAATTTTCAATATTTCCATGACATCTCACCCTTTTGAGGTGGTGTAGGAGCCGATTTACAGATCGCCCCTTTAAGCCCACCTCCTGGCCCACCCTTCCTGTTGATCCCACAAGCCGTGGACCCAACTCGCCCATCACTCTGACCGACTGGGGATTCAGCTTTTTGATCACCCTGACTGGTTCGGGATACATTTTACCAACACCTCTGACAAGCTATGGGTACCTTCCTCCCCTACTCCTGACAGACAGGGGGACACACATTTCTTTTACCTTGCCTGGTTGTGGGACCTACCCTTCTTGCCATAATTTTTACCTTGGGAGTTGCGCTCACTATGGGGCAGCCCTGACCGACCATGTCACAGTCCGTTGTGACACTGTTTGGTGGCATGTGACCATTTTCCCTATGATCCCCAATGTTTCTCCCCATCCTTTCTCATTACCTCTGGTGCCATGCTAGTCATGGGGCAGCTACCACCGACCATGTCACCATCTGGCGTGACAGTGGTCATCTGCACGGGGCGACCTGCTTCCTGTTGTCCGTGCCTCCTCCCATGGCCCATAGCACTTATGCTGGCTCGTTTTAGGGGGTCCTCAGCAGCATCACCCCGCGGTGTGAGGTGTCTGAGTTCCCCTTTACCACAACACACATTTTTATTATACATGATATTGACATGATTCACAGTGGCATTATATGACATATCAGATCTGGGAGGGTTGTCAGGAAAGTATCGGGCAACCAACCGTCCCAGATCAGTTCCCAATAGCACATTAGTGGGGAGATTCTTCGACATAACCACTTCACGTAACCCCCTCCCTGCACCCCAGTCCATGAAAACTCAGGCCATTGGTATAGGACGGCAAAAAAAACCAAACCCGGTGACAGTCAGGGTCTTCTCAAGAATGAGTTGTTCTGGTAACAAGAACTCAGGGTGGATGAGGGTATGTTCTGTGTCAGTGTCCTTGAGGCCAACAGTAACGGTGTTGCACACAGTAACCGGTTGTAAGTTCTCCCGGGCCCTTCCAACCGCCTCACCCACAAAAAGAATGACTGCAGTAAGCCGTGGGGCCTCAGGTGTGGGGTTCATCTTCTGATTCTCCGGGCAGACAAGGCTGATGTGACCCGTTTGGTCACAAGTATAACACATAAGGGAGTCAAATGCTGGCCGGGTGCTGGAAAATGGGGCAGAGCCCGCTGAGGGCTGGCTGGCTGGGACACTGGGGGTGGCTGTTGGCTTACCCCCTGTCCAGCTGGCGATGGCTGACTTCCGCACCTCTGTGTGCAGTTGGCCTTATAGGCATCTGCGATCTGGTCTGCATTGGCAGCTTCCTTTGGCTCCTGGTCAAGCACAAACTGTCGCACTTCCACTAGGCAAAGACAAAGAAACTGGTCCTTCACCATCGGATACTTCAGGTCCTTGAAGGTGGTGACTGACAGTCCTTGGACCCACTGCTCAAAGTTGGTCCTGAGCCCATCTACCACATCGCCATAACTGTCATGTGGTCCATGCCGGAGTCAGCTGGTACTTTTTTATCAGGGCCTGCTTGACGGCCTCATAGTCTCCATCTTGGTCTCGAGGGAGAGGAGCAAGCACCTCCAGAGCTTTTCCTCTGAGCCCTGGGGTTAAATACCTGGCCCACTGGGCTTCAGGCAGCTGGTACTGTCTGCAGGCTTTTTCAAATCCCCGCAGAAATATGTCCAAGTCCCCGTCTTTCTCCATTACAAGAAAATGCTCAGGACGGGATTTAAAGCTGTTGGTGCTGTTGGACTCATGGATCTGCAGGGTGGATGGCTCCTTCTGAATCCGGGCTAGCTCCAGCTGGTGCAGACGCTCCTCTTGGGCCTGTCGCGCAACTCTCTCAGCCTGGGCCTCTCGCTCAGCAGCCTCTCGGTCAGCTTGGGCCTGTCGCTCAGCTCTCTCAGCCTCTCGGTCAGCTTGGGCCCGTTCCTCAGCTCGCTCCTGGAATTTCAGGATCAGCTGCAGTCGTCCATCCCGACCGTCTGTGGCGAGCTCCTCCAAGGCCATCAGCAGGTGGGGGTCCACACTACCCTGGCTGCGGGTATGGCTGGCAATCACAGGTGGGACCCCCGCAGCAGCGCCATCCGGGCCTTAGCTGGCCGCCCCATCATCAGGGCTCTGCTGTCGGATGGGCTCTGCAGCTCCTTGCAACAGTTCAGCAATCATTTGGACCTTGGGTTTGCCCGTGGGGTCGATCTGTTGCAGCTCACAGAGGGCAGTGATAGTGGTCTTTGCCTGCTGGTGATACCAGGGCTCTCCACGTGTAGCCATCATTGCCAAATAAAAGATAGGACAGAAAAACAAGAGAAGGGGAGGGGATGCTTCTGCTACATGTATAGTAATGTCCCAGATAAAAAATATTAAAACACTTTGAGTCTAATTTCTTAAAACTCTGCACAGAATTCTCGCAAAAACTGTGCAAGTTTTCAGTGACAGGAATGATTGCTCAATCCAGCCACTGATGTTCTGTAATATCCCACCGCTTGCCACCAATTTGTCAGGGATTCACAGGGACGACACTGGGGAGATCACACAATATCCCACGCTACCATCACTTTGTCAGGATTGAGCAGTGATTCGCCCACACACTATCCCGATTACTCACTAGGTAGCTATCGGCAAGTGAGCAGAAAGTGTATGGCATTCACACCTCTGGATTCCAATGCATGGAATATGTGTATACGCCCTCGTACGGTTACTGCCAGCTTCATGATAGCCCAATTATTATTAGTCGTTGCCACCACCGGCCAGATTTGAAATATAATACAGGCCTGGTTGGACGCCTGCTTTCTGGTAGCATATGGCTTCGGGAGAGGGAATGATTACAGAGCAAAAGAAGCAAAACAATTAAATTTTATATTTAATCCAAAAAGGAGGCAGTGTTTAGGAAAAATATACAAAAGGTTTTACAAAAGGAGACAATACAATACATATGCAGTTACACAAAATAATAAGGATTAAAGAAGAACTTACTATAAGACCGCAGAGATGATTCAGTATAGCTGGGGGGGGCGCCCCACTTATTGATTTGACCGTTATCGAACAGGATCCGTTGCTTATAGAATCCATACCCCCCTGGCAATGAATACCCACCCTCGGCTGGTTCTTTTATGCCTAAGGGGGAACCTGCCCCCACACCCCCTGTGCTGACATCATATGGGTTGGGCTCCAGCCTTCATATTTTTATTAGAATCTCTACTTCTGGAATTATTTATCGCTGGTTGACCGCAGAAGCCCGAAAGTGATACCATATTTTCCATTATGAATTTACCTCTCTCTAGAGACCACACATGACATAGTTGCGGTCTGCTATTTTGTTACTTTTGCACCACAGCTCCCCGGAGGGGCGTACAGCTACGTAAAATTATGCATATTGTTCCTTAGCTGACCCTGCCACTAAAAATATAGACCCCATTATTATCAGAAGTATAGAACTTTAGATATTCCATACTCCGTATCGGCGCCGGCCCGGCTGCAGATTTATGTTGAATTCTTTTGAAGCCCGGGAACTAAGTCTTCCTTAGCTAGATGTAAAGTTATCACAGGACTCTGTTGTTTGCCACCTCTCTCTGTACTGGCATCTGCCTACAAGCCACTTTGCCTGCGCGTGCTAATTAGCACAGAGACAGATGGTGGATAAGGGAAGAGGAAAGAACGGCTTGGGGGAGAAAATATTTTCTTAATTTCTATGACAAGGGAGAAGAGAGAATTTTCAATATTTCCATGACACCGACCACCACTGCTGTTGAGCTTGTAAGCACTGTGCAGGGGCACCCCAAGATTAGGAGGTAACAGCACACCCCAAAGAATTTGGTCAGCTTCAATACAGTGTGTACAAGATCAATAAAAAAGAGATTGTAAGCAAGTTCTACAGTCTTGCAGCTGGGGTCGGTCTAAAAGACAATGAGCTTTAAATAAAAGTGTTAATATCTCAAGAACTGTAAATTTAAATAAGCAGTATATTGTAGTAATAACAAAAATATTTTTTATTTTTCTAGAGCCAACATATTCCGCAGCACTTTATAATTTTATGGGGGACTTGTACATGCAATAGAGACATTACAGAATAAGCATAACTCGAATATCAAAAGGAGTGAGGGCCGTGCTCGCAAGCTACAATCTATGAGTAAACTCTCCTCAGCATTCCTCTCTGCTATCAGGCCGTCTCCTTGTCGCTCCTCTATACCCTCAGTCGGTCTCCTCAGCCCTCTTCTCTGCTATCAGGCCGTCTACTCTGCACTCCTCTACACCCTCAGTCTGTCTCCTCAGCCCACATTTCTGCTATCAGGCCATCTCCTTGGCTCTCCTCTATACTCTCAGCCCTCTTCTCTGCTATCAGGCTATCTCCTCTGCGCGCCTCTAAACCCTCAGTCTGTCTCCTTAGCCCTCTTGTCTGCTATCAGGCCGTCTCCTCGGTGCTCCTCTATACCCTCAGTCTGTCTCCCCAGCCCACTTCTCTGCTATCAGGCTGTCTCCTCGGCGTTCCTCTATACCCTCAGTCTGTCTCCCCAGCCCACTTCTCTGCTATCAGGCTGTCTCCTCGGCGTTCCTCTATATTCTCAGTCTGTCTCCCCAGCCCACTTCTCTGCTATCAGGCCTTCTCCTTGTCGCTCCTCTATACCCTCAGACTGTCTCCTCAGCCCACTTGTCGGCTATCAGGCGGTCTCCTCGGCGCTCCTCTATACCCTCAGTCAATCTCCTCAGCCCACTTCTCTGCTATCAGTCTGTCTCCTCGGCGCTCTTCTATACCCTCCGACTGTCTCCTCAGCCCTCTTCTCTGCTATCAGGCCTTCTCCTTGGTGCTCCTCTAAACCCTCAGTCTGTCTCCTTAGCCCTCTTGTCTGCTATCAGGCCGTCTCCTCGGTGCTCCTCTATACCCTCAGTCTGTCTCCTCAGCCCTCTTCTCTGCTATCAGTCTGTCTCCTCGGCGCTTCTCTATACCCTCAGTCTGTCTCCTCAGCCCTCTTCTCTGCTATCAGGCCATCTCCTTGTCGGTCCTCTATACCCTCAGACTGTCTCCTCAGCCCACTTCTCTGCTACCATGCCGTCTCCTCAGTGCTCCTCTAAATCCTCAGTCTGTCTCCTCAGCCTCTTCTCTGCTACCAGGCCGTCTCCTCAGTGCTCCTCTAAACCCTCAGTCTGTCTCCTTAGCCCTCTTGTCTGCTATCAGGCCGTCTCCTCGGTGCTCCTCTATACCCTCAATCTGTCTCCTCAGCCCTCTTTTCTGCTATCAGTCTGTCTCCTCGGTGCTTCTCTATACCCTCAGTCTGTCTCCTCAGCCCACTTCTCTGCTATCAGGCCATCTCCTTGTCGCTCCTCTATACCCTCAGTCTATCTCCTCAGCCCACTTCTCTGCTATCCGTCTGTCTCCTCGGCGCTCCTCTACACCCTCAGTCTGTCTCCTCAGCCCTCTTCTCTGCTATCAGGCCATCTCCTTGTCGGTCCTCTATTCCCTCAGACTGTCTTCTCAGCCCACTTCTCTGCTACCGTGCCGTGTCCTCAGTGCTCCTCTAAACCCTCAGTCTGTCTCCTCAGCCCACTTCTCTGCTATCAGGCCGTCTCCTCAGTGCTCCTCTAAACCCCCAGTCTGTCTCCTCAGCCCACTTCTCTGCTACCAGGCTGTTTCCTCAGGGCTCCTCTAAACCCTCAGTCTGTCTCCTCAGCCCACTTCTGTGCTTTCAGGCCATCTCCTCGACGCTTCTCTATACCCTCAGTCTGTCTCCTCAGCCCTCTTCTCTGCTATCAGGCCGTCTACTCTGCGCTCCTCTACACCCTCAGTCTGTCTCCTCAGCCCACTTTTCTGCTATCTGGCCATCTCTTTGGCTCTCCTCTATACTCTCAGCCCTCTTCTCTGCTATCAGGCTATCTCCTCTGCGCGCCTCTAAACCCTCAGTCTGTCTCCTTAGCCCTCTTGTCTGCTATCAGTCTGTCTCCTCGGCCCACTTCTCTGCTACCAGGCTGTCTCCCCAGGGCTCCTCTAAACCCTCAGTCTGTCTCCTTAGCCCACTTCTCTGCTTTCAGGCCATCTCCTCGACGCTCCTCTAAACCCTCAGTCTGTCTCCTCAGCCCACTTTTCTGCTATCAGGCCATCTCTTTGGCTCTCCTCTATACTCTCAGCCCTCTTCTCTGCTATCAGGCTATCTCCTCTGCGCGCCTCTAAACCCTCAGTCTGTCTCCTTAGCCCTCTTGTCTGCTATCAGGCCGTCTCCTCGGTGCTCCTCTATACCCTCAGTCTGTCGCCCCAGCCCACTTCTCTGCTATCAGGCTGTCTCCTCGGCGTTCCTCTATACTCTCAGTCTATCTCCTCAGCCCACTTCTCTGCTATCAGTCTGTCTCCTCGACGTTCCTCTATACTCTCAGT
Source organism: Phyllobates terribilis (assembly GCF_046119375.1). NCBI lineage: Eukaryota > Metazoa > Chordata > Amphibia > Anura > Dendrobatidae > Phyllobates > Phyllobates terribilis. The sequence goes on along the minus strand of NW_027362764.1, from coordinate 13,761,256 downwards.
CTGTCTCCTCAGCCCTCTTCTCTGCTATCAGGCCTTCTCCTTGTCGCTCCTCTATACCCTCAGACTGTCTCCTCAGCCCACTTCTCTGCTGTCAGTCTGTCTCCTCGGCGCTCTTCTATACCCTCAGACTGTGTCCTCAGCCCTCTTCTCTGCTATCAGGCCTTCTCATTGGTGCTCCTCTAAACCCTCAGTCTGTCTCCTTAGCCCTCTTGTCTGCTATCAGGCCGTCTCCTTGGTCCTCCTCTATACCCTCAGTCTGTCTCCTCAGCCCTCTTCTCTGCTATCAGGCCATCTCATTGTCGGTCCTCTATACCCTCAGACTGTCTCCTCAGCCCACTTCTCTGCTACCATGCTGTCTCCTCAGTGCTCCTCTAAACCCTTAGTCTGTCTCCTCAGCCCACTTCTCTGCTACCAGGCCATCTCCTCAGTTATCCTCTAAACCCTCAGTCTGTCTCCTCAGCCCACTTCTCTGCTACCAGGCCGTCTCCTCAGTGCTCCTCTAAACCCTCAGTCGATCTCCTCAGCCCACTTCTCTGCTACCAGGCCGTCTCCTCAGTGCTCCTCTAAACCCTCAGTCTGTCTCCTCAGCCCACTTCTCTGCTACCAGGCCATCTCCTCAGTGCTCCTCTAAACCCTCAGTCTGTCTCCCCAGCCCACTTCTCTGCTACCAGGCCGTCTCCTCGACGCTTCTCTATACCCTCAGTCTGTCTCCTCAGCCCTCTTCTCTGCTATCAGGCCTTCTCCTTGTCGCTCCTCTATACCCTCAGTCTGTCTCCTCAGCCCACTTCTCTGCTATCAGGCCATCTTCTTGGTGCTCCTCTATACTCTCAGTTTGTCTCCTCTTCAGACCTCTTGTCTGCTCTCAGGCAGTTTCCTTAGCGCTCCTCTCTGCCGTGAGGCCACCTCCTCTACGTTCATCTCTGTCCTGAGACTGTCTTCTCAGCGCTCCTCTCTGCTTTTAGGCTGTCTCCTCTATGCTTCTCTCTGCCCTTGGACTATCTTCTCAGCGGCCCTCTCTGCCGTGAGGCCACCTCCTCTACGTTCATCTCTGTCCTGAGACTATCTTCTCAGTGTTCCTCTCTGCTTTAGGCCGTCTCCTCGGCGCTCCTCTACCTTCAGGCAAATATCTGACCACCTTTGAGTGTCACAATGTGCCCTGGACTAAGAGCAGGGAGAAAACATCTTCAATGAGGCAACTTCACAGTTAATCATTTAATGACAGGTCAATTTTTTTGCATTTTTCCCTCTCTGCGTTTTTCACTGACGTGACTGATGCTTTTTTATGCAAGAGAATTTGCATTATTTTTTGCACTGTTTTTGGGTACATAGAAATTACTGTGTATCTTCTATTTTTTTTTTATTTGTCACAAATATAGTCTAGAAGCATTTTTTTGCAATTTTTTGGGGAATTTTATGTTTCAAACTAAATAACATGTTGAAATTCTACAGGATATTAGGTATTACTGTATTTATATTTAATATGTAAGAAAAAAAATGTAACAAAAAAATCTTCATTTGTTATATGTTTCCATGATGTTATGTATTTACAGTGGGGAAAATAAGTATTTGATACACCGTCGATTTTGCACATTTTCCCCCTTACAAAAAATGGAGAGGTCACTTCACCTGTGAGAGACAGAATCTAAAAATAAAAAACAGAAAATCCCATTGTATGATTTCTACATAATTAATTTCCATTTTATTACATGAAATAAGTATTTGATACAATAGAAAAACAGAACTTAATATTTGGTCCAGAAACCTTTGTTTGCAGTTACAGAGGTCAGACGTTTCCGGTAGTTCTTGACCAGGTTTGCACACACTGCAGCAGGGATTTTGGCCCCCACCTCCATACAGATCTTCTCCAGATCTTTCAGGTTTCGGGGCTGTCGCTGGGCAACATTGAGTTTCAGCTCTCTCCACAGATTTTTTATTGGGTTCAGGTCTGGAGACTGGCTAGGTCACTCCAGGACCTTGAAATGTTTCTTACGGAGCCACTCCTCAGTTGCCCTGGCTGTGTGTTTCGGGTCATTGTCATGGTGGAAGACCCAGCCATGACCCAACTTCAATGCTCTTACTGAGGGAAGGAGGTTATTGGCCAAAATCTTGTGATACATGACACCATCCATCCTCCTTTCAATACGGTGCAGTCATCCTGTCCCCTTTGCAGAAAAGCACCCCCAAAGTATGATGTTTTCTCCACCATGCTTCACGGTTGGGACTGTGTTCTTGAGGTTGCACACATCCTTCTTCTTCCTCCAAACACAGTGAATGGAGTTGATACCAAACAGTTCTATTTTGGTCTCATCTGATCACATGACCTTCTCCCATACCTCCTCTGGATCATCCAGATGGTCATTGGCGAACTTCAAATGGGCCTACACATGTGATGGCGTGAGCAGGGGGACCTTGCGTGCCCTGCAGGATTTGAATCCATGACGGCGTAGTGTGTTACTCATGGTAATGTTTGAAACTGTGGTCCCAGCTCTCTACATGTCATTGACCAGGTCCTCTCGTGTAGTTCTGGGCTGATTCCTGATCTTTCTCAGAATCATCCCTACCCCACGAGGCGAGATCTTGCATGAAGCCCCAAACCGAGGAAGATTGGCAGTCATATTGTGTTTCTTCCATTCTCTAATAATTGTGCCAACAGTTGTTGCCTTCTCACCAAGCTGCTGCCTATTGTCCTGTAGCCCATCCCAGCCTTGTGCAGGTCTACAATTTGGTCCCTGGTGTCCTTAGACAGCTCTTTGGTCTTGGCCATGGTGGAGAGGTTGGAGTGTGATTGATTGAGTGTGTGTACAGGTGTCTTTTATACAGGTAACGAGTTCAAACAGGGGCAATTAATACAGGTAATGAGTGCAGAGTAGGAGGCTTCTTAAAGAAAAACTAACAGGTCTGTGAGAGGGAGAATTCTTTCTGGTTAGTAGGAGGAGCGGAGCACAGGCAGTAGCCATAGCTGGCTGGTGCAGCGATCACATGGAAGTGGAGAGGAGTGAATATTCATTTTCCTTAATAACACACACTGTCAGTTGCAGCTGACGGATTCCTACAGCGGCTCAGCTATCTTCTGTACCCCCTATTAGAGAGTATTAATATTCACTCCTTCCCACTCCCATGGGCATGGAGAGGAATGCATATTCATTCTCTTTAGTAGCGGGCACACGTGATCACCGAGACACAGTAGGAAGCTGGTGGCTGTGATTGACAGTGTGTGTTATTAAAGAAAATGAATATTCACTCCTCTCCACGCCAATAGTCCCGGCGTGGAGAGGAGTGAATATCCCGGCAGCTGATATCAGAGTGTAAGGGCGCATGGAAGTGACGTCATGTGCTGCTTGCACGCTGAGATCAGCTGCTGACAGAACAGGAGGCAGCGCTGGAGCTGAGGGAAGAAAGGTGAGTAGAATTGTTTATTTTTTTCATGTGTGTAGTGATGGGCGGCCATGCATACCAGGATTGGGGATGAGGGTGTCATGCATACCAGGATTGGGGATGAGGGGTGCCATGCATACCAGGATTGGGGATGATGAGGTCATGCATACCAGGATTGGGATAGGGGGCCATGCATACCAGGATTGGGAATGAGGGGGCCATGCATACCAGGATTGGGGATGAGGGGGCCATGCATACCAGGATTGGGGTTGAGGGGTGCCATGCATACCAGGATTGAGGATCATGAGGTCATGCATACCAGGATTGGGATAGAGGGCCATGCATACCAGGATTGGGCATGAGGGGGCCATACATACCAGGATTGGGGATGATGGGGCCATGCATACAAGGATTGGGGAAGAGGGGCCCATGCATATCAGGATTGGGGAAGAGGGGGCCATGCATACCAGGATTGGGGAAGAGGGGGTCATTAATACCATGATTGTTGATGAGAGGGCCATGCATACCAGGATTGTGGATGATGGGTGCCATACATACCAGGATTGGGGATGAGGGGGCCATGCACACCAGGATTGGTGATGGAGGGGGCCATGTATTCCAGGATTGGGGATGAGGGGGCCATGCATACCAGGATTGGGGTTGAGGAGTGACATGCATACCAGGATTGGGGATCATGAGGTCATGCATACCAGGATTGGGATGAGGGGGCCATGTATTCCAGGATGGGGATGGGGAGTGCCATGCATACCAGGATTGGGGGATGAGGGGTTGAATACATACCAGAATTGGGGAAGAGGGGGCCATGCATACCAGGATTGGGGAAGAGGGGGCCATGCATACCAGGATTGGGGAAGAGGGGGCCATGCATACCAGGATTGGGGAAGAGGGGGCCATGCATACCAGGATTGTGGATGAGGGGTGCCATGCATACCAGGATGAAGTTGAGGACCCATGTATACCAGGATGTGGATGGGGGGCCATATATACCAGGATGGGAACATATATATACAAGGATGGGGGATATTAGAACAGAATTGGGGGACATTATCCCTATAACAGTGTCTGCAGCACTCCCCCCACCCCCATAACAATGGGTCATGCCCACATTTTTTGCTTACATTTTTTTTTCCTATTTTCCTCCTCTAAAGCCTAGGTGCGTCTTATGGTCCGGTGCGTCTTATAGTCCAAAAGTACGGTATAGGTCTATGTTACAGTATCATTTTCCTGTGGATTCAGAGGCAGTTATGCAGCTCCAAGTATAGAAAATTCTCCCATAGCTGTCATTGTGGCTCATGGCTTTAGATTCTGCTTTCAATTATACGGGTTGTGGGTTCAGTTCATGTAGAGATCAGATCACAAGAAAATAATTATTTATTAGTTTGAGTAGAAGTCAGGACAAGGTCCTCACCGGGCGAGACAGCAGGATTGTCCCGCTGAATCTGGCATGGTTGGGAGCTGACTGGAATTTCCTGCTGTAATCTAGCTGAGAATTGTGTAAAATCCTTGCACTGGACGCAGATGCTGCTGAACTGAGTGCTATTAAAGGGACAGAATGACTGTTCAAACCAGGTACAGGCGCTCGGCGCATCATGGTCGTCAAACATTTACGTGCACCTACACACTTAAGATTCTCCTTTCCACAAGAATGAGATTTGTATACTACTGGCCACATTCCAACTAGACGTGTCCGGCCTCGCTCACTTCATTTTCATTGAGTGAGGCCACGCATGTCTAGTCAGCATGTGACCTCATGTATGGAAATCGCTGGCACCAGAGAATCCTGACAGCATGCGGTGCGCACTGTGAGAATTCAGAAGTCTGCAGTCACATAGAATGACTGCAGACTCATCACATATTTGGACGACCCCTTTAATGCTCCTAATATGAATAATAACATGATAATTAGTCAGTATCACAAAAAACATTTACGCCCAGGTACCTGATAGTTAACGTCTCTGGAGTCGTTCTCTTTCTTCTCTTCTTCATCTTGTCCAGACGCCATGATGAGTTTTCTCATCCACAGCCGTCTCTGCAGACTTCCATCTTCTCCGCTCTTCTGCTGCACATCCCCACACGATGCCCTTAAAGATGGCGGTGTCATTATAATGCTCCTGAATAATAATATCTGCCCTACACTGAACCCCTGAATAAATAATTGCCCCTCACTATATTCACTGCACAAAATATCACCCGCACTGTCCCTCTTATGGTACATGCCCTCCACACTGCCCCCTCCTTACCATACTGGGCCCGCTCTTCACACTGTCCTCTCACACTGTGTCCCCCCTATAGGGCCCAGTCTCTATACTGTGCCCCCTCATCACACTCTTCCACCTTCGCTTACTGTCCCTTCCTGGCTGTGCCCTTACACTCTCCCCCCATGCTACTCCCGCACACACACACTACTCAGTCTTTGCTCTGTGCCCACTCACACTTTTCTCCCCCCATACTGCCTCCTCACACTATCCCCTCAATAGTCTCCTCACATGTTTCCCCCTCCCACTTTCTGTACTGCCTCCTTACACATCCCCCCATCTCACCCCTTGCTTCTCATATTGTATCTTCAAATTTCTCCTGCTCCCCATATTGTCTGCACCGATCCCTCACTTGTGTCCTCAAATCATCCCCACCCCGTTACTCTAAATCCCTCCCACACAATCAATCTCCCCCACCCCATTACACTAAATCTCCCACACACAGAGCAAATACCACCCTCCCACAACCACACAGTAAATACCCCCCCACACACAGTAAATATCCCCCCACACAGTAAATACCCCACACACACAGTAAATACCCCCACACACACAGTACAAACCCCCAACACACAGTAAATACCCCGCCACACAGTAAATACCCCCCCACACAGTAAATACCCCCTCCCCACACACACAGTAAGTACCCCCCCACACAGTAAATACCCCCCCGCAAACAGTAAATACCCCCCCACACACAGTAAATACCCCCCACACACAGTAAATACCCCCCCCCACACACACACAGTACATACGCCCCCGGCACACAGTAAATACTCCGCCACACAGTAAATACCCCCCACACCGTAATTACCCCCCACAAACAGTAAATACCCCCCACACAGTAAATACCCCCCCACACACAGTAAATACCCCCCCACAAACAGTAAATACCCCCACACACAGTAAATACCCGCCAACACACAGCAAATACCCCCCACCCCCACAGACAGTAAATACCCCCCCACACACATTATATACCCCCACCACGCACACAGTACATACACGTACACACACAGTAAATACCCCCCATAAACACACAGTAAACCCTCCCCAACATTAAATATCCCCCAACCTTCCATTACATTTATTCTTCGGTGTCTTCAGCTCCAATCTGGAGAATTTTCCACCTGTTCTTCGCGCTGGGCGCTGGCGAGTGACATCAGCAGCGTGATCACATGACCTGATCACATGACCTGATCACACTGCTGGCGTCGCTCTGACCTTGAGGTTAGAGCTTCAATTGTACTCGCGTCTGTGAGACGCCAGTACAATCACTGGGAACCGACGCACTGCAGCTTCTGTGAGCTGGCTGTCAGTTTGACAGCCAGGTCAGAGAATTGCCGACTCTCAGTCCGGGGGACGGCAGAATGCAGCCGCCAGGGGAGGCACATTGGACCGTCGCATTAGGCAGCCCAACTGCGCCCTCCTGCTGGCTGCGCCTGGGGCACATGCCACGGTTGCCCCCCCTAGTTATGCCTCTGGGTTGCACTATAGAGATAAGTTTGCAAAACCTTGGACCCTCAGCCATGTCAGAAGTCTGTGGCTGCTGGATGGGAACCATTGAAATCACCATTTACCTGCTGGAATTTGTGATTCCTCTTGAGTTGTTGCCCTGGCATGGAATCATGTATGCTTCACACTGCAGTGTTCACAGAGCTCCTGTCTGGTGGCCACAAACTACTGATGTGGTCACTGGACCAGGGTCCTGCGAAATGACAACACAACCATCTACCCAAGAACAGAGGTATAATGCGCCTTACAACCATTTTTCTACCTGTAAATAATCAAGGTCTACATTCCCCATCACACTTCATTGGGTTGTGGATAGTGATGAGCGAGTGTATTCGTTACTATTCGCACGGATAGTACGGTATTCAGGTTACTCGTTATTCTGTGAGTATTTGTGTACTCGCCTCGCTATATTCGGATGTCCCGCCCTGCAGTTTTGGCGCCTCCTTTGCAGCCAGTAAATATGCTGGGCTTCTTAACCAATCACAGTAATGCCGCAGACATCTTGGTTGTGGCATTACTGTGATTGGCTGGCCGCCCAGTGTCACAGGGTCTCTTTAAGCCCTGCCGCCGCCATTTTATGCACATTGCATCTGGAGCTTGCGTTATATAAGCATAGGGAGAGATTTCTGAGCTGCTAGGGAGTGTTTAGGCCTCTTGATAAAACAAAAGCCCTTTTCAGGGCTACCTGCAGTGTGTACTAGTTCTGTGTTTAAAGGAGCCGCTCACTAGCTCCATAATACAACCAAAAAATAGCTCTTTTCAGAGCTGAAGACTCACAACAAAGTCAGAGTACAAGGAGGGAGAGATTGTGTATTAGGTAGAGAGAGGATAAAGTCTTCTTCCAGTGTCTTAAAACAGCTCTTGTCAAATCTTCCATGACCACACAGTCTACTGACGATACACAGAAGGCTGGCCCATCCAATCCTGAAGCTGGTTCTCCTGTCTCCCGCCATTATCAGTCACAGGAGACATATGATCCCAAGCTTGACCACTCCGAGGATCTGTTTGGTACGTATCCTTTGGTTGGCTCTGGCCTATAACCGTGCAGCATTGAAGAGGGACAAGAGGAGGTGGCGTGCGTTGATGCTCAATTATTTGAGGACCTACTGCCAGAAGAAAGCCACTTGGCGGAACGTCATTTACTGTCTCCAGAGGTGGAGGCTGATGATGATGAGACACAGTTGCCATCCGGTCAGCCTACAATGTCAACTGGGAAGGAGGATGAGATGGAACACGAGGTGGTCGATGATGAGTCCACTGATCCGACCTGGACCGTTGTCATGCATAGCCATGACAGCAACACAGAGGAAGATGGATATGTAGCACCAACACTGGCACCAAGGGGTCGTGGTTTGCCCAGAGTGAGAACTGGGTCAACTGTTCCCAAGAGAACCCCCGCTATGTGCCAAGTCAGGGCAAGGGGGCATTCAGCTGCTGTGTGGAATTTTTTTTCTGAAAGTCCTTCAGAGAAAAACATTGTAGTCTGTAGCATCTGCCATACTAAGTTGAGCAGAGGCCAGGGCAAAGGCAACCTAAGCACCACTAGTATGCAAAACCACATGGCAGCCAAGCACCCCAGTAGGTGGGCGGAACACCAGGGTAACAAATCTGCATCTGCGGGTCAAACCAATGCCATGTCGCCTGGGCTATGTCCTTCAGAATCTGCTGTTCAGCAAGCAGGCGCTCATACCTCCTGCCCACAAGCTGCCGTTGCTCACACACAACAAACATCAACCACATCCACTTCTTTGTCCCAGCAAAGTGTCCAGTTGTCCGTGCCTGAGAGCTTGGAAAGAAAGCGTAAATACCCAGCCACGCACCCACAGGCACAAATAGTAAACTCGCACATTGACAAATTGCTAGCTGTGGAGATGTTGCCGCTTAGGCTTGTGGGAACACAGTCTTTCCGTGCTCTCTTGGCTGTGGCTGCCCCACAATACAGTGTTCCCAGCCGCCACTATTTTGCCCGGTGTGCCGTCCCTGCATTACACAAGCACGTGTTAAACAATCTGAACCGTGCTCTTACCAACCCCATAACCGGGAAGGTCCACCTAACAACAGACACCTGGACAAGTTGTTGTGGACAGGGACGATACATTTCTGTTATGGCACACTGGGGGAACCTGGTGGTGGGTGGGACAAAGGCGTAAACTGGAACATCACACATCCCACCCACGCCAAGAATAGCGGGCCCAACTTCTGTCAGGGTTTCTGCCTCTTCATATTCCACTTCCTATCTCCCCTCCTCCTGCTCCTCATCCTCTGCTGAATTACCCTCCCCATCACTGCCAAGCTGGGACCTGTGCAGCAGCGCATCGGCAAAGTGGCAACACGCTCTGCTGAAGCTGATCTGTTTAGGTCAGAAAGCACACACTGCAGCAGAGCTGTGGCAAGCTTTAAAACAGACCGATCAGTGGCTCTCCCCGCTGCACCTCCAACCTGGTCTGGTCGTCTGCGATAATGGGCGTAACCTGGTGATGGCTTTAAAGGTCGGCAAGCTGGTACATGTGCCATGCATGGCTCACGTGCTGAACCTAGTTGTTCAGAAATTTCTGAAAACTTACCATGACTTGCTGCACCTACTTGAGAAGGTGCGCCTTATTAGCGCCCATTTCCGCCATTGTTCTACCGCTTTTGCTTCTCTTACAGCGCTGCAAAAGCGCTTGAATTTGCCAAGTCACCGACTCCATTGCGACCTGCCCACGTGGTGGAACTCCACCTATCGTATGTTAGCGAGGATTAGTGAACAGCAGAGGACAGTAGCTGAATACCAGCTTCAGCATGCCCGTCAGACTGAGAGTCAGCCACCACACATAACAACTGTCGAGTGGGTGTGGATCGCTGACATTTGTGAGGTTCTTGAGAACTTTGAGTACTGCACCAACTTCGTGAGCTGTGATCAGGCTATAATCAGCGTAACCATCCCACTGCTGTGTCTCTTGAAACAATCACTGCATAATCTCAAAGAGGAAGCTTTGAGCGCCCAGCAGGTTGGTATGGAGCCAGATTTCCCAATGGGTGTTACTACCCAGCCCAGCCAATATTCTGAGGCAACAATGGGTGATGAGGAGGAAGATGAGGAGGGAGAGGACTTGTTTTTCTATGCTACTGAGGGGACTCGTAATGCTACAGAGGGGACACCCAACCCAAGCTTCATGTCTGTCCAGGCTTGATGGGCTGGAGAGGAGGAGGAGGAGGCGGATCAGCGTGACAAGAGGATGGGTACTATTTCTACTGTTGGGGACACAGAACATTTGCCTTTTTGCAGCTTGGCCCACATGGCACAGTTCTTGTGTAAGTGTCTGTGGCAAGACCCTCACGTGATACACATTTTATTCAACAACCTATACTGGTTGGCCAACTTTCTCGATCCACGGTACAAGGAGAAATTTCCTTCTCTCCTTTTGGAGTCAACAAACAGTTTTACAATGGAATCGATCAAGAGGGCCGTTGTAGATCAGTTGCTGAAAACATCACCCTCAGACAATGCTGGTGGCAGAGGTACCGGCTCTTTTCAACACCAAGGGATAATAGGGAGAGACACGAACACCAGCTCCAACAGAGGTCGGGGGAAATTGTGCACAAATTAGGCAGTTTTCAATAAACCAGCACAACAGCAAGGACTATCTGTGCCTGTAACAAGGCCATGGAGGGATAAGTTGCAGAACATAGTCAAGGGGTACTTAAGTGACCATACGTGCTTCCTTTCTGACGCTTAAGTTCCCTTTAATTATTGGGTGTCTAAGCTGAACCCTTGGCCCGACCTCTCCTTATATGCCGTGGAGGTGCTGAGATAGGGGATATATATTCAATAGAAATTTACACTGACTGTTGATGACTGACTAATGGCCCTCTGAAAACTTGAATTGAGGGCCACAACTACTACAGTATTCCATAATAGATAATGTTTGTCAAGCTAGACCCTCGTCATGGAATCTCCCTACACCTATGACACAGACCCAAGGAGTAATTTTTGGAAATATGATGCACATTCTGCACTGGACCAAGTAGTACATTATCAAGAAGTCATTTTGCAGGAAAACTGTTTCTTAACCTTTTTGGCCTGTTAAATGCAATTTAGGTTAGGTTTGGTAGTTGTTCTTGTGTGTCTGTAAAAGTGGCGTAATACTGCGACAAACTTATTCCCAGAAACCATATGTGAGTCAGAAATGCATGCAGGCCCATTCCCCAGGCTCTTCCCATTCTGTTTCATCCCTTTCCCATCCATTTCAGCCTCTTCCTCAGGCCCCCAGGCCCCTTTTTGAAGGGTCCAGAAAAAAATTACTCGCATTTCCCATTGACTTACATTGTACACGGTATTCGGAAGGAATACGCAATTGTTACAAAGTACTCGTTACGAGTATAGCGATTAGGAATATTATGGTACTCACTCATCACTAGTTGTGGACTGCGCAGCCAGTGCCTGATCCGTGCAGCGCAAGGTTCGATCAGCATGAATCTGATGGTAGGTTTGTGTGGAATTTCTTACATTTATTTTATGATTTTTTCTATATATATATATACACATTATTTTTAATGTTAAATTATTCCCAAAAAATAACATAAATGTATTTCTTGGCAGATGACTTTACCAGGAGCCTTGAAGGACATCTGATATATTTTAAGACAGGTGATTGTAGTATCACACAAGATACATATGAAGAGCAGGTTGGCATCTCAGATTTACCCCCAGCTGTTCAAAGCAAAGATCTGTCATATGAGCCCTGTCATGAAGTGTCATCTACAAATTCATCAAAGATTATAAAGCAAAATAAAAGTCAGAGAAGAAATGTGGAAGACCTGAAAACTACAACAGTGCAGAAGCCATTTTCATATTCAGAATCTGAGAAATGTTTTTCTAATAAGTCAAATCTTTCTAGACATGAGAGAATTCACACAGGAGAGAAGCCATATTCATGTTCAGAATGTGGGAAATGTTTTGCTTATCAATCTCATCTTGTTATACATGAGAGAATTCACACAGAAGAGAAGCCATTTTCATGTTCAGAATGTGGGAAATGTTTTGCTCATAAATCATCTCTTGTTACACATGAGAGAATTCACACAGGTGAGAAGCCATATTCATGTTCAGACTGTGGGAAATGTTTTGCTCATAAATCATCTCTTGTTACACATGAGAGAATTCACACAGGAGAGAAGTCATATTCATGTTCAGAATGTGGGAAATGTTTTGATTATCAATCTCATCTTGTTATACATGAGAGAATTCACACAGAAGAGAAGCCATTTTCATGTTCAGAATGTGGGAAATGTTTTGCTCATAAATCATCTCTTGTTACACATGAGAGAATTCACACAGGTGAGAAGCCATTTTCATGTTCAGACTGTGGGAAATGTTTTGCTCATAAATCATCTCTTGTTACACATGAGAGAATTCACACAGGAGAGAAGTCATATTCATGTTCAGAATGTGGGAAATGTTTTGCTCATAAATCATATCTTGTTGCACATGAAAGAATTCACACAGGAGAAAAGTTATTTTCATGTTCAGAATGTGGGAAATGTTTTACTCAAAAAGCATATCTTCTAATACATGAGAGAAGTCACACAGGAGAGAAGCCATATTCATGTTCAGAATGTGGGAAATGTTTTGCTTATCAATCTCATCTTGTTACACATGAGAGAATTCACACAGGAGAGAAACCATATTCATGTTCAGAATGTGGGAAATGTTTTGTACAGAAATCAAAACTTGTTACACATGAGAGAATTCACACAGGTGAGAAGCCATTTTCATGTTCAGAATGTGGGAAATGTTTTACTCAAAAAGTACATCTTCTGATACATGAGAGAATTCACACAGGAGAGAAGCCATATTCATGTTCAGAATGTGGGAAATGTTTTGCTTATCAATCTCATCTTGTTACACATGAGAGAATTCACACAAGAGAGAAGCCATATTCATGTTCGGAATGTGGGAAATGCTTTACAGGAAAATCGTATCTTGTTGAACATGAAAGAATTCACACAGGAGAAAAGTTATTTTCATGTTCAGAATGTGGGAAATGTTTTACTCAAAAAGCATATCTTCTAATACATGAGATAATTCACACAGGAGAGAAGCCATATTTATGTTCAGAATGTGGGAAATGTTTTTCTTATCAATCTCATCTTGTTACACATGAGAGAATTCACACAGGAGAGAAGCCATATTCATGTTCAGAATGTGGGAAATGTTTTGTACAGAAATCAGAACTTGTTACACATGAGAGAATTCACACAGGTGAGAAGCCATTTTCATGTTCAGAATGTGGGAAATGTTTTGCTCATAAATCATCTCTTGCTATACATGAGAGAATTCACACAGGAGAGAAGCCATTTTCATGTTCAGAATGTGGGAAATGTTTTGCTCAAAAAGCAAATCTTCTAATACATGAGAGAGTTCACACAGGAGAGAAGCCATTTTCATGTTCAGAATGTGGGAAATGTTTTACTTATCAATCTCATCTTGTTACACATGAGAGAATTCACACAGGAGAGAAGCCATATTCATGTTCAGAATGTGGGAAATGTTTTGTACAGAAATCAGATCTTGTTAAACATGAGAGAATTCACACAGGAGAGAAGCCATTTTCATGTTCAGAATGTGGGAAATGTTTTGCTCATAAATCATCTCTTGTTATACATGAGAGAATTCACACAGGAGAGAAGCCATTTTCATGTTCAGAATGTGGGAAATGTTTTACTCAAAAAGCAAATCTTCTGATACATGAGAGAATTCACACAGGAGAGAAGCCATTTTCATAGTCTGTTTGTATGTGTCACGCACCATTGTGAGAACTGCAGAGCTAACTCAATAGTGTGTGTACAGAGGTTTACAAACCCAATAGACAGACTACACGTCTCTACACCACTGTGCATGAGCTCTTCTGCCTCTGGTCTGAGCATTCGTTGAGGGTCTCAGGATCTGGATCATCTATGATAACAAGGCTTAAAAAACTAAAACATATCAAAAGAAAATTAAATATTTAGCTACAATGTAATGCCTGGCTGTGACATATGAAACCATTACTGGTTAGTACAAAGATTATGTGTAATGGTAACAAGGATACAATAAGGAAAACAATAATGTATTGTCTGTATTTTCCTGCAAAAAATCCTTCATGAAAATTCAATATACCGCTATATTTTATAAGAATCTTATCATGCTCCCTCCTGATACTTGGGTTGACTAAAACCATCCCTCCAAAACCATATATTTCTCTGACATGGGATAGTTTTTGTTGCACAATTTGTGTGAGAGGTTAATGCAGGGGCAGGTTTAGGCATAAAGAGCCTGCCCTGTACTCAGGTATTATAGAGGGTTCTAATAGGGTCAGCCTCTACCTACAGAAGATTGTCCCTCGCTCCCTCCTGCCTCTTAGACCTGTGAATGGATGACCGTATGAAAGCTTGGTCATTTCCTGTGTTACCCGTGTTATATACATAGGCGGATTATAATGAGGGCAATCCGGGCTACCGCCCGGGGCCCCGATCCTGCAGGGGGCCTGCGGCTCCGGGCGGGGTGTCTAATGCCGGATTGCCCTCATTATATGTGCGGGCCGCCGCGGCACATACCGGTAGCAGTGGCGGGAGGGGGGGCCCCGGACCGCTCCCCCAGCAGCGGCGCATGGCCGCTACTTCTTCATCGGCCGGGCCAGCACTGCAGCAGTTAACTTCCCTGTGCTGGCCCGGCCGCGTCACTGCTAGGAGGCACGGCCCTGTGCGCGGCCGTGTCTCCTAGCTGTGACGTCACGCAGTGCGCGCCCGGCCTGCACTGCTGCAACGGAGAAGTCAGAGCAGGCAGGAGGAATGGAGCCGGGGGATGGTGAGTCTGTGTGTGTATATGTGTGTGTGTGTGTGTGCAGGCAGATATCATTGTGTGATGTCTGTTTATATGTATTTTTGTGTTTCAAATGTGTTTATGCGTGTATGTATATGTCTGTATATGTTTGTGTGTGTGCGTGACTGCATGCGTGACTGCGTGCGGCCTCCTGCTGAGTATAGTTGGTGCCGTGCGGCCTCCTGCTGTCTCTGGGGGGGCGCCGTGGGGCCTCCCACTGAGTATAGATGGCGCCGTGCCGCCTCCCGCTGTGTATAGATGGCACCGAGCGGCCCCCTGCTGTGTATAGATGGCGCCATGCGGCCCTCTGCTGTGTATAGATGGTGCCATGCGGCCCCCTGCTGTGTATAGATGGCGCCGTGCGGCCCCCTGCTGTGTATAGATGGTGCCGTGCGACCTCCTGCTGTGTATAGATAGCTACGTGCGGCCTCCTGCTGTGTATAGATGGCGCCGTGCGGCCTCCTGCTGTGAATAGATGGTGCCGTGCGGCCTCCTGCTGTGTATAGATGGCGCCATGCGGCCTCCTGCTGTGTATAGATGGCGCCGTGCAGCCTCCTGCTGTGTATAGATGGCGCCGTGCGGCCTCCTGCTGTGTATAGATGGCTACGTGCAGCCTCCTGCTGAGTATAGATGGCGCCGTGCGACCTCCTGCTGTGTATAGATGGTGCCGTGCGGCCTCCTGCTGTGTATAGATGGCGCAGTGCGGCCTCCTGCTGAGTATAGATGGCGCCGTGCAGCCTCCTGCTGTCTCTGGGGGGGGCGCCGTGCGGCCTCCCGCTGTGTATAGATGGCGCCATGCGGCCTCCTGCTGTGTATAGATGGCTACGTGTGGCCTCCTGCTGTGTATAGATGGCTACGTGCGGCCTCCTGCTGAGTATAGATGGCGCCGTGCAGCCTCCTGCTGTTTCTGGGGGGGCGCCGTGCGGCCTCCCGCTGTGTATAGATGGCGCCGTGTGGCCTCCTGCTGTGTATAGATGGCTACGTGCGGCCTCCTGCTGAGTATAGATGGCGCCCTGCGGCCTCCTGCTGTCTCTGGGGTGGGCGCCGTGCGGCCTCCCGCTGTGTATAGATGGCGCCGTGCGGCCTCCTGCTGTGTATAGATGGCGCCGTGCGGCCTCCCGCTGTGTATAGATGACTACGTGCGGCCTCCCGTTGTGTATAGATGGCTACGTGCGGCCTCCCGCTGTGTATAGATGGCTACGTGCGGCCTCCCGCTGTGTATAGATGGCTACGTGTGCTCAATATTGAGTCATACAATTAATGTAAGGCTATGTGCCCACGATACAGAAATGTTCTGGATTTTTTTTGAGCGTTTCTGCATCTCCCTGGCAGAAAAAACGCATGCGAATTTTACATGCGGATTATACATGCAGATTGTATATGCGGATTTTACATGCGTTTTCCTGCTAGGGACATGCGGATGTGAAGCGTTCTTTACTTGCATTTCCACATGCGGGTTGTGATTTTAGCATCACTTGGAAAGTGCTTGACAACTTGGTCACACTATATAAATCCATGCAACCGGCAACCGGCATATATAGTGTGACCGTAAAACAATGGTAAAAAATAAAAAATATATACTTACCTTCTGATGGCCTGCCGACGTCAGCGGTCGTGTGACCCGTCACATGACTAAATGACGTCACGGCAGGTCCTTTTCAGACCATCGCGAGCTGCCGGCAAGCCAGGACGCATTGGATAAAGACACCGGGGGCCATCAGAAGGTAAGTATAATATTTATTTTTTATTTTATTCTTTTTTTTACAGGTTCTATGGTACCCGGGTCCGGAGGAGAGTCTCCTGTCCTCCACACCCGGGTACCATCCGCACATTGAAACGCATGGATTCCGCATCTACAGATGCAGTGATGCGGATTCCATGCGATCTAATGCAAGTCAATGGCAGTGAAAACGCAGCGCTTCCGCAAAATAATTGGTAGTGCTGCGGATTTTTCCGCAATGATAATCCGCAGCGGAAATTTCCGCAGCATGTGCACAGCACATGCGGATTATCATTGGGGAACATGGCAGACCTTCTACCAAGCGTTTTGTAAGCGTTTCTGCAGCGGAATTGCCTATAAAACGCGTAGTGGGCACACAGCCTAAAAAAAAATATTATAATTAATATTGTGCCAAATTAATTTCACGTGAACTATCACATGATCTATCACAGGGGATCATGTGACATGTGATACATCAGGTGTTTGTGTGTGGGGGGGGGGGGGGCGCGCCTTCTAAACTGCCCGGGGCCCTTGCTACTCTTAATCCACCCCTGGTTATATATATACAGTTTATGTAGAAAGAAAGGTTATACAGACAATCATATGCAATAAGAATGAAGAACGGTGAGGTTACTGAGCAGTCTGCATTCTATTGTCTTTGTCTTCGTTGTTTTGGTCTATGTGAAGTTGTGATGTATTTATGTTATCTTACTATATAAAGAGCTTAATGTTGAGGTGAGTCCGATATACCGTTTATACTCTCATATAAGCCGACTTTTTCATCACATTTTTTGTGCTGAAAAAGCCCCCCTTGGCTTATATTCAGGTATATACTGTACATTCCGGTAGTGGACAGTGGGGGGGGGGGGTTGCGGCGGCAGAGGAGCGGGGCACACGCAGCAGCCGCTGCTGCAGCTACCACTTGTGCCCACTGCTAAAGGTAAGTGAATATTCAGGCTTCTCCACGCCCATGGGAGTGGAGAAGAGTGAATATTAATTTTCTTTAATAGCAGGCACAGAAGAGCACTGAGCCGCGGCTCCAGCTAACAGTGCCCACTATTAAAGAATATGCATATTCACTCTTCTCCACGCATAGTCCTGGTGTGGAAAGCAGTGAATATCCCGGTAGCTCACCTCGGCGTCTGAGCGTGCATGACAGTGATGTCATTCGCTGCTCAGATGCTGACATGAGCTGCTGACAGACAGGACTCAGCGCTGGAGCAGAGGGGAGGAAGACAGGTGAATAGAAGTGTTTTTTTTTTTTTTTTTCATGTGTGCAGTGATGGAGGGGGGCCATACATACCAGGATTGGGGATGATGGGGCCATACATACCAGAATTTGGGATGAGGTAGCCATGCGTACCAGGATTTGGGATGAGGGGGCAATGCGTACCAGGATGGGGAAATTTACCAGTAGCTGCATTTCTCACCCTAGGCTTATACACGAGTCAATAACTTTTCCCAATTTTTTGTGGTAAAATTAGGTGCCTCGGCTTATACTCGAGTATATACAATGCTCTGGCTCTGATATTATTACAATCAACAACATTAACTTACCAACACAGCTTCTACTGATCAGCTCTAAACTTAATGCTACAACACAGAATCAACCTGCTTATGAAATCCGTAATTAAATGATGGGGAATCCAGAAATGTAATTTGTTTTTTATTAAATTGGAAGTGGTTCCAGAAATATGAAGTTTTATTTGGCGAACGTCTTTGTAATCTTCTAAATTTTATTTTTGGTCTCCGTAATGCCATTTACTAAATTATTAATTATGACAAGTTTGTTGTTTATCATGTAAAAAGGCTGAAAGACTTTCCTGGTAGATGGCTGCGCTGACTTTGGTCTTGATAAAACACAGTGGACCTCCACCAGCAGATGACATGGCCCCCAAACCATCAGTGATTGTGGAGACTTCACACTAGACCTCCAGCAGCTTGGATTGTGGCCTCTCCACTCTTCCTCCAGACTCTGGGACCTTGTGGAGTGTGTCAGTGACTGCCTTCTGGACATCTGTCAAGTCAGCAGTCTTCCCCATGAGTGTGGAGCCTACTGAAACAGACTTAGAAACCTTTTGAAATGCTTAGGAAGCCTTTGTAGGTGTTTTCTGTTAATTATTTTAATTTACTGAGATAATGACTTTTGTGTTTTCATTGGCTATAAATTGTAATCCATAATCATCAACATTAACAGAAATAAACACTTGAAATAGATCACTCTGTGTGTAATGACTCTATATAATATAGGAGTTTCACTTTTTGGATTGAAGAACTGAAATAAATTAACGTTTTGATGATATTCTAATTTTGTGAGAAACACCTGTGTATATATATATATATATATATATATACAGTACAGACCAAAAGTTTGGACACACCTTCTCATTTAAAGATTTTTCTGTATTTTCATGACTTTGAAAATTGTCCATTCACACTGAAGGCATCAAAACTATGAATTACCACATGTGGAATTATATACTTAACAAAAAAGTGTGAAACAACTGAAAATATGTCTTATATTCTAGGTTCTTCAAAGTAGCCACCGTTTGCTTTGATGACTGCTTTGCACACTCTTGGAAAACACCCCCATAGCTTGATGCTGCCACCACCATGTTTCACTGTTGGGATTGTATTGGGCAGGTGATGCGCAGTGCCTGGTTTTCTCCACACATACCGCTTAGAATTATCACCAAAAAGTTCTATCTTTGTCTCATCAGACCAGAGAATCTTATTTCTCATAGTCTGGGAGTCCTTAATGTGTTTTTGAGCAAACTCTATGCGGCCTTTCATATGTCTTGCACTGAGGCGAGGCTTCCGTCGGGCCACTTTGCCATAAAGGCCCAACTGGTGGAGGGCTGCAGTAATAATTGACTTTGTGGAACTTTCTCCCATCTCCCTACTGCATCTCTGGAGCTAAAATTTAAAGTGTTCTGAATACTTTCCGTACCCACTGTATATATATATATATATATATATATATATATATATATCTACAATATAACCGGGGATGCGTGTCTCTCTCTGAACCTTGATAGACTGCGCATGCGCGACGAGCAGTCTGGCTTCAGACAGAATCACGCATCCAGCCGTTACAGGTAGGAGGAGTGTATGGCGTCGGAGATCGCGGTATGCGTAGGCACTGAACGCATACCGCGATCTCCGGCGCCATACTTACATACTTAGCTGACCGGGAGGAGCTTTGCCGCGGCGCCTCTCTTCGCCGGAGACCGAGGCAGGAGTGAGCCATCGGATCGGCGTAGGCGCTTAGCGCTATCCGGCGCCATTTTACTGAAGACACATTCGCAATGTGTCTTCAGCAAAATGGTGCCGGACAGCGCGGTGCTCCGGCACCGCACTCCTCCCCCGGCCTCCGGCAGAACAGGACGCAGCAGCGCTGGAGCACAGAGAAGAAAGGTGAGTATAACTGTTTATTTCTTTTGTATGTGTGTACAGTGTGAAAGGAATGAGGGGGCCACACATACCAGGATTGGGGGGTGAGGGGGCCACACATACCAGGATTGGAAGGTGAGGCGGCCATACATACCAGGATTGTGGGGTGAGGGGACCATGAATACCAGGATTGTGTGGTGAGGGGATCATACATACCAGGATGAGGGGTACCACACATACCGGGATTGGGGGTTGAGGGGACCATGCATACCAGGATTGCGGGCTGAGGGGACCATCCATACCAGGATTGCGGGGTGAGGGGACCATGCATACCAGGATTGCGGGGGTGAGGGATACCACACATACCAGGATTGAGGGGTGAGGGGTACCACACATACCAGGATTGGGGGGTGAGGAGTACCACACATACCAGGATTGGGGGGTGAGGGGACCACACATACCAGGATTGGGGGGTGAGGGGTACCACACATACCAGGATTGCGGGGTGAGGAGACCATGCATACCAGGATTGGGGGGTTAGGGGACCATGCATACCAGGATGAGGGGTACCACACATACCATTATTGGAGGATGAGGGGCCCATGCATACCAGGATTGGAGGGTGAGGGGCCCATGCATACCAGGATTGGGGGGTGAGGGGACCATGCATACCAGGATTGGAGGGAGAGGGATGCCATGCGTACCAGAATAGGGATGAGGGGTACCATACATACCAGCACAGGAATGTGGGGTACCATGCATACCAGGATGAGGGATGGGGTGCGATGCATACCAGGATGAGGAGTATCATGCATACCAGAAAAGGGATAAGGGGTACCATGCATATCAGGATAAGGATGAGCGGTACCATGCATACTAGGATGAGGGATTGGGTGCCATGCATACCAGATTTCTGGGATCAGGAGGCGATACATACCAGGATTGGGATGAGGGGTGCCATGCATACCAAGATGAGGGGTACCATACATACCAGAATAGGGATGATGGGTGCCATGCATACCAGGATGAGGGGTACCATACATACCAGGATAGGGATGAGGGGTACCATGTATGCCAGGATAGGGATGAGGGGTACCATGTATACCAGGATTGGTGATGAGGGGCCCATGCATACCAGGATAGGGATGAGGAGTTGCATGCATACCAGGATGGGGGTGAGGGAGCCATGCATACCAGGATTGGGAATGAGGGGTGCCATGCATATCAGGATTGGGGATGAGGGAGCCATGCATACCAGGATTGGGGATGAGGGAGCCATGCATACCAGGATTTGGGATGAGGGAGCCATGCATACCAGGATTGGGGATGAGGGAGCCATGCATACCAGGATTGGGGATGAGGGGTGCCGTGCATACCAGGATTGGGGATCAGGGAACCATGCATACCAGGATTGGGGATGAAGGAGCCATGCATACCAGGATTGGGGATGAGGGGTGCCATGCATACCAGGATTGGGGATGAGGGGTGCCATGCATACCAGGATTGGGGGATGAAAAGGCCACACATACTAAGATTGGGGGATGAGGAGGCCATGCATACCAGGAATGGGGATGAGGGAGCAATGCGTACCAGGATTGGGGGGATGAGGGGTGCAATACGTACCAGGATTGGGGGATGAGGATATATACTATATGGAGGATTATGGGGGAGCATTTTACTGTATGGAAGGCTAAGTGGGGCCATTATAATATTTTGAGGGATATGTGGTAGGCCATTATACAGGGTGGGCCATTTATATGGATACACCTAAAATAAATGGGAATGGTTGATGATATCAACTTCCTGTTTGTGGCACTTTAGTATATGGGAGGGGGAAACCTTTTCCAGATGGGTGGTGACCATGGCGGCCATTTTGATGTCAGCGATTTTGGATCCAACTTTATTTTTTTCAGTGGGAAGAGGGTCATGTGAAACATCAAACTTATTGCGAATTTCATAAGAAAAACAATGCTACCTGCCACAGACCTGCCTTCGGTCACTAAAAGAACTCTTAGGACCAGTGGAATTCCACGGCAAAGACGTCAACCAGACCGAAATTCATTTCATAGGCTGGGTGGAAGTGACTTTCCAACTCAGGGCCACGAAGAACAGCAAAACCATCAAGCATTTGGTACCTTTTCTTGTGACCAGTGATCAGAATGTGGCAGAGGATCCTATCCTGGGTTATAATGTAATCAGTGAGGTCATCATGAAACATAAGACAGGGACGACGGTGGTGGATGCAATCGCCACATTGCTCGCCATAGCAAACACTATGGCGGATTCATAGAGTAACGAAAGCGTAGAATACAATGGACCTAAAAGAAGTCAAGGTAGGCCTGCTCCCAACCATCATCCCTGCAAACCAAATGGTAGGGGTGAGGTGTGGAGTCCGGGTAGAACTGGAAAGAAAATTCCAGAAGAGACTGTTCGTGCCAAAAGACTCTTCAGAACTTCCAGAAGGCCTAGTTCAAGGTGAGACTGTGCTTACGATTCCTACTGTGTTAGGTCACATCGAAACCGTTAAAGTGGTATATCCAGCCAATGTGAGACCGGCCCAGGGGTATACGGTGAATTCAGTCTCCCCACCAAGGAACAGGAGTTGCCCTGGGAAGAAAATCACGTGACCCACCTCGGGGTCCAGGGATCTTCCTGTACCCCTGGAACACTTGTGTGCTGAAGATCTAGTGGTAGCAAAACAGATGCAGAGAGAAGAGTGTCATGCATTCTCCAACGTTAACGCTGATCTAGGCTGTATCCCATCATTGCATTTGAAAATCAATTTGAAAGACACGACCTCAGTAACCAGAAGTTACATGTCTGTGCCGAAACCATTACACCGTGAAGTGAAAGAGTATTTATAAGATACAATCAACAGAGGTTGGGTCCCAAAGTCAAAGTCGTCTTATTCTCCTATTGTCTGTGTTAGGAAGAAGGACGGTAAGTTGAGACTCTGTTGTGATTACCGGGAACTAAACCGAAAGGCAGTACCTGATCGACACCCAATACCAAAGATCCGAGATATGCTGGTTAGCCTATCAGGAAGCACCTGGTTCTCTGTCCTCGATCAGGGTAAGGCATACCACCAAGGGTTTGTTGAAGAGTTCAGTAGACCCTTGACAGCATTCATCGCACCGTGGGGATTAGATGAGTGGATCCGCATACCATTTGGGCTCAGTTCAGTTCCAGCAGAATTCCAGAGGGCTATGGAGACATGTTTAGAAGGATTGAGGGATGATATCTGCCAGCCGTACTTGGATGACAATGTGGTACACAGCAAAACCTTCCGGGAGCATGTTGAACACGTGAGGACTGTACTCCAGCGGTATCAACAACACGGAGTTAAGTTGACCTCAAAGAAGTGTGAACTGTTCAAAAGGCAAGTCCGATTTCTAGGGAAAATTGTGTCCGAAGAAGGATATACCATTGACCTAGCAGATATTGCTCCGGTACTGGCCTTTAAAGACAAACAGCCCTCTACCGTCGGGGAGTTGAGGCAGATCTTTGGATTTCTCTCCTACTATCGTACTTACATCTGGAACTTCTCCAGAATTGCCGCCCCACTATACCTCCTCTTTGCGGGATGACAGAGTCAACAACACTCATGGATAAAAAGAAGAACGCGGGCAGGACCGGGCTTAAAAGAAACAACGCTGTTTCGTCCCAGCAGCCCATTCTCTGGACAGCAGACCATCAGGAGGTATTGGAAGAACTAGTGGATTACCAGGTAAAACCACCCATCTTGGGATATCCTGATTTCAATTTACCATTTGTTTTTCATTGTGACGCTTCTCAAGTTGGACTGGGAGCTGCCCTGTATCAGCATCAAGATGGAAAATTGAGAGTCATCGGTTACGGTTCTAGAACATTGACAGACGCCGAGAAGAATTACCATCTCCATTCCGGAAAATTGGAGTTTCTGGCATTGAAATGGGCTATCTGTGAACGATTTAGAATTATCTCTATTACAGCAAAGAGCTTGAGATATACACTGACACCAACACTTTGACCTATGTCCTCACTAGAGCCAAACTGAATGCGACGGGTCAGAGATGGGTCGCTGAACTAGCCAACTTCAATCTCAGTATCAAGTACAGGACAGGAAAATGCAATGCGGATGCTGACAGATTGTCAAGAATGCCACTAGAGCTTGAGGAGTTCATGCAAGAATGCTCAGAGGAAGTCAGTCTGGAGGCAATTGAGAGCACTACCCAAGCAGTACAAGCTCATCAAGAGGAAGACCCACCACTGTGGTGTCCGTTGACGGTGGAACCCACTGCAAAAGCGAAAAGAACAAGATCACCCCCTGTCCATTCAACAACTACCAAAAGGAACAATCCGTAGAGCACAACAGGAAGATCAGATAATTGGCCGAATGCTAACTTATGTGGACCAAAATCGGTTACCAAGTAAACGGGAGAGAGATAATGAGTCACCAGCAGTATCTGTTTTAGTTAGAGAATGGGTGAAGCTCTACCTCAGTGAAGATGGTATCCTGTATCGTAAAGGAGGTCAAAACCGGCAGTTGGTACTACCCAGAGCATTCAGTAGGTTGGTCTTCAAAGAACTCCATGAAAACATTGGACACGAAAGGACAACAAACTTGATCCATGAGCGCTTCTTCTGGCAGTACATGCAGAGAGATATTGAGAGGTACATGACCAGAAAGTGTTGGTGTCTGAAAGATAAACGTCCCAACACATCGAAAGTGGTTATTCAAGGGCAGAGCAAGAGTAAAGAGTACTATGATCGAAAATGTT
Organism: Phyllobates terribilis; assembly: GCF_046119375.1. Classification (NCBI taxonomy): domain Eukaryota; kingdom Metazoa; phylum Chordata; class Amphibia; order Anura; family Dendrobatidae; genus Phyllobates; species Phyllobates terribilis. The sequence goes on along the minus strand of NW_027362764.1, from coordinate 13,736,374 downwards.
ATGGAGCAGAATTGACACCGGGAAGTTGGGTGCTAGTCAAGAACGTACGTGAAAAAGGTGGTCCAGGAAAACTTTGTTCATACTAGGAAGACAAGGTGTATGTGGTCGTGAAGAGGAAAGCCGATGATAGTCCAGTGTATGAAATCCGATTGGAAACGAGGGACAATAAAACCAGAGTAGTCCATCGGAATTTACTACTACCCTGTGATTATTTCCCACCACCACAAGACTTCCCAGGAGCAGATCGCCATCGATCGAGATCGACTAAGGGACTACCACCAGCTGAAGCTCTGGATGTGGATAGTGACCTTGAGAGCTCGAATGAAGAAGAGCAGGACCGGCAAAGAGAGGGATGTACCATCCTCAGGAGAATGAACTAAGTCCGGAAGCACCAGAGTTTGTACCAAGGAATACAGATGACGTCCATTCCAGATCTGATGATCGACCACCGGTCATTGAAAAAACCTATCGACACTTAGGAGTAGCAGAATTACCAGACCAGGTGGAAACGGATGATTCACGAGAAGCACAGGAACTTACAGAGGCAGTTCCAAGATCATCTTAGGAAGTACGAGAAATGAGTGCGGCAGAAGAAACTCCGGCAACCGAGGAACCCGTGGTATAGGAGGAACAACCCACCAGGAGGATGTCGACTCGGGAAGTGAGGAGGCCCATGATGCTAACATATGAGACACTTGGTGAACCAAGCCAAGTGCCAAGGACTGTCGATTCGAAACAGGTATCTCTGCCTACGGACCAGGTGAGCCCACTTGAGTGGTATTCACCACCGACAGTATGGACAATGTTACCTGGTGGAAAGACTAGTTTTGGCCTAGTGAGAGAGAGAGCTGGTTGAAGACGTACGAAAAGCTCCAGCGGAAGAGATGCTGATTGTTTTAATTGTGTTAATTGTTGATTTCTTACAGGAGTCCTGCAAGAAAAAGGTCGTAAGAATAGTTTGTTATCGATGTTTATAAATGTTATACCAATTTGACAATGACAAATTTATATATATATATATACAGTACAGACCAAAAGTTTGGACACACCTTCTCATTTAAAGATTTTTCTGTATTTTCATCACTATGAAAATTGTACATTCACACTGAAGGCATCAAAATTATGAATTAACACATGTGGAATTATATACTTAACAAAAAAGTGTGAAACAACTGAAAATCTGTCTTATATTCTAGGTTCTTCAAAGTAGCCACCTTTTGCTTTGATGAATGTGACGCGCCCCTGGGCCTGTGTCGCGCTGCGTTGCGCACGCGGGAGCTTACCCGGAGCCGGATCTCTTGAGGGTTGTAGTCTCGTGGCGGCGACCCGGTCCACGCCCAGGGAGTCAAACTGAGCGGCGATGTACTAGCAGTAGATGGTTGGTGACTACGCCACCCGTTGAATGCAGCTATGGAGCTGCCGCTGCAGGGCAGACCGCTGAGGCCGGTGGAAGGATGGTGCAGCGTGGATGGTATAACCCCCAACGGGAGGGGTATGGCCTCAGGGCAGCCGACGTGGATGATGGGGGTAGCAGGAACCACTCAGATACGGTGCGGTGTAGTTCAGGGTCTTTACTGGTGACAAAGATAGACCCTCCCGGAGTACTTGCTAGTGATAGGGGCCTGGTCAGTCCTTGAGCAGATGGGATCTCCCCTGGCCAGGCGGAGTTGTAGGCCTTCCCAACTAACTGTACTCTTCTGGCTACCTTGCTAGAGGCGGGAATAAGTAGCCCACGTCCCTGAGTGTACCGTGTGGTGCTCACCCGTATGGCCGGTGACTCGGGGCCTTCTAATGGCTTCCGCTCCACGATGGCGGTGCTGGTCCCACGCGTGTGACCGTGCCTTCGGGCTTCTGGGCCAGAGGACCTGAAATCCTCTGCCGGACGGTTTCTGCTGCTGGGTAGGAGTTAGTCCCCACAGCCTCGGACTCCGGGTCCGGTAAGAAATCTTCTCAGTCAGGGCGAGCTCTGTAGCTGCCAGCCCCTGACTCGTTGTAACACTGCTCCCCACGGAGCTCCTGATGTTTCTTGCTATGCTGCTTCTCTTCTCTACTCTTGTTCTGTCTTCTTTCTCCCTAACTCTGCCTCAGCCCCGGGTTTATATAGGGGAAGTCCTTCCCCTCCCAAGACTGGGCAGGAGGTGTGGCATGCACAGGATCCCTGACCAAAGGACCTCCCACCTGCTCTCAGACGTAATATCTCTATCACTGTGGCAACCAGACCCCTGGGGTGTCACATTCCCCCCTAGTGAAATTTAGTACTCCGGGACTAAACATATTTTTTTAGAAAAACATAACAAGGTATAACAATAACAATACAATAAGAAAAACACATAAGATGGTTACGGCGTGTCCGCAACCGGGTACAGTTTTGAAAAGCAAGGTGTCCATTTCACCAAAACAGGGAGACGTAACCAGGTAGGGGCCTGTCCTGCCCCGAGTCCTTAACAGTCTTTAGTCCATCCTGGGTTACGCTCCAACTATGTACAAGGATTCCCGGTAAATCCACCAAGGACTCCTAAAAAGAACTAGAAACACAAAATTATACACAAGCAACTATAAACAAGTAAACATTATAAGATAGCTTAAACATTTAGATCCTCCAACGTGCGGGTAGCTGGCCTCTAGTGGCCCTAGTGGACCTACGGAGTTGACTGTCTGGCCCTGAACTACAGGGTGTAGGAGCTGCCAAGGGTAAACTGGGCAGCTGTCCATGGGCCCTCTGGCTCACTAGGGGTATGGCATGCTCACTATAAGCAGAGGGTTGATTTTCCGGGTCTGCTTGTGTAGAGTCTTCTGCCTCCTGGACCGGCTGTTCTTCCAGCTCTACCGGTTGCTCCGTAGGTTCTTGGGATGATGGTTGGAGGAAGGTGAGTACGGGTACCACAACTGCACCATTGACTTGAGTCCAAGACCGAGGGAAGTCCCCGAGCACGGTACTAACCATATCTTCCCTTTCCTCTACGGGTCGATGGTCTTCTTGTTCCTCTTCAGGGTTCCTCAGTTGTTCGGGACACTTCTTCAGGTGGTCCCGGGATACAATGGCTGTGGTTTCCCCTCCGTCTTTACTGATGGTACAGACCTTCGGGTTTTCGTGGCTTGAGGGCAGTACGGTGTACGGGTCCTTCTCCCACTGGTCGTCCAACTTGTGGAGCCGTCTCTTCCTCTTCAAGACCTGCTCTCCGGGTACCAGGGGAACAGCGGGAGCATACTGGTTGTAAGTTTTCTCTTGTCTTTCCCTAGCCTGACAGAGACTTCGCTCCACGCTCTCCTGTACTCTCCGGTACTGCTGCTGCCTCTCTGTGTCCCAGTCTGTTTCTGGTGAAGTGTCCTCGGGTGTCAGGACTCCCATTTCCAGGTCAACAGGTAACTTACCAGGTCTTGCCCTCATTAGGTAAGCCGGGGTACAGTTGGTGGAACCTACCGGGATGTGGTTGTATAGGTCCACCAGATCGGGCAACTTTTCAGGCCACAGACTGCGTTCTTCCAGGGGCAATGTTTTTAGAAGATCCATTACCACCTGGTTCATTTTTTCACAAAGTCCATTAGTCTGCGGATGGTAGGGTGTCGTCCTTATCTTCCGGCAGCCATACAGATTGCAGAATTCCTGGAAGACCTCCGCTTCAAAGGCAGGTCCCTGGTCCGTCAGCACTTGGTCCGGGTACCCGTGTGGACGGCAAAAGTGCTGCTGGAAGGCTCTAGCTGCTGTTTGAGCCGTTAAGTCCTTGACGGGGACGACAACCAGAAACCGGGAGTAATGATCCACGATGGTTAACGCGTAGACGTAGCCACTTCTGCTTGGGGTCAGTTTTACATGATCCAAGGCTACCAGTTCCAACGGTTGCCGGGTGACGATGGACTGCAGGGGAGTCTTCTGGCTGGCGCGGTCCTTCCTTCTCAGGTTGCACGGGCCACAGTCTCTGCACCACTTCTCAATGGTTCCCCTCATGCCTACCCAGTGGAATCGCTCGCGCAGCAGGAACTCCAGCTTCTTCCACCCGAAGTGTCCAGCTCCGTCGTGGTATGCCTCCATCACCATGGCTGCGTCTCTTCGTGGCACCACTACTTGCCAGAGTAATTCATGCGTCCGGGAGTTAACCATTCTGCGGCACAACTTCCCTTTGTAAAGGAACAGTCGACTCTTCTCTGCCCATAGTTGTTTGGCTTCCTCCGGAGCGTCTGGTTCAAGGCGAGCCTCCGGCCGAGTCAGCATCTCCTTCACCAGTCGGACGGCAGGGTCGCTGTCTTGCGTTTCCGACCAGTTGTAGTGAGGTAAGGGGTTCAACGTAGCAGCCTGCTTACTCCTTACCCGGTGGGAATACTGGATAGTCCCATGACGGTGGAACGCAGGGAGTTCAATTTCTTCCAGTCCCTCCGGATCTTCTCCTTCGTCCGGCAGGTTGGGCATCCTGGACAGGGCGTCCGCGTTAGTATTGGAGCGCCCTGCCCGGTATTTGATTATGAACTCGTAGTTGGACAGACGGGCCATCCACCTCTGCTCCAGGGCACCGAGTCTTGCCGTGTCCAGGTGTGTCAACGGGTTGTTATCCGTGTACACGGTGAACCGGGAAGAAGCAAGGTAATGCTTAAAGCGCTCAGTGACTGCCCATACCACGGCCAGGAACTCTAGCTTAAATGAGCTATAATTCTCGGGGTTCCTTTCGGTGGGTCGCAGTTTTCGGTTGGCGTAGGCGATTACTCGTTCTTTCCCCTGCTGGATCTGGGACAGTACGGCTCCTAGCCCGATGTTACTGGCGTCGGTGTAGAGGATGAAGGGCTGGCTATAATCCGGGTACGCCAAGATTTCATCCCCCGTGAGGGCCATCTTCAGCTGGCGGAAGGACTCTTCTTCTAGCTCTTCCCATTTGAAGGGCGGCTTCTGGTTCTTGGCCTTCCGGGACTGGCCTATCAGGAGGTCCTGCATAGGCGCTGCCTTTTTGGTGAAACCGGGAATAAACCTTCGGTAGTAGCCTACCAACCCGAGGAACTGCCGCACTTCTTTTACGCTGGAGGGGCTTGGCCATCCCTTAATTGCGGTGATCTTATCGGGGTCGGGAGCCACTCCGTCAGCGCTCACCACGTGTCCCAGGTACTGCACCTTTGGTTTCAGGAGGTGACACTTGGAGGGTTTCACCTTTAGGCCGTAACTCGCCAGAGCTTCGAACACCTCCGCCAGGTGTTTCAGGTGGTCCTCATAAGTTTTGGAGTATACGATGACATCGTCCAGGTACAACAGGACCGTCTCGAAGTTTCTGTGGCCCAGACAGCACTCCATTAATCGTTGGAAGGTTCCTGGGGCGTTGCAGAGTCCGAACGGCATGCAGGTGAACTCACTAAGTCCCATCGGGGTGGTGAATGCGGTCTTCTCCCGGTCCGCCTCTGCTACAGGAACCTGCCAGTACCCGCTAGTGAGATCCAAGGTAGAGAAGAAGTTAGCAGATCTTAAAGCAGCCAATGACTCCTCTATCCTTGGTAAGGGGTACGCATCCTTGTGTGTGATACGGTTGATTTTCCGGTAATCTACACACATCCTCATGGTGTTGTCTTTCTTTTTGACTAAAACTAGCGGGGCTGCCCAGGGGCTACAGCTATCCCGGATTACCCCAGCCTCCTTCATGTCTCTAAGCATCCCCTTGGCGTGTTGGTAATGTGCAGGGGGTACGGGTCGATACCTCTCTTTTATGGGAGGATGATCTCCCGTGGGGATGCGGTGTTCTACCCCCTTGACTCGCCCGAAGTCTAACGGGTGTTTACTAAACACTCTCTCATACTCTTGAACCACCCGGTAGACTCCCTGTTTCTGGTGGGAGGGAGTGGAGTCAGTTCCCAAGTGTAGTTGCTGACACCAATCCTCCATTACTTTCTTAGAGCCGTTACCTTCCTCCGGGTGAGATGGAGGCAAGGGTTCCACAGACTGTATAGAGTTTTGGTTGATGGTATATAATTTTGCTAGCGTGGCATACCGGGGCAGGTACACTTCCCTCTCCCCGATATTGATTATGCGAACGGGCACCCTCCCATGGCGTACATTGACCACCCCCCGTGCTGTCAAAATGGTGGGCCTACTGTCTGAGTAAACTGGTTCTACCATTGCCTGGTAATCTCTGCCTCTCAGACCAATAGCTGCCCGGCACCAAATCATCATTTCGCTTTTTGGGGGCATGGCAATAGGGAAAGGGTCACACATTCTTACGCTACCAATCTCACCGCCGGAGAGTTCCACCTGTTGCCGTCGCATCAGTGCCCGGATCTCTTTCTGGAGCACTCGCTGCTCGCCGGAGCTGGCGTTCTTGGCAACCTGCTGTAGAAGGAAAATCACCTCTGCAAGACAATTCTCAATTACATTAGTTCCTAGAGTTATTTTTGGGTGGCTCTCATGTTTGTCAATGTCTACAATGATCAGTCCCTGTGCTGCCAGTTCGACTCTACCGATTTTGATGGTCACCTCTTTAAATCCGATCTGTGGCACGGGCTGGCCATTGCTGGCGATGATACTCAAGTCGTCGTCAGGGTAGCGGGTAATATCCGAGTCATTCCAGTACTGCTTAAAGAGCACGTACGGGATAGTGGTGACCTGTGACCCGGTGTCCAGTAGGGCACTCATGGGAATGCCATCCAGTACCACAGGCAAGACTGGACGTCCTCCCACATATCTGTCGCGCCAGTTCGATGGGCCTGGTGATCTTTTTCCTGGGGGTTGGCCCTCTACCCCAGGTTGTGCCCGTTTAAAGAACAGTACCTTTCCATATGTCCGGGTTGATTGCAGCGGCGGCAGATGGGTCGTCCGTCCTCGCTGTAAAGGTCACTGGGTCTTCCTCTGGCTGGTGGGGTCCTCCTTGGTCGACGCCACGGGATGTCCTCCGGTCCGGATGCCAGCTGGATCTTCCCTGGGGTGGAAACCTGTAAAGACTGCACAGTTCGGGTTAGCGCAGCAACGCTCTTAGCTAGCTCTTGGACCTGATGGCGTAGGTCTGGAGCCGGGTCATTGTCCAAAGCCTGCGCATCAGCTCCCACAGGCCCTGCCGACAAGGGCGCCGCCTCCTGGTGGTAAGTGATAGCTGGGCGCCTGTGGGTCACAACGCCACCCGGTGCCGGTTCTCGGAGCACCCGGATGGCTCTGTCCTTGAACTGTGCAAAGTCCAGATGGGGATCCTGTAAGGCCATTGCCCGCAACTGGGTTCGGTGGGCATTGCAATATAAACCCTCTATAAATTGTTCAGTCAACAGCCTGTCCTCGTTTCCCACCCCATCAGGGTCGGTCTGCTTTATGGCCCTCAGGGCCTCTTGTAGGTTTAGTGCATAGTCCCTTATACTCTCATGCGCTCGCTGCTTGCACCCGTAGAATCTAAGCTTAATCTCGGCTGAGGTGCGGGTATCAAAGGTGTCCCTCAGCCGGGTTAGTATCCCTGCGACAGTCTTCCTCCCAGGTGGCCAGGATTTTACTTCCCTTTTGGCTGCCCCGGTTAGTTGGGCCACCAGGATGCTCACTTTTTGCTCTTCTGTGAGGGGGTACACCTGGAAGAGGCTATCCAGCTTTTCTCTAAAGTCATGCAGGGTATGTGACTCCCCTGAGTACTGGGGTAGCCAAGCTGCTCCCGGGATATAGGGCATGGTGAAGGGCATAACTGCAGCAGCGGTGGCGCTGGCGGGGGTTGAGGCAGTGAAGCTCTCCTCCGTATCCGACATCTTCCTCCCCCCTAGTGGACCGTGGCCTACCTTGCGATGATCCTGTTCCGTAGGCCGCGGCTCTGCAGTGGATCGTCAGGGTTGAGGACCTTCCGTCGCGCTCCGGTGACGTCGGCGTCTGCTGGGCTCCTTCCAGGACCTTACGCAACGTCCGGACGTGAGGCGGGGCTTCAGTTCTCGCGTGCTTTCGGAGTCCACGCCCCTCTTCTTCCCGCGCGGCGTCCTCAAGATGGCGTCCAATGGCGGGAAAACTCCACGGATGGCGGGAAGAAGGTCGAAGATGGCACCAGATGGCGGGAAACCTCCACGGATAGCGGGAATCTTCACCACTGGTAAGTTTGAACAGTCTTTGCTTTTCAGGCACGCAGTACCCGGTGGTTGCGGGCACGAGATCCTGCCGACTACGCCAAAGTTGACGCGCCCCTGGGCCTGTGTCGCGCTGCGTTGCGCACGCGGGAGCTTACCCGGAGCCGGATCTCTTGAGGGTTGTAGTCTCGTGGCGGCGACCCGGTCCGCGCCCAGGGAGTCAAACTGAGCGGCGATGTACTAGCAGTAGATGGTTGGTGACTACGCCACCCGTTGAATGCAGCTATGGAGCTGCCGCTGCAGGGCAGACCGCTGAGGCCGGTGGAAGGATGGTGCAGCGTGGATGGTATAACCCCCAACGGGAGGGGTATGGCCTCAGGGCAGCCGACGTGGATGATGGGGGTAGCAGGAACCACTCAGATACGGTGCGGTGTAGTTCAGGGTCTTTACTGGTGACAAAGATAGACCCTCCCGGAGTACTTGCTAGTGATAGGGGCCTGGTCAGTCCTTGAGCAGATGGGATCTCCCCTGGCCAGGCGGAGTTGTAGGCCTTCCCAACTAACTGTACTCTTCTGGCTACCTTGCTAGAGGCGGGAATAAGTAGCCCACGTCCCTGAGTGTACCGTGTGGTGCTCACCCGTATGGCCGGTGACTCGGGGCCTTCTAATGGCTTCCGCTCCACGATGGCGGTGCTGGTCCCACGCGTGTGACCGTGCCTTCGGGCTTCTGGGCCAGAGGACCTGAAATCCTCTGCCGGACGGTTTCTGCTGCTGGGTAGGAGTTAGTCCCCACAGCCTCGGACTCCGGGTCCGGTAAGAAATCTTCTCAGTCAGGGCGAGCTCTGTAGCTGCCAGCCCCTGACTCGTTGTAACACTGCTCCCCACAGAGCTCCTGATGTTTCTTGCTATGCTGCTTCTCTTCTCTACTCTTGTTCTGTCTTCTTTCTCCCTAACTCTGCCTCAGCCCCGGGTTTATATAGGGGAAGTCCTTCCCCTCCCAAGAATGGGCAGGAGGTGTGGCATGCACAGGATCCCTGACCAAAGGACCTCCCACCTGCTCTCAGACGTAATATCTCTATCACTGTGGCAACCAGACCCCTGGGGTGTCACAAATGCTTTGCACACTCTTGGCATTCTCTTGATGAGCTTCAAGAGGTAGTCACCGGAAATGGTCTTCCAACAATCTTGAAGGAGTTCCCAGAGATGCTTAGCACTTGTTGGCCCTTTTGCCTTCACTCTGCGGTCCAGCTCACCCCAAACCATCTCAATTGGGTTCAGGTCTGGTGACTGTGGAGGCCAGGTCATCTGGTGTAGCACCCCATCACTCTACTTCTTGGTCAAATAGCACTTACACTGCCTGGAGGTGTGTTTGGGGTCATTGTCCTGTTGAAAAATAAATGATGGTCCAACTAAACGCAAACCGGATGGAATAGCATGCCGCTGCAAGATGCTGTGGTAGCCATGCTGGTTCAGTATGCCTTCAATTTTGAATAAATCCCCAACAGTGTCACCAGCAAAGCACCCCCACACCATCACACCTCCTCCTCCATGCTTCACGGTGGGAACCAGGCATGTAGAGTCCATCCGTTCACCTTTTCTGCGTCGTACAAGACACGGTGGTTGGAACCAAAGATCTCAAATTTGGACTCATCAGACCAAAGCACAGATTTCCACTGGTCTAATGTCCATTCCTTGTGTTCTTTAGCCCAAACAAGTCTCTTCTGCTTGTTGCCTGTCCTTAGCAGTGGTTTCCTAGCAGCTATTTTACCATGAAGGCCTGCTGCCCAAAGTCTCCTCTTAACAGTTGTTGTAGAGATGTGTCTGCTGCTAGAACTCTGTGTGGCATTGACCTGGTCTCTAATCTGAGCTGCTGGTAACCTGCGATTTCTGAGGCTGGTGACTCGGATAAACTTATCCTCAGAAGCAGAGGTGACTCTTGGTTTTCCTTTCCTGGGGCGGTCCTCATATGAGCCAGTTTCTTTGTAGCACTTGATGGTTTTTGCAACTGCACTTGGGGACACTTTCAAAGTTTTCCCAATTTTTCGGACTGACTGACCTTCATTTCTTAAAGTAATGATGGCCACTCATTTTTCTTTACTTAGCTGCTTTTTTCTTGCCATAATACAAATTCTAACAGTCTATTCAGTAGGACTATCAGCTGTGTATCCACCTGACTTCTGCACAACACAACTGATGGTCCCAACCCCATTTATAAGGCAAGAAATCCCACTTATTAAACCTGACAGGGCACACCTGTGAAGTGAAAACCATTTCCGGTGACTACCTCTTGAAGCTCATCAAGAGAATGCCAAGAGTGTGAAAAGCAGTCATCAAAGCAAAAGGTGGCTACTTTGAAGAACCTAGAATATAAGACATATTTTCAGTTGTTTCACACTTTTTTGTTAAGTATATAATTCCACATGTGTTAATTCATAGTTTTGATACCTTCAGTGTGAATGTACAATTTTCATAGTCATGAAAATACAGAAAAATCTTTAAATAAGAAGGTGTGTCCAAACTTTTGGTCTGTACTGTATATATATATATATATATATATATATATATATATATATATATATATATATATATATATATATATATAGTTACTAAGCTTTCACCACTGTCTCAGAATTGGTCAGATTGACCAAATAAGGTGAATGTCAAAGACGACATTCAAAAAGGAGGGAAGAGTATAACATGCAGAGGTAGTGCTGTTGTTTAAAAAGCATCCAGCAACTATAAGAGTTAACACAGTCACAGGAGACAGGAAGTGTTGTGCTTCAGAAGCATCCAGCAACTAGAGGGGTTAACACTGTCACAGGAGACAGGGAGTGGTTAGCAGAGCCCCAGGGGGATTGTGGGGAACTTGTTTACTATTCTCACTGCAGCCAAAGGGAGAAGTAGTGTGTGTCATCTGTATCTCACTGAAGTGCAGGAAAGAGAAAGTCCAGGGTGAAGCTCAACACAGGTCAGATACCCTGCACTGTTAGTTCAGGAAGTCTATCATCAGGCAGGAAGATAAGGAATGGAAGGAATTGTGTCACAGGGATCATCTCCCTCATCAAAATCCCCCCCCCCCCATCTCTATGCAGGTTAAAGAATCCTGTGTACTACTGTGCCTTTGTGAAGGAAAAGCCTGTTGTTCTGGGTGCATAGAAGTGTGCTGCTAAGAGACTTGATCTGTACTGTACTGTGCTACCAAGAAAGACTGTTTATTAATGTCCCTTTGCAAGAAGAAGCTATTACTGTTATTGAAGCCTGTTGCTTTAAGAGACTAATGTTTTGGACTGTCCGTGCTATTGCATTAAACTCTACTGTTTAACTGTGATGAGGACTCTGTCAAGTGTGTCTGGTCAGCAATTGAATCCATCCTGTGCCTGAGAGAGCTGCATTATATGGACACCCTGAGTAACGGTTCCCCCAGGATTCCAAAGAATTCATGAAACCTGTCTCGCCCCTATCTGAAATTAGCAGCATGCATGTAACACATGTACATTTTGGCAAACTGCAGTCTAGATTTTTTATGTCTCTGTGTCTTCAGTGAGGTCCTCCTGGGTCTCCTTCCATAGCATTTCATTTCATTCACATGTGGATAGATAGTTTGTGCTGACACTGATGCACCCTGAGCCTGCAGGACAGCTTGAATTTCTTTGGAATTTGATAGGGGCTGCTTATCCACCATCCGGACCATCCTATGTTCTAAACTTCTTGATTAGGTTGCGCACCATGGACAAAGGAACATCAAGTTCTCTGGAGATGGACTTGTAACCTTGAGATTGTTGATATTGTTCAACAATTTTGGTTCTCACGTCCTCAGACAGTTCTCTTCTCCTCTTTCTGTTCTCCATGCTTAGTGTGGCACACACAGACACACAATGCAAAGATTAAGTCAACTTCTCTCCTTTTTTCTGGTTTCAGGTGTGATTTTTATATTGCCCACCCTGATATTTACCACAGGTGAGTTTGAACGAGCATCACATGTCTGAAACAAAGTTGTTTACCTATAATTTTGGAGAGAGGCCAACATATTTGTCCTTGCGATGTTTGGGGCTCTGTGTGAAATTATGTCCAATATGCCTTTATTTCAGTTTTTTGTGTTGTTCCAATACACACAAAGGAAATAAACATGTGTATAACAAAAACATGTGGAATTGCAATAATATTCTGGGAGAAATACTTCATTTTCAGGAAAAATTTATATATATACATATACACACACTGCTCAAAAAAATAAAGGGAACACTTAAGCAACAGAATATAACTCCAAGTAAATCAAACTTCTGTGAATTCAAACTGTCCACTTAGGAAGCAACACTGATTGACAATCAATTTCACATGCTGTTGTGCAAATGAAATAGACAATAGATGGAAATTATTGGCGATTATCAAGACCCCCTCAATAAAGGAGTGGTTCTGCAGGTGGGGACCACAGACCACATCTCAGTACCAATGCTTTCTGGCTGATGTTTTGGTCACTTTTGAATTTTGGTTGTGCTTTCACACTCATGGTAGCATGAGACGAACTCTACAACCCACAGAAGTTGCTCAGGTAGTGCAGCTCATTCAGGATGGCACATCAATGCGAGCTGTGGCAAGAAGGTTTGCTGTGTCTGTCAGCGTAATGTCCAGAGGCTGGAGGCGCTACTAGGAGACAGGCCAGTACCCCAGGAGACGTGGAGGGGGCCGTAGGAGGGCAACAAACCAGCAGCAGGACCGCTATCTCCACCTTTGTGCAAGGAGGAACAGGAAGAGCCCTGCAAAATGACTTCCAGCAGGCCACAAATGTGCATGTGTCTGCACAAACGGTTAGAAACCGACTCCATGAGGGTGGTACGAGAGCGTCCACAGATGGGGGTTGTGTTCACAGCCCAACACCATGCAGGACGCTTGGTATTTGCCACAGAACACCAGGACTGGCAAAGTGGCCACTGGCGCCCTGTGCTCTTCACAGATGAAAGCAGGTTCACACTGAGCTCATGTGACAGACGTGACAGAGTCTGGAGACGCCGTGGAGAGCGATCTGCTGCCTGCAACATCCTTCAGCATGACCGGTTTGGCAGCGGGTCAGTAATGGTGTGGAGTGGCATTTCTTTGGGGGGCCGCACAGCCCTCCATGTGCTCGCCAGAGGTAGCCTGACTGCCATTAGGTACCGAGATGAGATCCTCAGACCCCTTGTGAGACCATATGCTGGTGCGGTTGGCCCTGGGTTCCTCCTAATGCCAGACCTCATGTGGCTGGAGTGTGCCAGCAGTTCCTGCAAGATTAAGGCATTGAAGCTATGGACTGGCCCGCCCGTTCCCCAGACCTGAATCCGATTGAGCACATCTGGGACATCATGTCTCGCTCTATCCACCAACGTCACGTTGCACCACAGACTGTCCAGGAGTTGGCGGATGCTTTAGTCCAGGTCTGGGAGGAGATACCACAGGAGACCATCCACAACCTCATCAGGAGCATGCCCAGGCGTTGTAGGGAGGTCATACAGGCACGTGGAGGCCACACACAATACTCAGCCTCATCAGGAGCATGCCCAGGCGTTGTAGGGAGGTCATACAGGCACGTGGAGGCCACACACAATACTCAGCCTCATCAGGAGCATGCCCAGGCGTTGTAGGGAGGTCATACAGGCACGTGGAGGCCGCACACAATACTGAGACTCATTTTCACTTGTTTTAAGGACATTACATCAAAGTTGGATCAGCCTGTAGTGTGTTCTTCCACTTTAATTTTGGGGGTGACTCCAAATCCAGGCCTCCATTGGTTAATAAATTTGATTTCCATTGATGATTTTTGTGTGATTTTGTTGTCAGCACATTCAGCTTTGTACAGAACAAAGTATTCAATGAGAATATTTCATTCATTCAGATCTAGGATGTGTTATTTGAGTATTTGTGGTGCCCCTGAGGGTTCAGTTGCCACAGGGGTACTGCATCTCAGAACGAGGTGTGGTATCTCCTCTCAGAGGTAAGGATGGAGTACTACACAGGACCCCAACCACACACTCAACACTACACCACTCCAGTTCTGTAGGGGGCCTAAAGCATCACAGTGCTGCCCCGGTCCTGAATGGAGGAGTTAGGGGGGAACCAAAGTTAGGGGGAACTACGTAGTGAGTGAGGGTGCAGGAAGCATTTATTTAGAAACTTAAAGAAAATTCTATATAACTGGAGGCCATCTTAATAACCGGGTCTTTGGTCGTGAGTTTTTGGGATGGCAAGTCGGCACAAAGCTGTAGCCGGCGCAGGGATTCACGGTTCCCGGTCTCAGGCCTCGAGACGGGGGGTCGAGGCAGAGTTATAACCGGCTCTGTCCCTGGTCAGAGTCCAACCAAGAAGGCCCAGGAGGGGAGCAGAGGAGTTAGGCTCCACAGGCGAAAGGATCTCAGGGGGTGCGGACGGAGCGGAGTCGCCACCTGCATACCTTATTCTGGCCTAGCTAGAGGGACGCTGCCGCAAGAGGGGGTACCGGTGCCCGATTTTCTGACTTTGCACTTCACGTCTCTGTCGGAAGAGTCCGGAGGCTAATGTGGATCCCAGGGGGATACAGACGGAGTGGAGTCGCCACCTGTATGCCCTAATCTGAGTTTATCCAGAGGGACCCGGCCTTACGCCACGTTTTCACCACAAGTCACCAAAAAGGGCACCCAGTCGGTCCGGGAACTACGCGTTACCCATAAGGGACATCGCAGCACCCATACGGAACTCAGTGGGGGACACAAGGCGGGAGAAACTGAACAAGAGAGGAACACACTAGAGCGGGGTCCTGTCAAGCGCTTTTGAACTACCTGGAGTGTTCTGAACCCCATCCTGACGGCCGCAGCTCGCCGTGTGACAGCAGAGAGAAGCTCTGAGCTGAGAAAACACTACCGTGAGTAAAGACTTGGATGACTTCAACTATTGTCTCTGTCTGTTCTTCCCTCCGCGGCCCTGCACCCGCCAATGCTCTACTCTGCATCCCTACTGTTACGCTGCCCTGAGGCCCCGCTCCGCCTGTGGGGAGCCGCACCAACTAAGCTGCCTGAACACCGGCCCCAGAGGACTGCCGCAGCGCTGGTGATCCTCACCAGAATCTACAGGTGGCGTCACGAACATTTCCCTTTCCCATACAATTTTCCCCCCTTTCGCTTTTAAGAGTTACCCCAGGTTTCTGGCCCGGGAGCCGACCACCATGAAAGGTCAGGCAAAAACAACAAGGCCGGGGAGCCGAGTCGTCCCCATCACCCTGGGCGCATCATATTCCCTTTATTTTTTAGAGCAGTGTATATATATATATATATATATATATATACACAGTGGGGAAAATAAGTATTTGATCCACTGCCGATTTTGCAAGCTTTCCCGCCTACAAAGAATGGAGGGGTCTGTAATTTTTATTGTAGGTCACTTCACCTGTGAGAGAATTTAAAAAAAAAATCCAGAAAATCTCACTGTTTGATTTCTACATAATTAATTTGCAATTTATTACATGAAATAAGTATTTGATACAATAGAAAAACAGAACTTAATATTTGGTGCAGAAACCTTTGTTACAATTACAGAGGTCAGAGGTTTCCTGTAGTTCTTGACCAGGTTTGCACACACTGCAGCCGGGATTTTGGCCCCCTCCTCTCTACAGATCTTCTCCAGATCATTCAGATTTCGGGGTTGTCACTGGACAACATTGAGTCTCAGCTCTGTCCAAAAATATTCTATTGGGTTCAGGTCTGGAGACTGGCTAGTCCACTCCAGGACCTTGAAATTCTTAGGCCACGGCCCCACTATTAGGATTTGGTCAGTATTTTTTCTCAGGAGTGGGAGGCAAAACCAGGAGCAGGTGATAAATGCAGAATTGGTGACTTGTTTCTATTATACCTTTACTCTGATTGTTCCTCATTTGGTTTTGGCTCCCACTCCTGAGAAAAAATACTGACCAAATACTAATAGTGGGGCCATGGTCTTACAGAGCAACTCCTTAGTTGCCCTGGCTGTGTATTTTGGGTCATTGTCATGCTAGAAGACCCAGCCACGACCCATCTTCAATGCTCTTAATGAGGGAAGGAGGTTGTTGGCCAAAATCTTGCGATACATGACTGCATCCATTCTCCCTTCAATACGGTGCAGTTGTCCTGTCCCCTTTGCAGAAAAGCACCCCCAAAGAATCATGTTTACCCCACCATGCTTCATGGTTGGGACAGGGTTCTTGGGGTTGTACTCATCCTTCTTCTTCCTCCAAACACGGCGAGTGGAGTTGATACCAAACAGTTCTATTTTAGTCTCATCTGACCACATGACCTTCTTCCATGCCTGTTCCTCTGGATCATCCAGATGGTCATTGGTGAACTTCAAATGGGCCTGGACATGTGCTGCCGTGAGCACGGAGGCCTTGCGTGCCCTGCTGGATTTAAATCCATGACGGCGTAGTGTATTACTAATGGTAATGTTTGAGACTCTGGTGCCAGCTTTCATCAGGTCATTGACCAGGTTCTCCCATGTAGTTCTGGGCTGATTTCTGACCTTTCTCAGAATCATCCTTACCCCACGAGGCAAGATCTTGCATGGAGCCCCAGACCAAGGAAGATTGACAGTCATCTTGTGTTTCTTCCATTCTCTAATAATTGTGCCAACAGTTGTTGTCTTCTCACCAAGCTGCTTGCCTAATGTCCTGTAGCCCATCCCAGCTTTGTGCAGGTCTACAATTTTGTCCTGGGTGTCCTTAGACAGCTCTTGAAGGGCACTTCAATCCTTTATTGTATGCCACCTGACTGCTCTGCCCCGTTTAAGGGGTTAAGGTTTTTGTGTCCCATGTTGTTTTCTCCTCCCCTCTTGGTTTTCACCCAATGATTGTTTTTCCCCTCCCTTGTTCCCCTCTTTATAAGTGCAGACCCTGCCTCTTCCTGTCTCTTTCCTCACAAGTAGTGGGACCCGGAGGCTGTGTTGTCTGCAGGTGAGAGATGGCCGACAATTTAACAATGGAAGTTAGAGACAGAATCAGGAGAGAAGGTGCTTACTGGCTTACGGATATCCTGGTTGAGCAGAAAGCACCCCCTCCTGAGGCTCAAGCAACAATCCCCGGCGGGCTGCCTGGAGCAGCCGCCCGCTGGATCGCTTAAGCCCAGCTTTTATGATGTCACGAGGTTCACCGGCGCACCTTGTACGGGCTCCTGTCCTGTTCACGCCCCTTCCGGCTATTGTAGCAGCCATAAGCCTTCCCTGTCTCAGAGGCAATGCAGCGCCACCAATACATACTACCGTGCTCCCTCCAGCCCTCCTGTCACATCTCCCTGCTGGGAGGTCAAGCCAGCAGCGGTGCGTCCTCTATTGGGCAGCCTGTTCTCGCATTGCAGTCTCCTGCTGTCCAGGAAACCCCCTTAATAAATGCACCCCCTTTAATAAATGTGTCACAATGCCCAGCTCCTGCACAGACAGGTACAGCTTGTGTACAACAGTTACATGGCACTGTTTCCATGTCACCTCTACCACTCCCTACAAAACTCCTACCTCTCCTGAAAGTGCCAATACAACAACCCCCCACCCCCTCTTTCAATTTGCCCACACTGAATACAGTGCCCGCTAGTTTTTCCCTTATGCCATCTACATCCACAGCCCACGTCATGGCGGGTGTTGAATCCCTGGTCCTTACTCCGTGCCATCATGGGCGCGGTAACTGCTCTGCCGGGTCTTCAACCCCATCATCTTCCTATAGTCCCGACCGGCGCTGTCATTCCGTGAGAGCAGGCAGAGCAGGCATTCATCACGTCACTCCAGATCCCCCAGACGTAGTCGTCAATCCAGATCATCATGCTGGCGATCGCCATTGTCCTCGGATGAGTCGTCCAATGCTTCCGTGAGCACACGTAAGAGTTCATGTCATAGGACCAGGCATCATCACAGATCTCCTGGAATCTCTTCAGTCCATGCTCATTCCGAAGACGTAGCCGTTCCTTTGCAGACTGTTCCGGCTCATCCCGTTCAGTCAGTTTCACAACGTATCGGTGAGTACTAGTATTCGGGGATTTGGGGGGATGATGCAGGAGTACTTCTAGCCCTTAAAGCACTTTTGAATCAGGGTACCAATTTCACCCCTGGCCAAAAAAGTTTAGTTAACCCCCTTTTGTTAAATCAAAATCTTCAAAAAGATCCTCTCGCACTAGCATACACGGTATTTCCCACCTCATGTTCCATTTAGATGAAGAAACCATTAGCAAAATTTGGGCTAACAATTATGTCGACATTTTGTCCCTCGTGTCTCCTGACCAGCATATGGTTGATAAAGAACGCCGACTTACGGATAGACCTTTTAAGCGTAAACCGAAAGTCGCAAAAACAAAATTGCCAACAATATCCTCCAATCAACCAGAGCCTAAGGATCCCAGTGAGCGTAACTGCGATGGGGCCATGGCTCAACCTTTACCCCAATAAGGAAGCGGGAGCCCAATTACGTTTTGGGTTTTTATCTATTGTTTCTTCATCCTCTTCACTTTCAGTAGACAAACGACATTTTCTGCCAACCTGAATTCCGCTAATCCTTACAGAAAAAGTGCAGAAGGAGGTTTCCCTGGAGAGAATAATAGGTCCATTTTCATTGAATTATTCGGTCCTTTTCTAGAGTGGGTAGTTAAGTATAAAATCAGTTTCTCCTCAGTTATCCATTATCTTGATGATTTTCTTTTTGTGGGACCTTTCGTTTTCCATGTCACATTTCGGTGTTCCTTTATCCAGTGAGAAAACTTTCGTCCTATCCTTTTTAAGGATTGAGATAAATTCTGCTGCCATGTTTTTTTCATCTTCCCCTGATAAAATTTCAAACTTATTGTCCCTAATTGAAGGTTTTGTTCAGTCCGCAAAGTA
Organism: Phyllobates terribilis; assembly: GCF_046119375.1. NCBI lineage: Eukaryota > Metazoa > Chordata > Amphibia > Anura > Dendrobatidae > Phyllobates > Phyllobates terribilis. Next base: position 13,717,559 of record NW_027362764.1, on the reverse strand, counting down.
ACACTACGTCAGATTCAGTTCTTGTTGGGATTTCTCACCTTTGCTTGGCGGGTGATGCCCATGAGGAGAATTTTTTCCAGACGTTTGTCCCTTCCAACCAGAGGTATCAAGCTTGTTTTTAGTTCCCGGAACTGATTAATAAGGATACCCCCCTCCACCTTTTTTCCGATGCCGCCGGGTCCTCGGGTTTCGATGTTCATTTCTTTTTTTAGATCAATCGTGTGCAGAACGTTGGCTGGAATCTTTGCACCCCGTAGGCTGGGTTAAAAACCTTACATTGTTAGCGTTATTTCCCATCGTTATGGTCATTTCCATCTGGGGTTCGTTTTTCAGGGCAAACAAATTTGTTTTGGACTGAAAATATGAGCGTTGTACACTCCATAAATCACCTGTCATCCTCGTTCCCTCCAGTTATTAAAATAATCAGGTTCTTAGTATTAAATGTTTAAATTTCAACATCTGGTTTCGAGCTCACCACATTCGGGTACAAATAATGTCATTGCTAATTCTTTCTCATTTCAATTGGCAGAAATTTTGGGAATGTGTAACATGGCCACAGTAGAGGGGCACCCATGCCCATCCCCCATGTGTCAAGTGGTGTAGGGGTATTGATTGACCTGGTTAGATGTTCGATAGCCCCGTCTACATGGCGTGGAGTGAGTGGTATAATTTAGTAGGGATAGATCAATAGCGTCATCCGATGGTAACCGTGGAGCGAGTGGTATAATTTAGTAGGGATAGATCTATAGAGTCATCCGATAACACTCTTTTGTAGGTTACCATCGAATAGTTACTTCACCTTCAAAGCGTGAATGTATCATGGGCACTTGCTCAGACCCGCCTATCTGGTTTGGCTTTTTACTTTCGTCTTTTGTCTTGGTTGGACTACTGTTACCAAGGTTTTTATCATTCAGCAGGCCATGAGTGCTTGGAAAGGGGTGCACATTCGTCAGGAGAACAGACGGCCTATCTCCTTTAGTTTGTTTACTCGTTTAATTCATTGCACCCTGCCGCCTGTCCATCTGCTTTCGAGTCTGCTCTTTTTTCTGCCGCATTTGGCCTCACATTTTTGGTGCTCTACAAATTAGTTTCCTCGTCAAAGCATACTTCGGGAGTCCTCCAACATGATGATGTCTCCACTTGGGAAGGAGGTCTTCGTATCTGTATTGGAAAATGAAAAATCAATCCGTTGGTATTGGTTCATGGGTTCCCCTTTTTGCCATTCCTGGTCCAATTTGTCCTTTGAATCTTGTTAACAATTATTTATCTGTTGGGCGTTCTCGTGACTTTTTTTTTCTCCCATGAGGATGGGTCTCCTCTGATGTTATTTCAATTCCAACCCCTTTCCAGAAACGCTTGTTGTCCTTGGATCTTCCTATTAAGGAATTTGGTACCCACTCCTTTAGGATTGGAGCTGCTACAGAAGCGGCCCAGGCTGGTTTGTCTAACACTGAGATTCAGCGCATTGGTAGATGGAGTTCCTCTTGTTTTTTCAGGTATATCTGACTGAATTTATTACCCCATTATCATCTTTTCATATGTGGTACGAGACCCACAGTGTGGATTCTGTGTCACTCGTACAGTGGGTACGGAAAGTATTCAGACCCCTTTAAATTTTTCACGCTTTGTTTCATTGCAGCCATTTGCTAAATTCTAAAAAGTTCATTTTTTTCTCATTAAAGTCCACTCTGCACCCCATATTCACTGAAAAAAATCAGAAAGGTAGAAATTTTTGCAAATTTATTAAAAAAGAAAAACTGAAATATCACATGGTCATAACCATTCAGACCCTTTGCTCAGACACTCATATTTAAGTCACATGCTGTCCATCTCCTTGTGCTCCTCCTTGAGATGGTTCTACTCCTTCATTGGAGTCCAGCTGTGTTTAATTAAACTGATAGGACTTGATTTGGAAAGGTGCACACCTGTCTATATAAGACCTCACAGCTCACAGTGCATGTCAGACCAAATGAGAATCATGAGCTCAAAGGAACTGCCCAAGGAGCTCAGAGACAGAATTGTGGCAAGGCACAGATCTGGCCAAGGTTACAAAAGAATAGTTCCACAAAGTCAACTATCACTGCAGCCCTCCCCCATTCAGGCCTTTATGGCAGAGTGGCCCGACGGAAGCCTCTCCTCAGTGCCAGACATATGAAAGCCCGCATAGAGTTTGCTCAAAAACACATGAAGGACTCCAAGACTATGAGAAATAAGATTCTTTGGTCTGATGAGACGAAGATAGAACTTTTTGGTGATAATTCTAAGTGGTATGTGTGGAGAAAACCAGGCACTGCTCATCACCTGCCCAATACAGTCCCAGCAGTGAAACATGGTGGTGGCAGCATCATGCTATGGGGGTGTTTTTCAGCTGCAGGGACAGGACGACTGGTTGCAATTGAAGGAAACATGAATGCGTCCAAGAACAGAGATATCCTGGATGAAAAACTATTCCAGAATACTTATGACCATGTGATATTTCAGTTTTTCTTTTTTAATATATTTGCAAACATTTCTACATTTCTGGGTTTTTTTTCAGTCAAGATGGGGTGCAGAGTGGACTTTCATGAGAAAAAAATGAACTTTTTAAAATTTAGCAAATGGCTGCAATGAAACAAAGAGTGAAAAATTTAAAGAGGTCTGAATACTTTCCGTACCCACTGTATATCTTCTAGGAGCCTCAAAGGGTAGAATGTTGGTTGGGTGGAAGAGACCTTGGCTTTCACGGCATCAATGTCTTCTGGAAAGGAGTCAGGGAGTTGACCTGGCCCCAGGTTCTTCTTGAAGTTGTTTGGATCGCTCAGACTACCTTTTCTCCCGTAATTTTAGTCCTCCATGTGGTGGGGAAGGGAATGATCTCTGTTCTTTCCTCCTAGCCAAACTCCTCACTATGATGCATTCAGACGTTGATAAATTCCACGGTTTCTTTACAGAACTTACCTTGGTCTGGCAGAGGTAATTTCCCATTTTGCATGGCAGGGTGCAAGGGATGCGGCGGTAGTTGAGTACTGTGCAGATGGTACCCGGGTCTGGAGAAGAGGAGACTTTCATCCAGACCCAGGTACCATAGTACCTGTAAGTAAAAAAAGAATTAAAATAAAAATAACCTTATCCTCACCTTCCGATGGCCCCCACTCTGCTCCCGACGTCAATGCTGGCTCCGTGGCGGGTACCGGTAATGTAAAAAGGACCTTCCATGACATCAGCAGTCATGTGACAGGTCACGCGACCTCTGACGTCGGCGTGACCTGTCTCATGACCGCTGAACAAAAAATGAATACTCTTAATACACTTGTTGCATAATATTGAAACTCATTTTTTGCACAAACCTGATATTAGCACTCCTGAAACCGGTCACCAACAACTACCAAATTCAGACCCTGATAAAAACCAAGCGGCCACTGAAATTGTAAGCCATGTAAATCACCCATGTAAAAAGAAGAAATTTTTAGTAAACAGATTACGGCAGAACAAAAATGTTACATCCTGGAATGACAAAAGCAAATTTATTTTCAAAGGATCTGTAATACCGGGATCTAACATAGTGGATTTGGCACATAATACAACACAGAGTCGTGTCCGGAACAACAGGAGGCGTTCAGCTCGGGGTTGGGATATACTGTATTTATGCTGCCGATCTACAGTTGTGGGTAATGCAGCTACTAGACAGCTTGCAGCGGCGCACAGTGTAATCTGTATTATTCTGTCTTTGTAATGGTGTATTTTACTACAATTGTAATACTTTTTATATTATTCTGTAAGAATTCTTGTTCTGTGACTGAATTATTCTGAGATGCGCAAAGCAGTCATCAAAGCAAAAGGTGGCTACTTTGAAGAACCTAGAATATAAGACATATTTTCAGTTGTTTCACACTTTTTTGTTAAGTATATAATTCCACATGTGGTAATTCATAGTTTTGATGCCTTCAGTGTGAATGTACAATTTTCATAGTCATGAAAATACAGAAAAATCTTTAAATGAGAAGGTGTGTCCAAACTTTTGGTCTGTACTGTGTATTATTAAATGCAGTTTGCTGTATAGTTACATGGCTTTGGTAATGATTTATAAATGTGCTAAGTGTTTGGTAATTGATAAAACTTTAAATGCAATTTGCTGCATGTGCACGTAATACTTTTTATATTATGCTGTAATAAATGTAAAATATCTGTCATAGTATGTATTATGAAATACTTTATTTGTATATTAATCAGTAATAATTGTAAAATCATTGTATTGCTGTATGTTATTTAATATAAACCGTTCTGTATATTATTATGTGTTGTGGCTTCATGATCAGGACGTGTGTTAGTGATGTGAAGAGGGACGCTGTCAAACACAGGGGGGAGAGACACTTTTTTTTTACAAACAGTATAAAATACACATTATTATACTTGGGCTCGTTATAACTTGCCCAGAATAAAATGTTGGGGATATAAATGACGCGCCCCCTGGGCCAGTGTTGTTTGGGGGAATACCCGGAGCCGGATCAGATGGGGGTTGTAGTCTCCGAGTGGCGGTGACCCGGTCCGTGCCCAGGGTGTCAAGCTCAGTGTGTGGCAGTCTTTACAGATGTTATTAGTGTTCTTTGTGTCGACTACGCCACCCGTTGTATTGCGGTCACTATGGCCGCCGCTGCAGCAGGGTCCGCTGAGGCTGGTGGTGCTTGTGCAGCTCTGGTAGTATAACCCCCAACGGGAGGGGTATAGCCTCAGGGGGTCAGGTGTAGAGGATGGTGGTAGTGGTGGTGCAGTGTGGATGTTAAGAAGACTCCGAGCCGGGCTGTGCAGTTCAGGGTTTTTACTTACTGCTGTTCTTGTGGTCACTCTGGCCTTAAGTGACCGCCCAAGCCGTGCTGCGTCCACCAGGTCTTGGACTCGGCCAACCCCCAGGTGATTCTGGAGCGTGGTCCTGAGCTCCCTTTCTGACTTGTCCTTCTCTCTGGCCTTCCCCACCAGGGATCCACCTAAGTCCGGCTCCCTCGGGCCTCTTGTTGGTGAACCCTTGTCTCTGGGTTCCCTGACCCTATTCTTAGTTTGCCTTCCGGGTGGATTTAGTGGGTGGTCGTGGCAGATCCTGCCCACGACCTCCGGTCTCTGGCTAAGGTGTGCTGTAGCCTCCACCAGCTTGGGATCCGGTACCCTGTTGCCAACTCTTCACCCTCTGATCTAATTTTGGGTTCTTGGAGTTCCCTCTTCTCCCCCTTCTGGGTCCTTCTTTCTCCTCTCTCTCTGCTTCTCAGGCTCTCTCAGACTGACCAAACCTCTACAAAAGACTGACGTCTCACAGACTGACCCTGATCTAAGATGGTGCCCACCTTATATACTCCCTCTATGTGTGAGCTCAGGTGACCAGCACCCAATGAGCTCCTAGCTTTACCCAGGCTGCTCCCCCTATCTGCCCCTACACTACTGGGATGTTCCACCCCCCTCCCACTCCAGCCAGGAACAGACACTGTCGTACCTGCACATAAACTGGTGGGAGTACCGTCGGTCTGTTCCCCGGAAATGGGATGTGTGTAGTGCATGCAGCTAACTGAGCTCAGGTCCACACTCCATCCTTACCCGGGAGTGGAATATCACACCTCTGGGTTGAGGTGCAATACCCCTGTAGCAGCCGAATCCTCAGGGTGCTACATAAACTCATATAAAATGAGATTCACACTATGAAATGAGAGTAAGTAATCTGCTAGGGATATAAAACTAGAATGTAAGCCCCCAAGGGCAGGGTCCTCTTCCCTCTGTACCACGCAGGGTCGGTCTGGCCTGGCGGGAAATTGGGAAATTTCCCGGTGGGCCCCGATATGAGAGTGAGAAAATTGGTGGCAGGGGCACTTTAAAAGCGCGGCTGAAGCAAATATAGCGTCGCGCACGGCACATTCATTGGTGACAGCGGGCCTGCAGTGACGTGCATGCAGCATACTTACCACGTGAGTCTCAGCCACTGAGAGGACGGATTCTTTCTGGGCGGTGACACGCACCGCGCTCTGCTTTCCCGCTGGCTGGCAGACTGTGCTGTGGTGTCAGGTGACGCTGACGCCGCTCTCTTCTGACCTCTGATACGCCGCGGCCGCGCTCTGCAGTGCTTTCTCTCTGCTCCGGGGCTGTTCTCCTATGATACATCGACGCCACCGAACCCGACGTCTCGCTCTGCTCTCCCTGCTCCTGGGCTTCTGATACGGTCCCATCCCGGCTCCATATCTGCCCTGGCCTGCTCTTCTGTAGTAATACCGGCTCCCGACCAGGTGGTGGCACCGGCGCACCACTCCCTTCTCTCCTGCTCTGACTCTGGGCTTTTTTATACCGGCTCCGGGGCTGGATATATGGACGGTGACCGTCCTCTACAGTTCAACGCTCCAACCTGACCTGGAATCGGAAACAAGGCTGCGGGCCTACAGCTCTCACTGCTTCAATTTCATGTCAAGAGTCAAATATTCAACAACGTTTTTATGGGTGAGTCATATGCCTGTGTGTGAATATGCCTCTATGTGTGTGAATATGCCTCTATGTGTGTGAATATGCCTCTATGTGTGTGAATATGCCTGTGTGTGTGTATATGCCTGTGTGTGTATATGTCTGTGTGTGTGTATATGCCTGTGTGTGTGTATATGCCTGTGTGTGTGTATATGTCTGTGTGTGTGTATATGCCTGTGTGTGTGTATATGCCTGTGTGTGTGAATATGCCTGTGTGTGTGAATATGCCTGTATGTGTGTATATGCCTGTGTGTGTGTATATGCCTGTGTGTGTATATGCCTGTGTGTGTATATGCCTGTGTGTGAATATGCCTCTATGTGTGTGTATATGCCTGTGTGTGAATATGCCTCTATGTGTGTGTATATGCCTGTGTGTGTGTATATGTCTGTGTGTGTGTGTATATGCCTGTGTGTGTGTATATGCCTGTGTGTGAATATGCCTGTATGTGTGTATATGCCTGTGTGTGTGTATATGCCTGTGTGTATATGCCTGTGTGTGTGTATATGCCTGTGTGTGTATATGCCTGTATGTGTGTATATGCCTGTGTGTGTGAATATGCCTGTGTGTGTGAATATGCCTGTGTGTGTGTATATGCCTGTGTGTGTGTATATGCCTGTGTGTGTGTATATGCCTGTGTGTATATGCCTGTGTGTGTGTATATGCCTGTGTGTGCGTATATGCCTGTGTGTGTGTATATGCCTGTGTGTGTGAATATGCCTGTATGTGTGTATATGCCTGTGTGTGTGTATATGCCTGTGTGTATATGCCTGTGTGTGTGTATATGCCTGTGTGTGCGTATATGCCTGTGTGTGTGAATATGCCTGTGTGTGTATATGCCTGTGTGTGTGAATATGCCTGTGTGTGTATATGCCTGTATGTGTGTATATGCCTGTGTGTGTGTATATGCCTGTGTGTATATGCCTGTGTGTGTGTATATGCCTGTGTGTGCGTATATGCCTGTGTGTGTGTATATGCCTGTGTGTGTGAATATGCCTGTGTGTGTATATGCCTGTGTGTGTGTATATGCCTGTGTGTGTGTATATGCCTGTGTGTGTATATGCCTGTGTGTGTGTATATGTCTGTGTGTGTGAATATGCCTCTATGTGTGTGTGTATATGCCTGTGTGTGTATATGCCTGTGTGTATATGTCTGTGTGTGTGTATATGCCTGTGTGTGTGTATATGTCTGTGTGTGTGTATATGCCTGTGTGTGTGTATATGCCTGTGTGTGAATATGCCTGTGTGTGTGTATATGCCTGTGTGTGTGTATGCCTGTGTGTGAATATGCCTCTATGTGTGTGTATATGCCTGTGTGTGAATATGCCTCTATGTGTGTGTATATGCCTGTGTGTGTGTATATGTCTGTGTGTGTGTATATGCCTGTGTGTGTGTATATGCCTGTGTGTGAATATGCCTGTATGTGTGTATATGCCTGTGTGTGTGTATATGCCTGTGTGTGTGAATATGCCTGTGTGTGTGTATATGCCTGTGTGTGTGTATATGCCTGTGTGTGTGTATATGCCTGTGAGTGTGTATATGCCTGTGTGTGTGTATATGCCTGTGTGTGAATATGCCTGCGTGTGTATATGCCTGTGTGTGTGTATATGTCTGTGTGTGTGTATATGCCTGTGTGTGTGTATATGCCTGTGTGTGAATATGCCTGTATGTGTGTATATGCCTGTGTGTGTGTATATGCCTGTGTGTGTATATGCCTGTGTGTGTGAATATGCCTGTGTGTTTATATGCCTGTGTGTGTGTATATGCCTGTGTGTGTGTATATGCCTGTGTGTGTGTATATGCCTGTGTGTGTATATGCCTGTGTGTGTGTATATGTCTGTGTGTGTGAATATGCCTCTATGTGTGTGTGTATATGCCTGTGTGTATATGCCTGTGTGTGTATATGTCTGTGTGTGTGTATATGCCTGTGTGTGTATATGTCTGTGTGTGTGTATATGCCTGTGTGTGTGTATATGCCTGTGTGTGAATATGCCTGTGTGTGTGTATATGCCTGTGTGTGTGTATATGCCTGTGTGTGAATATGCCTGTGTGTGTATATGCCTGTGTGTGTGTATATGCCTGTGTGTGTGAATATGCCTGTGTGTGTGTATATGCCTGTGTGTGTATATGCCTGTGTGTGTATATGCCTGTGTGTGTGTATATGCCTGTGTGTGTGAATATGCCTGTGTGTGTGTATATGCCTGTGTGTGTGTATATGCCTGTGTGTGTATATGCCTGTGTGTGTGAATATGCCTGTGTGTGTATATGCCTGTGTGTGTGTATATGCCTGTGTGTGTGTATATGCCTGTGTGTGTATATGCCTGTGTGTGTGTATATGCCTGTGTGTGTGTATATGCCTGTGTGTATGTGCCTGTGTGTGTATATGCCTGTGTATGTATATGTCTGTGTGTGTGTATATGCCTGTGTGTGTGTATATGCCTGTGTGTGAATATGCCTGTGTGTGTGTATATGCCTGTGTGTGTGTATATGCCTGTGTGTGTGAATATGCCTGTGTGTGTGTATATGCCTGTGTGTGTATATGCCTGTGTGTGTATATGCCTGTGTGTGTATATGCCTGTGTGTGTGTATATGCCTGTGTGTGTATATGCCTGTGTGTGTGTATATGTCTGTGTGTGTGTATATGCCTGTGTGTGTGTATATGCCTGTGTGTGTGTATATGCCTGTGTGTGAATATGCCTGTGTGTGTATATATGCCTGTGTGTGTATATGTCTGTGTGTGTGTATATGCCTGTGTGTGTGTATATGCCTGTGTGTGTGAATATGCCTGTGTGTGTATATGTCTGTGTGTGTGTATATGCCTGTGTGTGTGTATATGCCTGTGTGTGTGTATATGCCTGTGTGTGTGAATATGCCTGTGTGTGTGTATATGCCTGTGTGTGTATATGCCTGTGTGTGTGTATATGCCTGTGTGTGTGAATATGCCTGTGTGTGTGTATATGCCTGTGTGTGTATATGCCTGTGTGTGTATATGCCTGTGTGTGTGTATATGCCTGTGTGTGTGAATATGCCTGTGTGTGTATATGCCTGTGTGTGTATATGCCTGTGTGTGTATATGCCTGTGTGTGTATATGCCTGTGTGTGAATATGCCTCTATGTGTGTGTATATGCCTGTGTGTGTATATGCCTGTGTGTGTATATGCCTGTGTGTGTATATGCCTGTGTGTGTGTATATGCCTGTGTGTGTATATGCCTGTGTGTGTGTATATGTCTGTGTGTGTGTATATGCCTGTGTGTGTGTATATGCCTGTGTGTGTGTATATGCCTGTGTGTGAATATGCCTGTGTGTGTGTATATGCCTGTTGTGTGTGTATATGCCTGTGTGTGTGAATATGCCTGTGTGTGTGTATATGCCTGTGTGTGTATATGCCTGTGTGTGTATATGCCTGTGTGTGTGTATATGCCTGTGTGTGTGTATATGCCTGTCTGTGTATATGTCTGTGTGTGTATATGCCTGTGTGTGTATATGTCTGTGTGTGTGTGTATATGCCTGTGTGTGTATATGCCTGTGTGTGTGTATATGTCTGTGTGTGTGTATATGCCTGTGTGTGTGTCTATGTCTGTGTGTGTGTATATGTCTGTGTGTGTGTATATGCCTGTGTGTGTGTATATGCCTGTGTGTGTGTATATGCCTGTGTGTGTGTATATGTCTGTGTGTGTGTATATGCCTGTGTGTGTGTATATGTCTGTGTGTGTGTATATGTCTGTGTGTGTGTATATGCCTGTGTGTGTATATGCCTGTGTGTGTGTATATGCCTGTGTGTGTGTATATGCCTGTGTGTGTGTATATGTCTGTGTGTGTGTATATGTCTGTGTGTGTGTATATGCCTGTGTGTGTGTATATGCCTGTGTGTGTGTATATGTCTGTGTGTGTGTATATGCCTGTGTGTGTATATGCCTGTGTGTGTGTATATGCCTGTGTGTGAATATGCCTCTATGTGTGTGTATATGCCTCTGTGTGTGTGTATATGTCTGTGTGTGTGTATATGCCTGTGTGTGTATATGCGTGTGTGTGTATATGCCTGTGTGTGTATATGCGTGTGTGTGTGTGTATATATGCCTGTGTGTATATGCCTGTGTGTGTGTATATGCCTGTGTGTGTATATGTCTGTGTGTGTGTATATGCCTGTGTGTGTGTATATGCCTGTGTGTGTGTATATGCCTGTGTGTGTGTATATGCCTGTGTGTGTGTATATGCCTGTGTGTGTATATGCCTGTGTGTGTATATGTCTGTGTGTGTATATGTCTGTGTGTGTGTATATGCCTGTGTGTGTGTATATGCCTGTGTGTGTGTATATGCCTGTGTGTGTGTATATGTCTGTGTGTGTATATGTCTGTGTGTGTGTATATGCCTGTGTGTGTGTATATGCCTGTGTGTGAATATGCCTCTATGTGTGTGTATATGCCTGTGTGTGTGTATATGCCTGTGCGTGTGTATATGTCTGTGTGTGTATATGTCTGTGTGTGTGTATATGCCTGTGTGTGTATATGCCTGTGTGTGTATATATGCCTGTGTGTGTGTATATGCCTGTGTGTGTATATGTCTGTGTGTGTGTATATGCCTGTGTGTGTGTGTGTATATATGCCTGTGTGTATATGCCTGTGTGTGTATATGTCTGTGTGTGTATATGCCTGCGTGTGTATATGTCTGTGTGTGTGTATATGCGTGTGTGTGTGTGTGTATATATGCCTGTGTGTATGTATATGCCTGTGTGTGTATATGCCTGTGTGTGTATATGCCTGCGTGTGTGTATATGTCTGTGTGTGTGTATATGCCTGTGTGTATGTATATGCCTGTGTGTATATGCCTGTGTGTGTATATATGCCTGTGTGTGTATATATGCCTGTGTGTGTATATGCCTGTGTGTGTATATGCGTATGTGTGTATATGTGTGTGTATATATGCCTGTGTGTGTATATGCCTGCGTGTGTGTATATGTCTGTGTGTGTATATATGCCTGTGTGTATGTATATGCCTGTGTGTATATGCCTGTGTGTGTATATATGCCTGTGTGTGTATATATGCCTGTGTGTGTATATGCCTGTGTGTGTATATGCGTATGTGTGTATATGTGTGTGTGTATATATGCCTGTGTGTGTATATGTTTGTGTGTGTATATGCCTGTGTGTATGTATATGTCTGTGTGTGTATATGCCTGTGTGTATATGCCTGTGTGTGTATGTCTGTGTGTGTGTATATGTCTGTGTGTGTATATGCCTGTGTGTGTGTATATGCCTGTGTGTGTGTATATGTGTGTGTGTGTGCATATGCCTGTGTGTGTATATGCCTGTGTGTGTATATGCCTGTGTGTGTGTATATGCCTGTGTGCGTATATGTCTGTGTGTGTGTATATGCCTGTGTGTGTGTATATGCCTGTGTGTGTGTATATATGCCTGTGTGTATATGTCTGTGTGTGTGTATATGCCTGTGTGTGTGTATATGTCTGTGTGTGTATATGTCTGTGTGTGTGTATATGCCTGTGTGTGTGTATATGTCTGTGTGTGTATATGCCTGTGTGTGTGTATATGTCTGTGTGTGTATATGCCTGTGTGTGTGTATATGCCTGTATGTGTGTATATGCCTGTGTGTGAATATGCCTCTATGTGTGTGTATATGCCTGTGTGTATATGTCTGTGTGTGTGTATATGCCTGTGTGTGTATATGCGTGTGTGTGTGTATATGCCTGTGTGTGTATCTGCGTGTGTGTGTGTGTATATATGCCTGTGTGTATATGCCTGTGTGTGTGTATATGCCTGCGTGTGTATATGTCTGTGTGTGTATATGTCTGTGTGTGTGTATATGCCTGTGTGTGTATATGCCTGTGTGTGTATATGCCTGTGTGTGTATATATGCCTGTGTGTGTGTATATGCCTGTGTGTGTATATGTCTGTGTGTGTGTATATGCCTGTGTGTGTGTGTGTATATATGCCTGTGTGTATATGCCTGTGTGTGTATATGCCTGTGTGTGTATATGTCTGTGTGTGTATATGCCTGCGTGTGTATATGTCTGTGTGTGTGTATATGCGTGTGTGTGTGTGTATATATGCCTGTGTGTATGTATATGCCTGTGTGTGTATATGCCTGTGTGTGTATATGCCTGCGTGTGTGTATATGTCTGTGTGTGTATATGCCTGTGTGTGTATATGCCTGTGTGTGTATATGTCTGTGTGTGTATATGCCTGTGTGTGTGTATATGCCTGTGTGTATGTATATGCCTGTGTGTATATGCCTGTGTGTGTATATATGCCTGTGTGTGTATATATGCCTGTGTGTGTATATGCCTGTGTGTGTATATGCGTATGTGTGTATATGTGTGTATGTATATATGCCTGTGTGTGTATATGTTTGTGTGTGTATATGCCTGTATGTATATGTCTGTGTGTGTATATGCCTGTGTGTATATGTCTGTGTGTGTATATGCCTGTGCGTGTGTATATGCCTGTGTGTGTATATGCCTGTGTGTGTATATGTCTGTGTGTGTATATGCCTGTGCGTGTGTATATGCCTGTGTGTGTATATGCCTGTGTGTGTATATGCCTGTGTGTGTATATGTCTGTGTGTGTATATGTCTGTGTGTGTGTATATGCCTGTGTGTGTGTATATGCCTGTGTGTGTGTATATGCCTGTGTGTGTGTATATGCCTGTGTGTGTGTATATGCCTGTGTGTGTGTATATGCCAGTGTGTGTGTGTATATGCCTGTGTGTGTATATGCCTGTGTGTGTATATGCCTGTGTGCGTATATGTCTGTGTGTGTGTATATGCCTGTGTGTGTGTATATGCCTGTGTGTGTGTATATGCCTATGTGCGTATATGTCTGTGTGTGTGTATATGCCTGTGTGTGTGTATATGCCTGTGTGTGTATATGCCTGTGTGTGAATATGCCTCTATGTGTGTGTATATGCCTGTGTGTGTATATGTCTGTGTGTGTGTATATGCCTGTGTGTGTATATGCGTGTGTGTGTGTGTGTATATATGCCTGTGTGTATGTATATGCCTGTGTGTGTATATGTCTGTGTGTGTATATGCCTGTGTGTGTATATGTCTGTGTGTGTATATGTCTGTGTGTGTATATGCCTGCGTGTGTATATGTCTGTGTGTGTGTATATGCCTGTGTGTGTATATGCGTGTGTGTGTATATATGCCTGTGTGTATGTATATGCCTGTGTGTGTATATGCCTGTGTGTGTATATGCCTGTGTGTGAATATGCCTCTATGTGTGTGTATATGCCTGTGTGTGTATATGTCTGTGTGTGTGTATATGCCTGTGTGTGTATATGCCTGTGTGTGTATATGTCTGTGTGTGTATATGCCTGTGTGTGCATATGCCTGTGTGTGTATATGCCTGTGTGTGTATATGCCTGTGTGTGTATATGCCTGTGTCTGAATATGCCTCTATGTGTGTGTATATGCCTGTGTGTATATGTCTGTGTGTGTGTATATGCCTGTGTGTGTATATATGCCTGTGTGTGTATATGCCTGTGTGTGTATATGCCTGTGTGTGTATATGCCTGCGTGTGTGTATATGCCTGCGTGTGTGTATATGTCTGTGTGTGTATATGTCTGTGTGTGTATATGCCTGTGTGTGTGTATATGCCTGTGTGTATGTATATGCCTGTGTGTATATGCCTGTGTGTGTATATATGCCTGTGTGTGTATATGCGTATGTGTGTATATGTGTGTGTGTATATATGCCTGTGTGTGTATATGTCTGTGTGTGTATATGCCTGTGTGTGTATATGCCTGTGTGTGTGTATATGTCTGTGTGTGTATATGCCTGTGTGTATATGTCTGTGTGTGTATATGCCTGTGCGTGTGTATATGCCTGTGTGTGTATATGCCTGTGTGTGTATATGCCTGTGCGTGTGTATATGCCTGTGTGTGTATATGCCTGTGTGTGTATATGCCTGTGTGTGTATATGCCTGTGCGTGTGTATATGCCTGTGTGTGTGTATATGCCTGTGTGTGTATATGCCTGTGTGTGTGTATATGCCTGTGTGTGTATATGCCTGTGTGTGTATATGCCTGTGTATATGCCTGTATGTGTATATGCCTGTGTGTATATGCCTGTGTGTATATGCCTGTGTGTATATGCCTGTGTGTGTATATGCCTGTGTGTGTATATGCCTGCGTGTGTATATGCCTGTGTGTGTGTATATGCCTGTGTGTGTATATGCCTGTGTGTGTGTATATGCCTGTGTGTGTATATGCCTGTGTGTGTGTATATGCCTGTGTGTGTGTATATGCCTGTGTGTGTATATGCCTGTGTGTGTGTATATGCCTGTGTGTGTGTATATGCCTGTGTGTGTGTATATGCCTGTGTGTGTATATGCCTGTGTGTATATATGCCTGTGTGTGTATATGCCTGTGTGTGTGTATATGCCTGTGTGTATATGCCTGTGTGTGTGTATATGCCTGTGTGTGTATATGCCTGTGTGTGTGTATATGCCAGTGTGTGTGTATATGCCTGTGTGTGTGTATATGCCTGTGTGTGTATATGCCTGTGTGTATATATGCCTGTGTGTGTATATGCCTGTGTGTGTATATGCCTGTGTGTGTGTATATGCCTGTGTGTGTATATGCCTGTGTGTGTATATGCCTGTGTGTGTGTATATGCCTGTGTGTGTATATGCCTGTGTGTATATATGCCTGTGTGTGTATATGCCTGTGTGTGTGTATATGCCTGTGTGTGTGTATATGCCTGTGTGTGTATATGCCTGTGTGTGTGTATGCCAGTGTGTGTGTATATGTCTGTGTGTGTGTATATGCCTGTGTGTATATGCCTGTGTGTGTATATGCCTGTGTGTGTATATGCCTGTGTGTGTATATGCCTGTGTGTATATATGCCTGTGTGTGTATATGCCTGTGTGTGTATATGCCTGTGTGTGTGTATATGCCTGTGTGTGTGTATATGCCTGTGTGTGTATATGCCTGTGTGTGTATATGCCTGTGTGTGTGTATATGCCTGTGTGTGTATATGCCTGTGTGTATATATGCCTGTGTGTGTATATGCCTGTGTGTGTATATGCCTGTGTGTGTGTATATGCCTGTGTGTGTATATGCCTGTGTGTATATATGCCTGTGTGTGTATATGCCTGTGTGTGTATATGCCTGTGTGTGTATATGCCTGTGTGTGTGTATATGCCTGTGTGTGTATATGCCTGTGTGTGTATATGCCTGTGTGTGTATATGCCTGTGTGTGTATATATGCCTGTGTGTGTATATGCCTGTGTGTGTATATGTCTGTGTGTGTGTATATGCCTGTGTGTGTGTATGTAGCACCCCGAGGGTTCGGTTGCTACAGAGGTGTGATATCCCACTGCCAGGTAAGGATGGAGTGTGGATCAGGACCCCCGAAACCTGCATGCATTACACCACATTACCGGGGGGGCAGGGCGACCGATATGCCCCTAAGATGGGCACGACAGTCCCTGTCCCTGGCTGGAGTGGGGGAGGGAGCACCGAGGAAGGGGAACCCTGTAGTGCATAGGAGGGAGGAAGCAGTTCCTGGGTGCACAGGAGAGAGAGATATAAAAGGGAGGAGCCAACTTAGATGTGTGCTCAGAGTGAGAGAAGGAGACAGGGAGCAGAGCTGCTGCATGGGCTCTGCTCCACAGGCAGGCCCTGTCCGGAGGCCGGAGCCTGGAGGAAGGAGAAGGAAGAAAGAGGAGCGGAGGAGGCTCCAGGAACAAGGAACGGAGGGGCCCCAGGGGTGCAGACCGGCCAGTCGCCACTGCACACCCGAATCTACCTGAGTGGAGGGATCAGGCCAAAGGGGGAGACCGTTCCCTGAAGCTAGTGGAGGCGGGGAACTACCCTCAGCTAGAAACCGGAGGCTGTGACATTTTATGTGGCGCAGCACCTCGCTACACCCGCTAGGAAGGCACCACATAGGGTCAGGGAAACGGAGGCCAACGTTTGCCCGCCAAGGCCCGAGGCAGCTGTACAGAAGCGTGGTCACTGGTGGGGTATGAAAGGCCAGAGAAAGGACACACAAAGGGGGTCCTGTGAAGCGCTCCAAAGAGACCTGGGAGTTGGCCGAGCCCCTCTCCTGGTGAGCACAGTACGAATCGGGCAGCCGTTACCTGCAGACGTGGTCTGGATAATAAGAACTGTGAGTAAAGAACCTGGACTGCAACACCTTGTATATGTGTTTCTTACCACGCCAGCACTAACGGTACTGGAACGTCCTGCACCACAAGCACCATCACACCCATCATCTCCACACACTGCGTGTGTGTGTGTATATGCCTGCATGTGTGTACAGTGTGTGTGTATATGCCTGCATGTGTGTTTGTGTGTATGTATTTGAGTGCCTGCATGTCTACGTGTGTATATGTGTCTTCACACGTGTGTGCGTGCTTCCCTGCGTGTCTGCATTTCTGTGTGTGCTTGCCTGCGTGTGTGTACGTGTCCCCATTTCTGTATGTGTATCTGCTTGTGTATATTAGGGCTCTTTCACATGTCCTGATATTTACGGGACTGGAGATATCCGTGTCCACCTGTGTGTCATCCGTGTGACACGTATTGGCGCTTGGGAATCAGTGTACGGTTAGCGCTGTTCCCAAGAGCCGGGTGCTGAGCGCTGCCCTCATCATAGATCCCTCCCAGGGCTGCGCTCAGTGATTGACAGGGCACCCCTTGTTGAGCGCACACTCCAGGGCCCACTCGTTGCAGGAGTCCTTCTCCTCAACGTGAGCGCTCGCACGGATTACAGCTGGTGACGCTTAGGAGAGGTGAGTATAAGGATTTTTTTATTTTATTCCTATTTTTACAGTTGGACACGGCGGGAGTAGACTACTACTCTCATCATTGACCCCGCTGCTGCTGATCACAGCGCCTGCAGGGATCTATGATGAGGGCAGCGCTCAGCACCCGGCTCTTGGGAACAGCGCTAACCGTACACTGATTCCCAAGCGCCAATACGTGTCACACGGATGACACACAGGTGGACACGGATATCTTCAGTCCCGTAAATATCAGGACATGTGAAAGAGCCCTAATATACACACAGATACACATACTCACAGAAATGGGGACACGTACACACACGCAGGCAAGCACACACAGAAATGCAGACACACAGGCATATACACACACTGTACACACATGCAGGCATATACACACACACTGTACACACATGCAGGCATATACACACACTGTACACACATGCAGGCATATACACACACTGTACACACATGCAGGCATATACACACACTGTACACACATGTAGGCATATACACACACTGTACACACATGCAGGCATATACACACACACTGTACACACATGCAGGCATATACACACACTGTACACACATGCAGGCATATACACACACTGTACACACATGCAGGCATATACACACACTGTACACACATGTAGGCATATACACACACTGTACACACATGCAGGCATATACACACACACTGTACACACATGCAGACATATACACACACTGTACACACATGCAGGCATATACACACACTGTACACACATGCAGGCATATACACACACTGTACACACATGCAGGCATATACACACACTGTACACACATGCAGGCATATACACACACTGTACACACATGCAGGCATATACACACACACTGTACACACATGTAGGCATATACACACACACTGTACACACATGCAGACATATACACACACTGTACACACATGCAGGCATATACACACACTGTACACACATGCAGGCATATACACACACTGTACACACATGCAGGCATATACACACACACTGTACACACATGTAGGCATATACACACACACTGTACACACATGCAGACATATACACACACTGTACACACATGCAGGCATATACACACACTGTACACACATGCAGGCATATACACACACTGTACACACATGCAGGCATATACACACACACTGTACACACATGCAGGCATATACACACACACTGTACACACATGCATTGTAAGAGTTAGGTTTATTCAGGGGCTCAGTGTAGATATTGTTATTCAGGAGCATTATAATGACACCGCCATCTTTAAGGGCATCGTGTCGGGATGTGCTGCAGAAGACCGGAGAAGATGGAAGTCTGCAGAGACGGCTGTGGATGAGAAAAGTCATCATGGAGACTGGACAAGAGGAAGAACAGAAAGAGGAAAGAGAACGACTCTAATCAGAGAAGACGTCTCAGGTAAGATCCCTGGATGTAAATGTCCATCTGTGATCCTGCCTGCGTCTCATCAGTACTGTGGTTCCTGTATGGTCCGCAGTCTGATGATGACTGATAACAACTCCCAGTATCTCTATTGTTAGTTACATACTGGGAGTTGTAAGTTTATGCAATACAAAGATATATGGGTCTGACCTGACATTACAATTGATGGTGGTTCCGATGATGTATTCATGTACTGATGAGTTTGTGCTCGTCTGCGTGTCTGGAATAATATGTATTTTTGTAAGATGCGTGTATGTAACTGTGCATTGTGGTGTGTAATAACATTGAGGCACCTTCACTAAATCTATTAGCTCTCTTTCACATCTGTTAGGGAATTCCATTTGTCTTTCCACATTTAGGAACAGAGAAGTGACATTTGCTAACCTTGTCATTACTGTCACCATTGGGATGTGCTTGTATGGAGCGGGTTCAGGAGCTGAGCCTGCTCCATACAGGGCAGATGTCGGCTGTGTAACAGCAGTGATCAGAGCTCGCCTTGATTGCTGCTGTTTTGAGTATTTAAGTGCTCTTGTCAATCACTGACAGCGGCATTTAGATAGCACGATGGCCGGTGCATGCAGTCACCTGTTCCCTTCTGCCCCCTGTGACGCAGTTGCAGGTTGCTGTTCGGTTGCCAGTAGTGCTGAGTGAGCGTGGTCGGATAAGAGACATTACAGTCACCGCGAACTACAAAGTGAGCGTGCTGCAATAACGTCCGGCACCTTGATTGTGACACTTCCATGGAGCCCAACCTCAGGCTGAGCTTCATTGAATGACTAACATGGCAGCAGCACCTGGCAACTAGTGCTGAGCGAGAGTGGTCGGATAAGGTGTGATCCCAGCATGCTCGGGTGTTATCCCAGTATCTTGTGCTCTGCTAATATGCTCGAGTCCCTGCGGTAGCATGTTTTGCGGCGGTAGACAGAAGCAACACATGCAGGCATTACCTAACAAACCAGCACTACAAGATACTCAGATAACATATAAAATCCTGAATAAGATACAATAGAGGGCCTGATAGGGAAGGAGGACGAGGAGGAGGAGGGGGAGGAGGAGGAGGGGAAGGAGGGGGAGGAGGAGGGGGAGGAGGAGGGGAAGGAGGAGGGGAAGGAGGAGGAGGGGGAGGAGGAGGGGGAGGAGAAGGAGGAAGAACACTCTTTGATACGCTTTGATAGGAGCGTGGCACTTGTCAGATTGAGTTTGACAATACATGGCCCTGCTACACTACTTGTGTATGCTGAGGTCATTGTGACATTGCAGGGCTGTGTTTGCATTAAAGAGCTTTGAAGGGTGTAGATACTGTTGTAGGAGACCTCAGAGCCTCACCTGCGTCTTTTCAGGATAGTATAAACCCCTCGTATATCATCACCTCTCTGTTTCTCCCCTTGTCTTCAGCTGCAGCCAATGTATGTATACTTCTCTACATCTGTTTTAGACTCCTCCCTCTGTTGTCTCCACCCTCGTGTGTGCGTCATATTGTGCCCCCTCACTGCGGAGCAGCCCAAGACCAGTGCCCCTCATACACAAAAGTCTGTCACACGACCTGATTGCCTTGCAGGTCCTCAGCCTCTGCCCTGACAGAAAGGTGGAGCAGGGAGCCAACAGGATGGGTGAGCAGAGAGCCGACAGAACGGGAGATCAGGGAGTCGACAGAAAGGGGGAGCAGGGAGCTGACAGAACGGGGGAGCATAGAGAGCCGGGGGAGCATAGAGAGCCGGGGGAGCAGGGAGCCAGCGGGGGAGCAGGGAGCCGGCGGAGCGGGGGAAATGGAGCCGACGGAACGATGGAGCAGGGAGCCGACAGAACGGTGGAGCAGGGCGCCGACACGACGATGGAGCAGGGAGCCGACAGAGCGAGGGAGCAGGGAGTCGACAGAGCGGGGGAGCAGGGAGCCGACAGAACGGGGGAGCAGGGAGCCGACAGAACGGGGGAGCAGGGAGCCGACAGAACGGGGGAGCAGAGAGCTGACGGAGCGGGGGAGTAGGGAGCCGACAGAGCGAGGGAGCAGGGAACCGACAGAGCGAGGGAGCAGGGAGCCGACAGAACGGAGGAGCAGGGAGCCGACAGAACGGGGGGGCAGAGAGCTGACGGAGCGGGGGAACAGGGAGCCGGCGGGGCGGGGGAAAGGGGGCCAATGGAGCAGGGAGCCAACGGAATGGTGGAGCAGGGAGCCGACTGGACGGTAGAGCAGGAAGCCAATAGGACGATGGAGCAGGGAGCCGACAAGAAGATGGAGCAGGAAGCCGACAAGACAATGGAGCAGGGAGCCGACAGGACGGGGAAGCAGGGAGCCGACAGGACAGAGAACCAAAAGCCAACAGGATGGGGAAGCAGGGAGCCGACAGACTAATGGAGCCAACAGAACAGTGGAGCAGGAAGCCGACAGGACATGGAAGCAGGGAGCCGACAGGACGGTGGATCAGGTAGCCGACAGGACAGGGAGCAGGGGAGCAGGGAGCCGACAGAGCAGGGAGCCAACAGGATGAGGGAGCAGGGAGCCAACAGAGAGGGGGAGCAGGGAGCCAACAGAATGGCGGAGCAGGGAGCCGACAGAGCGGGGGAGCAGGGAGCCGACAGAGCGGTGGATCAGGGAGCCAACGGAGCGGTGGAGCAGGGAGCCGACTGGACGGTAGAGCAGGAAGCCGACAGGACGATGGAGCAGGGAGCCGACAAGAAGATGGAGCAGGGAGCCGACAAGACGATGGAGCAGGGAGCCGACAAGACGATGGAGCAGGGAGCCGACAAGACGATGGATCAGGGAGCCGACAGGATGGGGAACCAAAAGCCAACAGGATGGGGAAGCAGGGAGCCGACAGACTAATGGAGCTGACAGGACGGTGGAGCAGGGAGCCGACAGGACAGTGGAGCAGGGAGCCGACAGGACGGGGAGCAGGGAGCCAGGGGAGCAGGGAGCCGACAGAGCAGGGAACCCACAGGATGGGGGAGCAGGGAGCCAACAGGATAGGGGAGCAGGGAGCCAACAGGATAGGGGAGCAGGGAGCCAACAGAGCGGGGGAGCAGGGAGCTGACAGAGCGGTGGAGCAGGGAGCCGACAGAGCGGGAGAGCAGGGAGCCGGCGGAGCGGGTGAAATGGAGCCGACGGAACGATGGAGCAGGGAGCCGACAGAACGGTGGAGCAGGGAGCCGACACGACGATGGAGCAGGGAGCCGACAGAGCGAGGGAGCAGGGAGCCGACAGGACGGTGGAGCAGGGAGCCGACAGAACGGGGGAGCAGGGAGCCGACAGAATGGGGGGGCAGAGAGCCGACAGAACGGGGGGGCAGAGAGCCGACGGAGCGGGGGGGGCAGGGAGCCGGCAGGGCGGGGGAAAGGGGGCCAATGG
This sequence comes from Phyllobates terribilis, assembly GCF_046119375.1. Classification (NCBI taxonomy): domain Eukaryota; kingdom Metazoa; phylum Chordata; class Amphibia; order Anura; family Dendrobatidae; genus Phyllobates; species Phyllobates terribilis. Next base: position 13,695,538 of record NW_027362764.1, on the reverse strand, counting down.
AGCAGGGAGCCAACGGAATGGTGGAGCAGGGAGCCGACTGGACGGTAGAGCAGGAAGCCGACTGGACGATGGAGCAGGGAGCCGACAAGACGATGGAGCAGGAAGCCGACAAGACAATGGAGCAGGGAGCCGACAGGACAGGGAAGCAGGGAGCCGACAGGACAGAGAACCAAAAGCCAACAGGATGGGGAAGCAGGGAGCCGACAGACTAATGGAGCCGACAGAACAGTGGAGCAGGAAGCCGACAGGACGTGGAAGCAGGGAGCCGACAGGACGGTGGATCAGGGAGCCGCCAGGATGGTGGAGCAGGGAGCCGACAGGACAGGGAGCCAGGGGAGCAGGGAGCCGACAGAGCAGGGAGCCAACAGGATGGGGGAGCAGGGAGCCAACAGAGAGGGGGAGCAGGGAGCCAATAGAATGGGGGAGCAGGGAACCGACAGAGCGGTGGAGCAGGGAGCTGACAGAGCGGTGGAGCAGGGAGCCGACAAGAAGATGGAGCAGGGAGCCGACAAGACGATGGAGCAGGGAGCCGACAAGACGATGGATCAGGGAGCCGACAGGACGGGGAAGCAGGGAGCCGACAGGATGGGGAACCAAAAGCCAACAGGATGGGGAAGCAGGGAGCCGACAGACTAATGGAGCTGACAGAACAGTGGAGCAGGAAGCTGACAGGATGTGGAAGCAGGGAGCCAACAGGACGGTGGAGCAGGGAGCCGACAGGACAGTGGAGCCGGGAGCCGACAGGAAGGGGAGCAGGGAGCCAGGGGAGCAGGGAGCCGACAGAGCAGGGAACCCACAGGACAATGGAGCGGGGAGCCGACAGGATGAGGAAGCAGGGAGCCGACAGGACAGGGAAGCAGGGAGCCGACATTGTGGTGGAGCAGGGAGCCGACAGGACGAGAGAGCAGAAAGCCGACAGGATGGGGGAGCAGGGAGCCGACAGGATGGCGGAGCAGGGAGCCGACAAAACAGGGGTGCAGAGAGCCGACAAAACGGGAGCAGAGAGCCGACAGAGCAGGGGAGCAGGGAGCAGGGGAGCAGGGAGCCGACAGAGCAGGGGAGCAGGGAGCCGACAGAACGATGGAGCAGGGAGCCGACAAGACGATGGAGCAGGAAGCCGACAAGACGGTGGAGCAGGAAGCCGACAAGACGGTGGAGCAGGGAGCCGACAGAGCGAGGGAGCAAGAAGTCGACAGAGCCGGGGAGCAGGGTGCCGACAGAGCGGTGGAGCAGGGAGTCGACAGAATGGGGAAGCAGGGAGTCAACAGAGTGGGGGAGCAGTGAGCCAACAGAACGGGGGAGCAAGGAGCCAACAGAACAGTGGAGCAGGGAGTCGACGGAACGGTGGAGCAGGGAGCCGACGGAACGGTGGAGCAGGGAGCCGACACGACGATGGAGCAGGGAGACGACAGAGCGGGGGAGCAGGGAGCCGACAGGATGGTGGAGCAGGAAGCCGACAGGACGATGGAGCAGGGCGCCGACAGGACAGTTGAGCAGGGAGCCGACAGGATGGTGGAGCAGGGAGCCGACAGGACGGTGGAGCAGGGAGCCGACAGGACGGTGGAGCAGGGAGCCGACAGGACGGGGGAACAGGGAGGCGACAGGACGGGGGAACAGGGAGGCGACAGGACAGGGGAGCAGAGAGCCGACAGAGCGGGGGAGCAGGAAGTTGACAGAACGGTGGAGCAGGGAGCCGACAGCGGGGGAGCAGGGAGCCGACAGAGCGAGGGAGCAGGGAGCCGACAGAGCGGGGGAGCAGGGAGCCGACAGAGCGGTGGAGCAGGGAGCCGACAGGACGGTGGAGCAGGAAGCCGACAGAACAGGGAGCAGGTAGCCGACAGAACGGTGAAGCAGGGAGCCAATAGAACAGTGGAGCAGGGAGCCGACAGAACGGTGGAGCAGGGAGCCGACAGAATGGTGGAGCAGAGAGCCGACAGCTCCTCCATTGTGTTCAGCTGTATCTCAGAGAACATAGCTCTCACCTCTGGGACAGTTCAGCATGGATAGGATCAAATACACAGCTCAGCAGACAGTATCACACATGATAGGATCAGATACTCAGCTCAGCAGACAGTATCAAACAGAAGAGGATTGGATACACAGCTCAGCCGACAGTATCATACAGGAGAGGATTGGATACACAGCTCAGCAGACAGTATCATACAGGAGAGGATTGGATACAGCTCAGCAGACAGTATCACACAGGAGAGGATTGGATACACAGCTCAGCAGACAGTATCACACAGGAGAGGATTAGATACACGGCTCAGCATACAGTATCACACAGGATAGGATTAAATACACGGCTCAGCAGACAGTATCACACGGGATAGGATTAGATACACAGCTCAGCAGACAGTATCACACAGGAGAGGATTAGATACACAGCTCAGCAGACAGTATCACACAGGAGAGGATTAGATACACGGCTCAGCAGACAGTATCACACAGGATAGGATTAGATACACGGCTCAGCATACAGTATCACACGGGATAGGATTAGATACACAGCTCAGCAGACAGTATCACACAGGATAGGATTAGATACACGGCTCAGCATACAGTATCACACAGGATAGGATTAGATACACAGCTCAGCAGACAGTATCACACAGGAGAGGATTGGATACACAGCTCAGCAGACAGTATCATACAGGAGAGGATTGGATACAGCTCAGCAGACAGTATCACACAGGAGAGGATTGGATACACAGCTCAGCATACAGTATCTCTCATGATAGGATCAGATACTCAGCTCAGCAGGCAGTATCACACAGGAGGGGATTGGATACACAGCTCAGCAGACAGTATCACACAGGAGAGGATTAGATACACGGCTCAGCAGACAGTATCACACAGGATAGGATTAGATACACGGCTCAGCATACAGTATCACACAGGATAGGATTAAATACACGGCTCAGCAGACAGTATCACACAGGATAGGATTAGATACACAGCTCAGCAGACAGTATCACAAAAGGTAGGATTAGATACATGGCTCAGCAGACAGGGGAAGGTATGCCAGGATGGGGAACATATTCCAGGATGGGGGAACATATACCAGGATGGGGAACATATGCCAGGATAGGGGAAGGTATGCCAGGATTGGGGAACATATGCCAGGATGGGGGAACATATGCCAGGATGGGGGAACATATTTCAGGATGGGGGAAGATATTCCAGGATGGGGGAAGATATTCCAGGATGGGGGAAGATATTCCAGGATGGGGGAAGATATTCCAGGATGGGGAACATATTCCAGGATGGGGGAACATATACCAGGATGGGGAACATATGCCAGGATAGGGGAAGGTATGCCAGGATTGGGGAACATTTACCAGGATGGGGGAACATATGCCAGGATGGGGGAACATATTTCAGGATGGGGGAAGATATTCCAGGATGGGGGAAGATATTCCAGGATGGGGGAAGATATTCCAGGATGGGGAACATATACCAGGATGGGGGAACATATGCCAGGATGGGGGAACATATGCCAGGATGGGGGAACATATTCCAGGATGGGGGAACATATTCCAGGATGGGGGAGGATATTCCAGGATGGGGGGACATATGCCAGGATGGGGAACATATACCAGGATGGGGGAACATATGCCAGGATGGAGGAACATATACCAGGATGGGGGAACATATTCCAGGATGGGGGAAGATATTCCAGGATGGGGGAAGATATGCCAGGATGGAGGAACATATACCAGGATGGGGGAACATATACCAGGATGGGGGAACATATTCCAGGATGGGGGAACATATTCCAGGATGGGGGAACATATTCCAGGATGGGGGAACATATTCCAGGATGGGGGAACATATACCAGGATTGGGGAACATATACCAGGATGGGGGAACATATGCCAGGATTGGGGAACATATACCAGGATGGGGGAATATATACCAGGATGGGGAACATATGCCAGGATGGGGGAACATATACCAGGATTGGGGAACATATACCAGGATTGGGGAACATATGCCAAGATGGGGAACATATGCCAGGATGGGGGAACATATGCCAGGTTGGGGGGGAAGTATACCAGGATGGGGGAAAACATATGCCAGGGTGGGGGAACATATACCAGGAAGGGGGAACATATACCAGAATGGGGGAACATATGCCAGGATGGGGGAACATATACCAGGATGGGGGAACATATACCAGTATGGGGGAGCATATGCCAGGTTGGGGGAACGTATACTAGGATGGGGGAACATATGCTAGGATGGGGGAACATATACCAGGATGGGAGAACATATGCCAGGATGGGGGGACATATGGCAGGTTGGGGAAACGTATACCAGGATGGGGGAACATATACCAGGATGGAGTACATATATTTACCTGGAAGGGGCCCAGGACATATAGTAACACAGTAACATAGTTTTTAAGGTTGAAGGAAGACTAAATCCATCTAGTTCACCTCATAGCATAACATGTTGGTCCAGATGAAGGCAAAAAAAACCCATGTGGCAAACACTAAGCTCCACATTGGGGAAAAAAATTCCTTCCCGACTCCATACGACAATCAGACTAGTTCCCTGGATCAACGCCCTATCAAGGAATCTAGTATATATAACCTGTAATATTATACATCCAGGCCCTTCTTAAATGTTAGTAGTGAATCCCTCATTACACCATCATGCGGCAGAGAGCTCCATAGTCTCACTGCTCTTACAGTAAAGAATCCCCGTCTGTGATTATGATTAAACCTTCTTTCCTCCAGACGTAGAAGATGCCTCCTTGTCCCCGTCTCAGGCCTCAGAGTAAAAAGATCAGTAGAAAGGTCTCTGTACTGTCCCCTCATATACTTGTACATAGTAATAAGATCACCCCTAAGCCTTCTTTTTTCCACAGTAAATAACCCTAAGTGTAATAACCTGTCTTGGTATTGCAGACCCCCAGTCCTCTAATAACCTGTCTTGGTATTGCAGACCCCCCAGTCCTCTAATAACCTGTCTTGGTATTGCAGACCCCCAGTCCTCTAATAACCTGTCTTGGTATTGCAGACCCCCCAGTCCTCTAATAACCTGTCTTGGTATTGCAGACCCCCCAGTCCTCTAATAACCTGTCTTGGTATTGCAGACCCCCCAGTCCTCTAATAACCTGTCTTGGTATTGCAGACCCCCCAGTCCTCTAATAACCTGTCTTGGTATTGCAGACCCCCCAGTCCTCTAATAACCTGTCTTGGTATTGCAGACCCCCCAGTCCTCTAATAACCTGTCTTGGTATTGCAGACCCCCCAGTCCTCTAATAACCTGTCTTGGTATTGCAGACCCCCCAGTCCTCTAATAACCTGTCTTGGTATTGCAGACCCCCCAGTCCTCTAATAACCTGTCTTGGTATTGCAGACCCCCCAGTCCTCTAATAACCTGTCTTGGTATTGCAGACCCCCCAGTCCTCTAATAACCTGTCTTGGTATTGCAGACCCCCCAGTCCTCTAATAACCTGTCTTGGTATTGCAGACCCCCCAGTCCTCTAATAACCTGTCTTGGTATTGCAGACCCCCCAGTCCTCTAATAACCTGTCTGGGTATTGCAGACCCCCAGTCCTCTAATACCCTGTCTTGGTATTGCAGACCCCCCAGTCCTCTAATAACCTGTCTGGGTATTGCAGACCCCCCAGTCCTCTAATAACCTGTCTTGGTATTGCAGACCCCCCAGTCCTCTAATAACCTTGGTCGCTCTTCTCTGCGCCCGCTCTAGTTCAGCTATGTCTTTCTTATACACCGGAGACCAGAACTGAACACAGTATTCTAAGTGTGGTCGCACTAGTGACTTGTATAGAGGTAAAATTATCTTCTCCTCATGAGCATCTATGCCTCTTTTAATGCATAACATTATTTTATTTGCCTTTGCTGCAGCTGCCTGACACTGGCCACTAAACGTGAGCTTGTCGTCCACCAATACACCCAGGTCTTTTTCAGTTACAGTTTTGCCCAGTGTTTTACAATTAAGCATATAATTATACATTTTATTTCCTCTGCCCAAGTGCATTACCTTACATTAATCCCCATTAAAGCTCATTTGCCATTTATCAGCTTCTAGTTTACATAGATCCTCCTGTAATATAAAATTGTCCTCCTCTGTACTGATTACCCTGCAGAGTTTAGTGTCATCTGCAAATATCGAAATATTACTCTGTATGCCCCCTACAAGGTCATTAATAAATGTTAAAAAGAAGGGGGCCCAATACTGACCCCTGTGGTACCCCACTGTTAACTGAGACCCAGTCTGAGTGTTTTCCATTAATAACCACCCTTTGTTTCCTATCACTGAGCCAATTCTTAACCCACATACATATATTTTCCCCTATCCCCATTGTTCTCATTTTATGTATCAACCTTTTGTGTGGAACCGTATCAAAAGCTTTTGAAAAGTCCATATACACAACATCCACTGCATTTCCTTGGTCCAATCCAGAACTTGCCTCCTCATAAAAACTGATCAGATTAGTTTGACAGGAACGGTCCCTTGTAAACCCATGTTGATATTGGGCCATGAGGTTATTCTTCTTCAGATACTCTAGTATAGCATCTCTTAGGAAACCCTCCAGGATTTTACCCACAGTAGAGGTTAAGCTTACCGGCCTATAATTTCCAAGTTCAGTTTTTGTCCCCTTTTTGAATATTGGCACCACATTTGCTATACGCCAGTCCTGTGGTACAGACCCTGTTATTATGGAATCTTTAAAGATTAAAAATAATGGTCTATCTATGACGTTACTTAATTCCTGCAGTACTCGCGGGTGTATCCCATCCGGGCCCGGGGATTTGTCAACTTTAGTGATTTTTAGACGCCGCCGTACTTCCTGCTGGGTTAAGCAAGTGACATTTAATGGAGAATTTTTGTTATCACTGATCATGTTTTCTGTCATGCGATTTTCTTGTGTAAATACGGTTGAAAAAAAATCATTTAGCATATTGGCTTTTTCCTCATCCTCATCCACCATTTCACCCAGACTATTTTTAAGGGGGCTAACACTATCATTTTTTAGTTTTTTACTATTTATGTAGTTAAAGAATATTTTGGGATTATTTTTACGTTCTCTGGCAATGATTCTCTCTGTCTCAATCTTTGCTGCCTTGATTTGGATTTTACAGAATTGATGTAATTTTCTATATTTATTTAATGCCTCATCACTACCTACTTGCTTTAGTTCTCTAAATGCTTTCTTTTTGTCACTTATTGCACCCCTTACAGCTCTATTTAGCCATAGTGGTTTCCTCCTATTTCTAGCATGTTTATTCCCATAGGGTATATATTGTACACAGCTCCTATTCAGGATGTTAATAAATGTCTCCCATTTGCTTTGAGTAGGTTTATGTCTCAGGATATCGTCCCAGTTTATTGCACTAAGATCATCTCTCAACCATTGGAAATTTGCCTTCCTGAAGTTTAGTGTCCTTGTAACCCCTCTACTACACATCTTATTAAAGGATACATGAAAACATATTATTTTGTGATCACTATTACCCAAGTGACCCCCAACTCGTATATTTGATATGCGGTCTGGCCTGTTGGTTAATATTAGGTCTTGCAGTGCCCCCCTTCTTGTTGGGTCCTGAACCAGTTGTGAAAGGTAATTGTCTCTCATAGTTGTCAAAAACCTATTACCTTTGCTTGAACTACATGTTTCTGTCCCCCAATGTTTTTCAGGGTAGTTGAAGTCCCCCATAATAATGACTTCTCCTTGAGTCGCTGCTTCAGCTATTTGCTTTATGAGGATATTCTACGCTACTTCCATCTTATTTTTGGAGACTTATAACAAACCCCTATCAGTAACTTATTATTTGTTCCCCCTCCCCTTATCTTCACCCACAGGGACTCTACATTTTCATTAGATTCACATATATTCTCACGCAAGATGGGTTTTAAGGATGATTTTACATATAAACACCCCCCCCCTCGCTTGTTTGTACGGTCATTTCTGAACAGACTATAGCCCTGTAAATTAACTGCCCAGTCATGGCTCTCGTCCAGCCACGTCTCAGATATCCCCACCATGTCATCATTATTTTCCAACAAAATTAATTCTAATTCCTCCATTTTGTTGGTGAGGCTTCTGGCATTAGTGTACATGCATTTTATGTATCTCTCTGTACCTCTATTCCTTCCTACTATATTGACTGTTCTAACCCCACCCCCAATTTCTTTATTTGTGCCCAGGTCACTATCTGCACTATCTTCCCCACCTATAAAATGAATACCCTCCCCCCCCAATCCCTAGTTTAAACACTCCTCCAACCTTCTAGCCATTTTCTCCCCCAGCACAGCTGTACCCTCCCCATTGAGGTGCAGCCCGTCCCTAGCATAGAACCTATAGCCAACTGAGAAGTCGGCCCAGTTTTCCAGGAACCCAAACCCCTCCTTCCTACACCAATTTCTGAGCCACTTATTTATCTCCCTAATCTCCCATTGCCTATCTGGCGTGGCACATGGTACAGGCAGTATTTCAGAGAATACCACCTTGGAGGTCCTTGCTTTAAGCTTGCAGCCTAATTCCCTGAAATCATCTTTAAAGACCTTCCATCTACCTCTAACTTTGTAATCTGTCAACCTGATCAGCGATGTGCCTGACTCGAGCGCCAGGTAGGCAGCACACTGTTCGATGATCCCTGTTTTTGTGACAGATTGCCCTATCTGTTCCTCTAATAATTGAGTCCCCCACTACCAGCACCTGCCTGGCCTGCCCTGCTCTCCTATTTCCCCCCTTACTGGAGCTGACATTCCTCCGGCTTTCAGGGGACGTGCCTTGCGGGCAGCAGTGCTACCCCTGTACTGACACCCCCATCATCTGCCAACTTTGCAAACTTATTGGGGTGTGCCAGATCAGGACTAGCCTCCCTGGCACTCTTCCCTCTACCCCCCCTTCTAACTGCCACCCAGCTAGCAGCCTTACTGTCCTGCAGCTCCCTACTACCACCCTCCCCCACATCTACCCCAGTGAGCTGCTGCTCAGTGAGCAGCAGACTCCTTTCCATATCGTCAATGGATCTCAGTGTTGCCAGCTGCTCATTTAGATCCAGTACCTGGGCTTCCAAATGCACAACGTGCTCATATCTTGCGCAGCAGTATGCACCCACGACCGGCTGTTCAAGGATTGCATACATGTGGCAAGATGTACATATGTCAGGATGGAGTGAATAAACCAGGATGGGGGAACATATACCAGGATGGAGGGACATGGACCAGCATGAAGGAACATATGCCAGAATGACGAACATATGCCAGGATGGGGGAACATATACACATGCCAGGATGGGGGAACATATGCCAGGATGGGGGAACGTATGCCAGGATGGGGGAACGTATGCCAGGATGGGGGAACGTATGCCAGGATGGGGGAACGTATGCCAGGATGGGGGAACGTATGCCAGGATGGGGGAAAGTATGCCAGGATGGGGGAATATATGCCAGGATGGGGGAAGATATACAAGTATGGGGGAACATATACCAGGATGAGGAGCATATACCACGATGGGGGAACATATGCCAGGATGGGGGAACATATATCAGGATGGGGTACATATATTTACCTGGAAGGGGCCCAGGAAATATGTCAGGATGGGGGGAATAATCCAGGATGGGGGAACATATACGAGGATGGGGGAACATATACCAGGATGGAGGGACATGGACCAGAATGAAGGAACATATGCCAGAATGGGGGAACATATACATATGCCAGGATGGGGAGCATATACCAGGATGGGGGAAGATATGCCAGGATTGGGGAACATATTCCAGGATGGGGGAACATATACCAGGATGGGGGAACATATAACCGGATGGGGGAACATATACCAGGATGGGGTACATATATTTACCTGGAAGGGGCCCAGGATGACATTACTACATAATGAGGGAGTTGGAGGCAACTCATATGTCCTTATAGGAATTAGAACACTTCACAAGCCCATACATCTGACCAACATGCGTGGCCGGGGTGGGGGGGGGTTCCAAATTTTGCACCAGGGCCCATTGGACTCTAGTTATGCCACTGGTTTTGATCTTGTACACATGTAGCAATCCAAACAAAATTCAAGAAAAAAATATAAATGAGCATATACCCTACAGCAAGTAAATAGTAATAGTTCTTGTAAATAACATAGGGGGCTTAATTAATGCTATTTTGATCAAAAAAGCATAGTAGCCATCCCACCACGACAAAGTGTACCCAACGAGATGGTCCTAACCTGTCTCTACTATTAAAACCTAACATTGTGTCAAATAATATCAATGTGAATAAGGGAAGAGCAAGACCGGGCCCAACTGAGACACCCATCCATGGGAAGCCAAACTGATGAAACACTAAGCTCTGAAAGGGGCTGACGCTCCTATTTGTGCGGAGTACAAACGATTACAGCAAAACCAAATAAATGAGCTGGACTATAAGCTTGGTACATGTACAGAGTGTAAGAGCACGTTCACACTGTGACCATTTCACAAACAATACCAAAAAATAAAGAACAGAATGAGCCTACAGTATACCCTGCAGCAAGTAAATAACTAACTAACTAACTAGTAATAGCATGTTAGTAGCTGTGAAACCCGCAGCAATCACTAATTTACATCACAAAAGACTCAGGTTATGATACGTTACCACCAATATAGCAAGCATGTATAGCTCTATCAATTTAACCAGATATATGAGGAGCCTCTTATTACCATCCAGGCATTGCATCCTCATGAATACTGGAATAATCTCACCCGGGGCCTTTTTTATTCCCCATTTATTAAGGGTGATGAGCTGATCCATGGAACATCCCGTCGCGTTTCAATCCTTCCTAAATATAGTAGATCCCGCATTAGTTCTTTGATTCCATGCTAATGCCTCCAGCCAAATGTGCCACGTTTCAATGCTTCTTATATGTACACATACCGCGCTTATTCACATTTGCGGTGCACGCCGTGACGTACTTCCGGTCCCAGAATGCCCGGCATCCGGAAGCATCGTCATGCGTTCCCATAGCTGTGGAACGCCAACAATAATGGTGCTGGACCGCATGCGTCACTTCCGGTCACGGGGTCCAGCATCCATCTTTTTTGTGCTGGAGCGCATAAACCCCTCCCTTAATGCGGTCCAGCAGCCATATTGAATGGGTTAAGATGTACGGATAGGGGAGAAAAAGGAATTTCCGCACATCCTATGCTCAAAAAGGTTAACCCTTATAGGGAGTACCCCATATTCATGGCATATTAAGGCTTAATTCAGCTCCAGAAACTAAAATACCTTATTGCCTAAACGGACATGTATAGCCTTCTCAAAGTTTATATCTCAAAACATCAGACCTCAGGATATATAAGAAAAAGAAGGGTTCTCGTCTCAATAGCAAAAACCCTATGGATATATACCATTACCTGTACGTAAATGCAGATGGGATTAATGACATAGGGGACATAATGGTCTATTATAATTAGTGCTTAATATTGCCTTCACAGCGGACCTCCCAAAAATGGAAGAAAAGAAAAGACAATGGGGTCCCTAACGACAGCTGCAGTATAACTAGTCTGCTATCCCTACCTACGTGGGGGTTGGCACCCTGTTGAACCTACGCAAATGGTGCCCCCACTCTACGGAGGCTGTCCCTGACTATCTAACTCTATTCTGTCCCTACATTGGAAGGAATGGGGCAAAGGATAGAACTTCATTCAAACCATTAGGAGTAGTTGTACCCAGGGTGAAGATCCATCGGGTCTCCTTTTGCAATATGTGTAAATCCCAATTTCCTCCTCCTACTGATGGTAAGACTTTCTCAATGCCCATAAATGTGATCACGCTAGCATCTCCCGGCCCGGCACCGAGTACCCCACGGCCCAGGGGGCGCGTCACTAGCATCTCCCTGGTGCATAGTGTTTATGTGGTTGGCAATTGGAGTATCTCTCTTATTTCTAATATCTCGTAGATGTTCTAATACTCTCTTCTTCAGTTCTCTCCGTGTCTTTCCTACGTATTCAAGGTTCCATGTACAAGTGGCCTTGTATATCACTCCCTTAGAACGGCAATTTATCAGTTGTCTGATGTAAAAATCCCTTCCTTTCACATAACTTCTGAATTTTGCTCCTTGGGTAATGGCGTTACATGCCTTACAGCTATTACATCGAAAGCATCCAGATAATCCTCGATCCAGCCATGTGGGAGCTACCTCAGTCTGAAAGTGGCTATGGACAAGACGCTCCCTTAGGGACCTACCTTTGCGGTATGTGATTTGTGGATGTGGGGCTAATCTATCTCCAATATCTTCATCCATAAGAAGGATCCCCCAATGTTTCTGAAAAATCTGTTTCACCTGATAAGATCTATTACAATAACGTGTTATAAACCTGATCGTCGTCTCTTCCTTTTGTTTAGGTTTGGAGGCCAATAAATCACCCCTATCTTTAGCCAGGGATTCTCTGTAGGCGCCATTAAGGACTTTTTTTAGGATACCCTCTGACAAGGAATCTATTTCTAAGGTCCAGCGCTTGTCTTTCATAGTTATTAATATCAGAGCAATTTCTCCTAAGCCTCAGGAATTGACCCTTTGGAATACCTCTCTTGAGGGGGACCGGATGATTACTTTCCCACCTCAAGAGAGAGTTGGTGGCTGTCAGTTTTCTATAGGTTTCAGTGTTCAATTCACCGTTTATTTCTTTGCGAATGAGAACGTCCAAGAACGGTAATTCTGTCCTACTGACCTCAGATGTAAAGGTCAGTCCAATGGGATTATCATTAAGTCCTGTGACAAATTCACGAAAGCCCTCCGGTGAACCATTCCAAATGACGAAAATGTCGTCGATATATCTTAGCCACGTAACGACATTATCAACTGAGTCCAAATCACTGAAGATGACGGTTTCCTTCCACCAGCCCAGGAGCAAGTTAGCATAAGAGGGGGCACATGGGCTCCCCATTGCTGTACCCCTGAACTGGTGGAAGTACTCTCCGTCGAAGGTGAAGACTTTATTGTTAAGGCAAAATTCCAAGAGTTTCAAAATAAACTCATTGTGTAAAGTATATTCTCTGCCCCTAGATCTGAGGTAATATTCCACAGCTTTTAAACCACATTCATGGGGGATCGAGGAGTATAAGGCCTCTACGTCCACACTGCCCAGAATCATGCCTGGCTCAAGCACAACACCTTCAAGTTTCCTTAGGAGGTCCGCTGTGTCACGCACATACTGTAGGAGTTCAAAGCCACCACATATGGTCTCCAAATTTTATCCACATAAATGCCCACTTTATGGGTGAGACTATTTATACCAGACACAATGGGTCTTGCTTTTAAAAGGTGTAAGACCCTTGTGGATTTTAGGGAGACTGTAGAAAGTAGCTGTTGTTGGATGGAGTGGAACCAAATACTCCCTTTCATTTTTGTCAATCACTTTATTAACGAATCCTTCCTGCACCAAATCCCTCAGCTTTTTATGTAGGGACTTAGATGGATTGTGAGATAATCTCTGATAACCGTTCCCCTGTTCAAGTAATCCCGAACACATAGTGCGGTAATGATCCGCATCCAAAACAACTAAATTTCCGCCTTTGTCGGACGGTTTTATCACGATACTTTTATCTTTTTCCAACTTCAACAAACACCCCATCCCTATCCTAGATAAATTGTGGCAGTTATCATTTCCACTTAGTCCCGGATCCATCAGATCTTTCGACACCAAATTTAAAAATACATCAATAGAGCAAACATCACTAGAAGAAGGTGGCATTTTTTGGACTCCTGTTTTTTAAGTCACCCAAATTATGTAAGAGTCTAACATCCTCCAACAAATCATCGGCAATACATAGGTCTCTACTGCTTTTTTTGCTTCCTTTTATGAAATGTTTTTTTCCATTTCAAATTGCAAATAAACAGATGTAAATCTTTCACCGCTTCAAAGGCATCAAAGTCCATGGTAGGGACAAAAAATAGACCTTTACTAAGGACGCACATTTCGTCCTCTGACAGATGTCTCTTAGATAAATTAATGATCTGCGATTCTAATTGGGGTTGTTGAACCTACTTCTGAGAGGATATTGTAGGTCTAAAAAATTACTCCTCTGTGGTGACCTCTTATTGGAGCCCCTCCCTTGATTAAATCCCCTACCTCTACCCTTATAGTTCTTACTTTTTCCTTCTGTCTCTGATGCCTCAGTTTCGGAGGAGGAGGGGTCAGTGTCACAGGTCCTGGTGTTCCTAATTACTGGAAATGTGTAGGCCTTATTATCTTTAAACTCTGCCAAATCTTTACTGAAAAATTTGTGTTTTTGTTCCTTGAGGTGAAACTGAAATCTCTCGATTAGTATTTTGTAAGCTCAATTCTTTCTGTACAAAATCTGGCTCTGAGGAGAATTTTTTTGTTACCTCTTTAAGAGACTCGTTAAGCGATGATAAAGTTAATTTCTCCTCTTCCAACAGTATCCTCATAAACCTGATGGAACTTTCACTGGCCTCCCTTTCCCACTTAGCCACCAGAGTTGAGCTCTTGTATCGATATCCCGGTGAGAGGGCAATCCGCAGGTGTCTGGGTACGATACCTGCCTTGATGTAATTTCCAAGCGATTGCACCTCCCACCATGATGCTATTTGATCCTTATAGATTTTAGTAAGCTCTCTCACGGACTTTGATGCCTTTGAAGCGGTGAAAGATTTACATCTGTTTATTTGCAATTTGAAATGGAAAAAACATTTCATAAAAGAAAGCAAAAAAAAAAAGCAGTAGAGACCTATGTATTGCCGATGATTTGTTGGAGGATGTTAGACTCTTACATAATTTGGGTGACTTAAAAAACAGGAGTCCAAAAAATGCCACCTTCTTCTAGTGATGTTTGCTCTATTGATGTATTTTTAAATTTGGTGTCGAAAGATCTGATGGATCCGGGACTAAGTGGAAATGATAACTGCCACAATTTATCTAGGATAGGGATGGGGTGTTTGTTGAAGTTGGAAAAAGATAAAAGTATCGTGATAAAACCGTCCGACAAAGGCGGAAATTTAGTTGTTTTGGATGCGGATCATTACCGCACTATGTGTTCGGGATTACTTGAACAGGGGAACGGTTATCAGAGATTATCTCACAATCCATCTAAGTCCCTACATAAAAAGCTGAGGGATTTGGTGCAGGAAGGATTCGTTAATAAAGTGATTGACAAAAATGAAAGGGAGTATTTGGTTCCACTCCATCCAACAACAGCTACTTTCTACAGTCTCCCTAAAATCCACAAGGGTCTTACACCTTTTAAAAGCAAGACCCATTGTGTCTGGTATAAATAGTCTCACCCATAAAGTGGGCATTTATGTGGATAAAATTTGGAGACCATATGTGGTGGCTTTGAACTCCTACAGTATGTGCGTGACACAGCGGACCTCCTAAGGAAACTTGAAGGTGTTGTGCTTGAGCCAGGCATGATTCTGGGCAGTGTGGACGTAGAGGCCTTATACTCCTCGATCCCCCATGAATGTGGTTTAAAAGCTGTGGAATATTACCTCAGATCTAGGGGCAGAGAATATACTTTACACAATGAGTTTATTTTGAAACTCTTGGAATTTTGTCTTAACAATAAAGTCTTCACCTTCGACGGAGAGTACTTCCACCAGTTCAGGGGTACAGCAATGGGGAGCCCATGTGCCCCCTCTTATGCTAACTTGCTCCTGGGCTGGTGGGAGGAAACCGTCATCTTCAGTGATTTGGACTCAGTTGATAATGTCGTTACGTGGCTAAGATATATCGACCACGTATTCGTCATTTGGAATGGTTCACCGGAGGGCTTTCGTGAATTTGTCACAGGACTTAATGATAATCCCATTGGACTGACCTTTACATCTGAGGTCAGTAGGACAGAATTACCGTTCTTGGACGTTCTCATTCGCAAAGAAATAAACGGTGAATTGAACACTGAAACCTATAGAAAACTGACAGCCACCAACTCTCTCTTGAGGTGGGAAAGTAATCATCCGGTCCCCCTCAAGAGAGGTATTCCAAAGGGTCAATTCCTGAGGCTTAGGAGAAATTGCTCTGATATTAATAACTATGAAAGGCAAGCGCTGGACCTTAGAAATAGATTCCTTGTCAGAGGGTATCCTAAAAAAGTCCTTAATGGCACCTACAGAGAATCCCTGGCTAAAGGTAGGGGTGATTTATTGGCCCCCAAACCTAAACAAAAGGAAGAGACGACGATCAGGTTTATAACACGTTATTGTAATAGATCTTAACAGGTGAAACAGATTTTTCAGAAACATTGGGGGATCCTTCTTATGGATGAAGATATTGGAGATAGATTAGCCCCACATCCACAAATCACATACCGCAAAGGTAGGTCCCTAAGGGAGCGTCTTGTCCATAGCCACTTTCAGACTGAGGTAGCTCCCACATGGGTGGATCGAGGAGTATCTGGATGCTTTCGATGTAATAACTGTAAGGCATGTAACGCCATTACCCAAGGAGCAAAATTCAGAAGTTATCTGAAAGGAAGGGATTTTTACATCAGACAACTGATAAATTGCCGTTCTAAGGGAGTGATATACAAGGCCACTTGTACATGGAACCTTGAATAATTAGGAAAGACACGGAGAGAACTGAAGAAGAGAGTATTAGAACATCTACGAGATATTAGAAATAAGAGAGATACTCCAATTGCCAACCACATAAACACTATGCACCAGGGAGATGCTAGTGACGCGCCCCCTGGGCCGTGGGGTACTCGGTGCCGGGCCGGGAGATGCTGGGGGAGATGTCACAGTGGCGGTGACCCAGGGCAGTCAATAAAAAGGGGTTATTGATAGGGGATTTATAGTGATTGTATAAAGTTTGTGTGGTATGCGGCTATGTGGAGCCGCCGCTGCGGAGCAGGTCCCCTGGAGCTGATGTTACTGCAGCAAAGCTGGTGTGGCTCTCCACAGGTACAGCTTAGCTCCAGGGCAGTGTAGAGATGTTGTAGATGTTATGGGTTATGCTGGGCGTTGTAGTGCAGGGGTTGATGGCGCAGTAATAATCATTCCACAACTTAATGGCGGTTTCCTCTTATCTTTACTGGCGGTGATTAGACAAGCCGGGACTAGGGTACTGGCTAGAAGTAGAAGTCCGGGCAGGCTGGAAGCAAGTAAAGAATCCTCCTTGCCAGGTGAAGTTGGAGACCTTCCCTTTCCACTAAACTCTTTGGCTCTGCTGCGTATAGCTGTGCTGCGGCCCTCGTCCCTGAGTGCAACGTCTTTGTGCTCACTCGTATGGCAGGCAGCTCGGGACTTGCTGGTGCGTCGCTCCCACGTGGCGGTGCTGGACCCTGCGGTGCTGCTGAGCCTCCGGACGTCTGATGGGGCCAGGAGACCTGTAGTCTCCTGCCCTCCGGTTTCTGCTGCTGGGCCTTCAGTGCCCCACAACCTCGGACTCCGGTGTCCGGTTCTTCTGCACTCCTCTCTGGGGTGAACTGCCGCGCAGCTCCAGTCCCCAGCTCCTCTCTCCTCGACGTCCTCACTTCAACTCCCCACACTAAGTCTAACTAACCCCGCCTCCAGATCCCAGTTGCTAAGGGGAGGATCTCCCCTTGCTGGTCTGGAGCCAGGAAAGTGTTGCATGCTTAGTAAAACCTGATTAGGGGACCCCAACTTGCTTCCAGGCATGGCATCACCTCTTGTGAGGGAGGCAATGCCACTGTGGCAGACATCACTCGCTCTCGGCCTTGCTTTACCTGGGACAGCACCGCTCCCAATCCCACATTGCTGGCATCTGTATGATGTATAAAGGGTTAGCCATAGTTGGAGTAGGCCAGAACTTCGTCTCCGGTGAGAGCCATTTTCAGTCAGGTGAAGGATTCGTCTTCTGGTTTACCCCATCTGAATGGAGGTTTCGGGCTCTTGGTCTTCTTGGACTGGCCTATTAGGAGGTCCTGCATGGGTGCTGCTATCTTGGTGAAACCCTTGATAAATCTCCTGTAGTAGCCTACCAGCCCGAGGAACTGCCGCACTTCCTTAATAGTGGAGGGTCTTGGCCAGTCCTTGATCACGGTGACTTTTTCAGGGTCTGGCGCTACACCTTCAGAGCTTACCCCATGGCCTAGGTACTGCACCTTGGGCTTCAACAGGTGGCACTTGGACGGCTTTACCTTCAGGCCAAAACCAGATAGGGCTTCGAGCACCTCGGCCAGGTGCTCTAGGTGGTCTTCATATGTCTTTGAGTAGACAATTACATCATCTAGGTACAGCAGGACGGTTTCAAAGTTTTTGTGTCCTAGGCAGCACTCCATTAACCGCTGGAAGGTTCCTGGGGCGTTGCAGAGCCCGAATGGCATGCAGTTGAACTCGCTGAAGCCCATCGGTGTTGTAAACGCGGTCTTTTCTCGGTCCGCCTCTGCCACAGGAACCTGCCCGTACCCACTGGTGAGATCCAAAGTAGAGAAATAATTAGCAGATCTTAATGCAACTAGTGACTCCTCAATTCTGGGTAATGGGTAGGCGTCCTTATGTGTAATGCGGTTAATCTGCCTGTAATCAACACACATCCTCATTGTACCATCCTTCTTCCTAACGAGAACTAATGGAGCGGCCCAGGGGCTACAACTATCTCTGATCACCCCAGCCTCCTCCATCTCCCATAACATTCCTTTGGCACATTGATAGTGAGCTGGGGGTACAGGCCGGTACCTCTCTTTAGTGGACGAATGATCTCCCGTGGGGATATGATGTTGGACCCCTTTTACTTGCCCAAAGTCTAGTGGGTGTTTGCTGAAGACTCGTTCATACTCTTGGACCACCCGGTATACTCCATGCTTTTGGTGCAAAGGGGTGGAGTCAGTGCCCACTTGTAGCTTCTGACACCAATCCTCCATCTGCCCCTTGGATCCGTTATTCTCCGCCGGTTTGGATGGAGGCAAGGGTTCCACTGTCTTTATTGTGTTGTTACTGACAGTGAACAGCTTAGCAAGGGTAGCATACTGGGGTAAATGGACCTCTTTCTCCCCACAATTCAGGATGCGTATCGGTACTCTCCCTTTGCGGACATCGACTACCCCCCTGGCTGTCAAGATGGTGGGCCTACTGTCAGAGTACACGGGTCCCACCAGGGCCTGATAATCTTGACCCCTGAGACCTATTTCTGCCCGACACCATATTAACATTTCACTCCTAGAGGGCATTGCAATGGGGAACGGGTCACTCATCCTGACACTGCCGACTTCTCCACCAGACAGCTCTACCTGTTGTCTTTTCATCAGGGCTCTGATCTCCTTCTGGACAAGAGCCCCTCAATAAACTGCTCAGTTAGCAATCTGTCCTCATCATGCACACTGTCGGGGTCTACCTGTTTGATGGCCTGCGGCGCCTCCTGCAGGTTTAGAGCATAGTCCCGTACACTGTCCCGCATCCTTTGTTTGCACCCGTAGAACTTCATCTTAATTTCTGCTGCGGTGCGGGTGTCAAAGGTATCCTTCAACCGGGCCAGTATTTCCTTGACAGTGCCTTTGTCTCTGCCCGGCCAGGACTTCACCTCTCTCTGGGCTGCACCGATTAGCTGACCTATGAGGATGCTGACTTTCTGCTCCTCAGACAGGGGGTACACTTTAAAAAATTCTTGTGCTCTGCAGGGTTTCTGAAGGATGACAAGCTGGATGGCAGCGCTCAGCTGCCATCCAGCCTGCCATCTCAATGCCATCCCAGCGTGGGAGAATTCTCCTGCTCAAGCGGTGATGTCATTTGCCGGCACCGCATGCGCAGGAGAATTCTCCCACGCTGTCAGTGACGTACATGAGGTGAGCTGAGTTCATTGGACATGACCTCGGCTCATCTTTATGCCATCACAGCCAGACACTGAGGAGCGCAAGCAAGCCTGCGCTTCTCAGTGTCTGCGGCATGGCAAGTTGGATGGCAGCGTTCTGCTGCGGTCCAGCCTGTCATCTCGATGTAGCAGAGCTGGAGCCGTCCTGGGAACCATGGAAAGGTAAGGATGAGGTTGCTTTATTATTTTTCTTTTATTGCAGGAGATCGTTGGCTTCAGCTGGAATGGGTGTGATGGTAAGTATGGTTTAATTTAGAACAATAAAGAATTGTGTGTTTATTTCAATTAAAGGACTTTATTCTGGGTGTTTGTGGTTTTTTTTCTTTGACTATGGGGTTAGTAATGGGGGTGTCTTATAGACGCCTCTCCATTACTAACCTGGGCTTGATGTCAGCTGGCATTATAAGCTGACATCAACCCCAGCCCTATTACCCCACTGCCACCGCTACAGGGCAGTGGGAAGAGCGAGGCTAAGTGCCAGAATTGGCGCATCCTATGGATGCGCCATTTCTGGGGCGGCTGACGGCTGGTGTTTCTAGCCTGGGAGGGGGCCAATATTCATGGCACCCTTCCTGGGCTATTAATATCAGCCCCCAGCTGTCTGCCTAGCCTTTGCTAGCTATTAAAATAGGGGGGACCCCACGTCATTTTTTTTTGGGTCCCCCATTTTAATAGCTTGTAAAGGCTAGGTATTCAGCTGGGGGCTGATATTAGTAGCCTGGGAAGCTCCGTGGGTATTACCCCCTTCCCAGGCTTCAAACATCTGCCCCAGCCGTCTGCTTAACCTCCGCTAGAGACTAAAATTACGGGGAACCCCACGCCAATTTTTTTTTTAATAAATCCTTTATTTTAACACTAAATGACAAGTACAGTAATCAACACTGTCACTGTACTTCTTATATATGTGACTGACATGTTTCTATCTATCTAATCTATTTGTGATTCTCTATTCTTTCTGTTCTAAATTGTCGGGTACCGCTGCTGAATTGCCGGCCGGCTTTTTTAAAGAGACGGTGCATGAAAACACTATTATTTTTTTTAAATAAATCCTTTATTTTAACACTAAATGACAAGTACAGTAAGCAACACTGTCACTGTACTTCTTATATATGTGACTGACATGTTTCTATCTAATCTATGTGTGATGCTCTATTCTTTCTGTTATAAATTGTCGGGTACAGGTCTATGCCGCTGCTGAATTGCCGGCTTTTCATGTTTCACTGTGAGCACTGTTCCCATCGATTTGGGCAATCACTGTAATGCCACAACCACCATGGCTGTGACATTACAGTGAGTGGCAGACAATCCCTGCATGATTGGTGCTCTAAATAGCGCCAAACATGCAGGACGGGGACCCGAGCTCCCACCCGAGCATCTCGAAAGTACTCAGCGAGCTCCGAGCATCTCGAGTACTGAGAAGCTCGGGCGAGTACCGAGCAGTGGCGAGCATGCTCACTCATCACTAGTGGTAACGTATGATCACCTGAGTCTTTTGTGATGTAAATTAGTGATTGCAGCGGGTTTCACTGCTGACGTTAACAGTGGCAAGCATAGGCTCTTTATAAGGGCTTTGGATTAATTTTTTTATACATAGAAGCCAAGAACCTTTAGTAATAAATAACTTTTTTTTGACCAAATTATAGATATTATGAGGTTATCCATGGGAGCCCTTATCATGGTAGATGCTAATCTATCTTTATAACGGTACGATTGGGCTGATACCTTGCATATCCAGGTTCAACTAGTTTGTACCTTGAGCATTTCAATTTTATATTCACGTTTTTGTGATTCAAACTTACACTATATGGGCACTAAGCACTTTATGGCATTTTAATAATATATACAATAAAGGTTATATTTTAAAAGGATTTCTTTTGTTGCATCTATAACTAGTAATAGCACATGTAAATAACATAGGGTGCTTAGTCAACTCTAAATTAGTTCATTTTAATACTAGAGACAGCTATAACAGTCCCGTTGGGTACACCTTGGCGTGGTGGGATAGCTTTTATGCTTTATTGAACAAAATAGTGTTAACTAAATCCTGTGTTATTTACATGTACTATTACTATTTACTTGCTGTAGGGTATTGTCATGGCTCGGTTTGGGGATTCTATTCGGTGACTTGCTGCTGCTTGGTCGGTTCACCTGTCTGCTGAGGCCTTTACCCTTTCTTTCCCGACCAAGTGCTGATGGTTCCAATTGTCTTTGTTCCTCCTTCTTGATTTGCTTCTCTCCAGGTGATTCCAATTTCTGGTTTTGGTCTGCCCTGTCACATTCTGAGTGGTGTTTTATATGATCACCCTTCACGGTACTTCCTTGCTGGCTATACCTCTTGGTGGATGTGTGTTCAGGAGTTCTAGACCTTCAGCTAAGGGATTTACCTTGCTTGGTAAACTCCGGTTGCATTCCTGCAGTGAGTCTGTTTGCTTACCTTCCCAGCAGCTTTTTGCTTTTACCACTGTTTCTGGGAGGTTACTTGTTCCTTTTATTTTGGTTCTCCTTAGTTTTCACCTGTGACCTCTGGTTCCTCACGAGGTACGAGAAACCCCTCGATGGCCTTTAAGGGAGCCATGTCCAAGGTGGTGTTTTTATTTGTCTGGCTGTAGGTGTCATGATATAATAATGGTGTTAATATGACTGTTCGGAGCTGTGTCAGTTGTTACAATGTTTCGGCACATCATTTTTACCACTGTAGTAAAATCTCAATCAGGTAATTAATGATTCGCACAGATCGACCGCACACAGGTCACAGCGATACTCAAAGGGAACCAATTAAATCTTTAATTAAAAAAATTACATTTTTACAGCTTAACCCTTTACAGATCACCTATTATTAAAGTCCTTTTACATATTTGCAGCCGACGCTCCGTGTAGTGTGAGAGGTTACCTGCTCCTATTTACATATAGACACCTAAGACTATATAAATATATACCTGTAATAAATAATCTCTATATCACCTACACACTCAGCCGCCACTGTCCACACAGTCACGACATCTCCCCGCACACAGCAGAACCCCAGGAAATGCAACAAGAAGCGCGACAGTGAATCTCCGTCCCTTTAAATAAAGGTGATTGTGATAACATTTCATTCTCGACTTCTTTTACAATGATAGAATATTCACAACAATGTCGGCCAACGCAAAAAAATAAATAAATCAGTAGTTGTAGTGACATCTCTGGCAATATCATATATTCCTGTGTTTCTATACTGGCTGAATGTTTGGTCAGGCATCCTCTCGTTTTTTTAAAATCGCTTAAACTTGCAGTTCTTTTCCTGGCCAGCAGGTGGTGATGCAGAGCTATGTTATTATTCCACTTTTGGCCAGCAGATGGAGCTGAAAATGTGAGATTTTGCTCCATTCTCAGCAGGTGGTGCTGGAGAAGCCTTCAGGTCTCTTGGACTATTCTATTGGACGACTGATATACTCTCTGCATTTTCTATAGTTTTTTCTGCACCAGTTTTATCTATGAAATATATATAAGAAATGACAGTACTCTGAGCAGACAGGAAGGAATATCCGGACACATCCCGAATGATCTAATACAAGAGGGAGGAGCACAGATATAAGTGGGCGGAGGAAGGACGAGTCTCTGCGGCTTCTGATCCGTGGTTTTTTCATTAATTTGTGCATTTTATGGTGTAACAAGAGCAAATCTGTCTTCATTTGAAAAGTCGAACCTCGTCTCTCTGAATGTGCTCATAACAAGACTGCGGAGAGAAACAGAGTGCAATTATGTGTCCACCCCCGAGGTGCCATAGCCCCGCCCCCAGTGATGACATCACTGATATAATGACAGGAGACCACACCCCTTATACTGCAGCACCAGCTCCTCATCTATCACTGCTGACAACCAGCCTGTATACATGTGTGAGAGGTTGTCAGCCCCGCCCCCTGGTGATGACATCACTGATATAATGATGAGACCACACCCCTTATACTGCAGCACCAGCTCCTCATCTATCACTGCTGACAACCAGCCTGTATACATGTGTGAGGGGTTGTCAGCCCCGCCCCCAGTGATGACATCACTGATATAATGATGAGACCACACCCCTTATACTGCAGCACCAGCTCCTCATCTATCACTGCTGACAACCAGCCTGTATACATGTGTGAGGGGTTGTCAGCCCCGCCCCCAGTGATGACATCACTGATATAATGATGAGACCACACCCCTTATACTGCAGCACCAGCTCCTCATCTATCACTGCTGACAACCAGCCTGTATACATGTGTGAGGGGTTGTCAGCCCCGCCCCCAGTGATGACATCACTGATATAATGATGAGACCACGCCCCTTACACTGTAGCACCAGCTCCTCATCTATCACTGCTGACAACCAGCCTGTATACATGTGTGAGAGGTTGTCAGCCCCGCCCCCTGGTGATGACATCACTGATATAATGATGAGACCACCCCCTTATACTGCAGCACCAGCTCCTCATCTATCACTGCTGACAACCAGCCTGTATACATGTGTGAGGGGTTGTCAGCCCCGCCCCCAGTGATGACATCACTGATATAATGATGAGACCACGCCCCTTACACTGTAGCACCAGCTCCTCATCTATCACTGCTGACAACCAGCCTGTATACATGTGTGAGGTGTTGTCAGCCCCGCCCCCAGTGATGACATCACTGATATAATGATGAGACCACGCCCCTTACACTGTAGCACCAGCTCCTCATCTATCACTGCTGACAACCAGCCTGTATACATGTGTGAGAGGTTGTCAGCCCCGCCCCCTGGTGATGACATCACTGATATAATGATGAGACCACGCCCCTTACACTGTAGCACCAGCTCCTCATCTATCACTGCTGACAACCAGCCTGTATACATGTGTGAGGGGTTGTCAGCCCCGCCCCCTGGTGATGACATCACTGATATAATGATGAGACCACCCCCTTATACTGCAGCACCAGCTCCTCATCTATCACTGCTGACAACCAGCCTGTATACATGTGTGAGGGGTTGTCAGCCCCGTCCCCTAGTGATGACATCACTGATATAATGATGAGACCACACCCCTTATACTGCAGCACCAGCCTCTCATCTATCACTGCTGACAACCAGCCTGTATACATGTGTGAGAGGTTGTCAGCCCCGCCCCCAGTGATGACATCACTGATATAATGATGAGACCACACCCATTATACTGCAGCACCAGCTCCTCATCTATCACTGCTGACAACCAGCCTGTATACATGTGTGAGGGGTTGTCAGCCCCGCCCCCTGATGACATCACTGATATAATGATGAGACCACACCCCTTATACTGCAGCACCAGCTCCTCATCTATCACTGCTGACAGTCAGCCTGTATACATGTGTGAGAGGTTGTCAGCCCCGCCCCCTGGTGATGACATCACTGATATAATGATGAGACCACACCCCTTATACTGCAGCACCAGCTCCTCATCTATCACTGCTGACAACCAGCCTGTATACATGTGTGAGGGGTTGTCAGCCCCGCCCCCTAATTACATCACTGATATAATGATGAGACCACACCCCTTATACTGCAGCACCAGCTCCTCATCTATCACTGCTGACAACCAGCCTGTATACATGTGTGAGGGGTTGTCAGCCCCGCCCCCTGGTGATGACATCACTGATATAATGATGAGACCACACCCCTTATACTGCAGCACCAGCTCCTCATCTATCACTGCTGACAACCTGCCTGTATACGTGTGTGAGAGGTTGTCAACCCCGCCCCCTGGTGATGACATCACTGATATAATGATGAGACCACACCCCTTATACTGCAGCACCAGCTCCTCATCTATCACTGCTGACAACCAGCCTGTATACATGTGTGAGGGGTTGTCAGCCCCGTCCCCTAGTGATGACATCACTGATATAATGATGAGACCACACCCCTTATACTGCAGCACCAGCCTCTCATCTATCACTGCTGACAACCAGCCTGTATACATGTGTGAGGGGTTGTCAGCCCCGCCCCCTGGTGATGACATCACTGATATAATGATGAGACCACACCCCTTATACTGCAGCACCAGCTCCTCATCTATCACTGCTGACAACCAGCCTGTATACATGTGTGAGAGGTTGTCAGCCCCGCCCCCAGTGATGACATCACTGATATAATGATGAGACCACACCCATTATACTGCAGCACCAGCTCCTCATCTATCACTGCTGACAACCAGCCTGTATACATGTGTGAGGGGTTGTCAGCCCCGCCCCCTGATGACATCACTGATATAATGATGAGACCACACCCCTTATACTGCAGCACCAGCTCCTCATCTATCACTGCTGACAGTCAGCCTGTATACATGTGTGAGAGGTTGTCAGCCCCGCCCCCTGGTGATGACATCACTGATATAATGATGAGACCACACCCCTTATACTGCAGCACCAGCTCCTCATCTATCACTGCTGACAACCAGCCTGTATACATGTGTGAGGGGTTGTCAGCCCCGCCCCCTGATTACATCACTGATATAATGATGAGACCACACCCCTTATACTGCAGCACCAGCTCCTCATCTATCACTGCTGACAACCAGCCTGTATACATGTGTGAGGGGTTGTCAGCCCCGCCCCCTGGTGATGACATCACTGATATAATGATGAGACCACACCCCTTATACTGCAGCACCAGCTCCTCATCTATCACTGCTGACAACCTGCCTGTATACGTGTGTGAGAGGTTGTAAACCCCGCCCCCTGGTGATGACATCACTGATATAATGATGAGACCACACCCCTTATACTGCAGCACCAGCTCCTCATCTATCACTGCTGACAACCAGCCTGTATACATGTGTGAGAGGTTGTCAACCCCGCCCCCTGGTGATGACATCACTGATATAATGATGAGACCACACCCCTTATACTGCAGCACCAGCTCCTCATCTATCACTGCTGACAACCAGCCTGTATACATGTGTGAGGGGTTGTCAGCCCCGCCCCCTGGTGATGACATCACTGATATAATGATGAGACCACACCCCTTATACTGCAGCACCAGCTCCTCATCTATCACTGCTGACAACCAGCCTGTATACATGTGTGAGAGGTTGTCAGCCCCGCCCCCTGGTGATGACATCACTGATATAATGATGAGACCACACCCCTTATACTCCAGCAC
The DNA here is from genome assembly GCF_046119375.1 of Phyllobates terribilis. Lineage (NCBI taxonomy): Eukaryota > Metazoa > Chordata > Amphibia > Anura > Dendrobatidae > Phyllobates > Phyllobates terribilis. Next base: position 13,668,649 of record NW_027362764.1, on the reverse strand, counting down.
CAGCTCCTCATCTATCACTGCTGACAACCAGCCTGTATACATGTGTGAGAGGTTGACAGCCCCGCCTCCTGGTGATGACATCACTGATATAATGACATGAGACCACACCCATTATACTGCAGCACCAGCAACTCATCTATCACTGCTGACAACCAGCCTGTATACATGTGTGAGGGGTTGTCAGCCCCGCCCCCTGATGACATCACTGATATAATGATGAGACCACACCCCTTATACTGCAGCACCAGCTCCTCATCTATCACTGCTGACAACCAGCCTGTATACATGTGTGAGGGGTTGTCAGCCCCGCCCCCTGATGACATCACTGATATAATGATGAGACCACACCCCTTATACTGCAGCACCAGCTCCTCATCTATCACTGCTGACAACCAGCCTGTATACATGTGTGAGAGGTTGTCAGCCCCGCCCCCTGGTGATGACATCACTGATATAATGATGAGACCACACCCCTTATACTGCAGCCCCAGCTCCTCATCTATCACTGCTGACAACCAGCCTGTATACATGTGTGAGGGGTTGTCAGCCCCGCCTCCTGGTGATGACATCACTGATATAATGATGAGACCACACCCCTTATACTGCAGCACCAGCTCCTCATCTATCACTGCTGACAACCAGCCTGTATACATGTGTGAGGGGTTGTCAGCCCCGCCCCCTGATGACATCACTGATATAATGATGAGACCACACCCCTTATACTGCAGCACCAGCTCCTCATCTATCACTGCTGACAACCAGCCTGTATACATGTGTGAGGGGTTGTCAGCCCCGCCCCCTGGTGATGACATCACTGATATAATGATGAGACCACGCCCCTTATACTCCAGCACCAGCTCCTCATCTATCACTGCTGACAACCAGCCTGTATACATGTGTGAGGGGTTGTCAGCCCCGCCCCCTGGTGATGACATCACTGATATAATGATGAGACCACGCCCCTTATACTCCAGCACCAGCTCCTCATCTATCACTGCTGACAACCAGCCTGTATACATGTGTGAGGGGTTGTCAGCCCCGCCTCCTGGTGATGACATCACTGATATAATGACATGAGACCACACCCATTATACTGCAGCACCAGCTCCTCATCTATCACTGCTGACAACCAGCCTGTATACATGTGTGAGGGGTTGTCAGCCCCGCCCCCTGGTGATGACATCACTGATATAATGATGAGACCACGCCCCTTATACTCCAGCACCAGCTCCTCATCTATCACTGCTGACAACCAGCCTGTATACATGTGTGAGGGGTTGTCAGCCCCGCCTCCTGGTGATGACATCACTGATATAATGATGAGACCACACCCCTTATACTGCAGCACCAGCTCCTCATCTATCACTGCTGACAACCAGCCTGTATACATGTGTGAGGGGTTGTCAGCCCCGCCCCCTGGTGATGACATCACTGATATAATGATGAGACCACACCCCTTATACTGCAGCACCAGCTCCTCATCTATCACTGCTGACAACCAGCCTGTATACATGTGTGAGAGGTTGTCAGCCCCGCCCCCTGGTGATGACATCACTGATATAATGATGAGACCACACCCCTTATACTCCAGCACCAGCTCCTCATCTATCACTGCTGACAACCAGCCTGTATACATGTGTGAGAGGTTGACAGCCCCGCCTCCTGGTGATGACATCACTGATATAATGACATGAGACCACACCCATTATACTGCAGCACCAGCAACTCATCTATCACTGCTGACAACCAGCCTGTATACATGTGTGAGGGGTTGTCAGCCCCGCCCCCTGATGACATCACTGATATAATGATGAGACCACACCCCTTATACTGCAGCACCAGCTCCTCATCTATCACTGCTGACAACCAGCCTGTATACATGTGTGAGGGGTTGTCAGCCCCGCCCCCTGATGACATCACTGATATAATGATGAGACCACACCCCTTATACTGCAGCACCAGCTCCTCATCTATCACTGCTGACAACCAGCCTGTATACATGTGTGAGAGGTTGTCAGCCCCGCCCCCTGGTGATGACATCACTGATATAATGATGAGACCACACCCCTTATACTGCAGCCCCAGCTCCTCATCTATCACTGCTGACAACCAGCCTGTATACATGTGTGAGGGGTTGTCAGCCCCGCCTCCTGGTGATGACATCACTGATATAATGATGAGACCACACCCCTTATACTGCAGCACCAGCTCCTCATCTATCACTGCTGACAACCAGCCTGTATACATGTGTGAGAGGTTGTCAGCCCCGCCCCCTGATGACATCACTGATATAATGATGAGACCACACCCCTTATACTGCATCACCAGCTCCTCATCTATCACTGCTGACAACCAGCCTGTATACATGTGTGAGAGGTTGTCAGCCCCGCCCCCTGGTGATGACATCACTGATATGATGAGACCACGCCCCTTATACTGCAGCACCAGCTCCTCATCTATCACTGCTGACAACCAGCCTGTATACATGTGTGAGGGGTTGTCAGCCCCGCCCCCTGGTGATGACATCACTGATATAATGACATGAGACCACACCCATTATACTGCAGCACCAGCTCCTCATCTATCACTGCTGACAACCAGCCTGTATACATGTGTGAGGGGTTGTCAGCCCCGCCTCCTGGTGATGACATCACTGATATAATGATGAGACCACACCCCTTATACTGCAGCACCAGCTCCTCATCTATCACTGCTGACAACCAGCCTGTATACATGTGTGAGGGGTTGTCAGCCCCGCCCCCTGGTGATGACATCACTGATATACTGTCCATAATAAATTATCTTTGTGTAGAATTTGCTGTAGATGATTTTCCTTCCTATTCTGAGCACTTCATATATCTCATGATTCGTTACAAACCTCCAGAGCTGTCAGCAGAAAGTCATTAATTCCTCCTCGGTTACTGGGATCCATCAGGTCTTGAATAAAGTGGATTTCTGCTCCTAAGTGCTGTATACTGGAGAAGGAAAAAGCCCAAACATTATCAGCTGCTCTGTGTTACTAATTATGTCATGTGATCATTCCCAGCTAATCAAAATCACAGAATCGTATCATGTATCTCTGTATACAGGGAGCTCCCCCTAGTGGTGGCTGCAGACAGAATCGTATCATGTATCTCTGTATACAGGGAGCTCCCCCTAGTGGTGGCTGCAGACAGAATCTTATCATGTATCTCTGTATACAGGGAGCTCCCACTAGTGGTGGCTGCAGATAGGATCTTATCATCTATCTCTGTATACAGGGAGCTCCCCCTAGTGGTGGCTGCAGACAGAATCTTATCATCTATCTCTGTATACAGGGAGCTCCCCCTAGTGGTGGCTGCAGACAGAATCTTATCATGTATCTCTGTATACAGGGAGCTCCCCCTAGTGGTGGCTGCAGACAGGATCTTATCATCTATCTCTGTATACAGGGAGCTCCCCCTAGTGGTGTCTACAGACAGAATCGTATCATGTATCTCTGTATACAGGGAGCTCCCCCTAGTGGTGGCTGCAGACAGGATCTTATCATCTATCTCTGTATACAGGGAGCTCCCCCTAGTGGTGGCTGCAGACAGAATCTTATCCTGTATCTCTGTATACAGGGAGCTCCCCCTAGTGGTGGCTGCAGACAGGATCTTATCATGTATCTCTGTATACAGGGAGCTCCCCCTAGTGGTGGCTGCAGACAGGATCTTATCATCTATCTCTGTATACAGGGAGCTCCCCCTAGTGGTGGCTGCAGACAGAATCTTATCATGTATCTCTGTATACAGGGAGCTCCCCCTAGTGGTGGCTGCAGACAGGATCTTATCATGTATCTCTGTATACAGGGAGCTCCCCCTAGTGGTGGCTGCAGACAGGATCTTATCATCTATCTCTGTATACAGGGAGCTCCCCCTAGTGGTGGCTGCAGACAGAATCTTATCATGTATCTCTGTATACAGGGAGCTCCCCCTAGTGGTGGCTGCAGAGAAAAAGAACTGTATCATGTAAAGCTGTCTTTCTGTTTTAAAAATGTTTGGCATATTACCATGGATTATTCTCCTGCTAGACAGAGATCCATCCCTATGAAGCATTTATGGCATATACTTCCTGAACTGGTAAAACCCATTTAACTCTTTGGTTGCGTGATGTCATGCTGAATATTTGGCGAGTGACTCACAAACATTGAGCCGTCAGCTATATAACAATCTATATATATAATCGTCTTATCCCGTCTGTCTGTCTGTCTGTCTGTGTGTCCAGGAAATCCCGCGTCGCTCATTGGTCCGGCAGCGGCCAATCAGCGCCGCGGGATTTCTGAAAAAAGATGGCGGCCGTTAGCGGCTCATCTGCGGGACGGAGCTCAGCGGCGATGCAGCCGGGAGATGAGCGCCGCGAGGCGCTGATCTCCCGGCCGGTATCAGCAGAAGGACCCCGGCGCTGCCCGCAACCAATCACCGATCTTGGCTCCACATTTAAACACCACTGCGCTGATTGGTCGCGGCCGATATTTAAATTTGGCGCCCAAATCGGTGATTGGTCGCGGGCAGCGTCCGCGACCAATCAACGATTTGTGCGGCACATTTAAATAGCGGCCGCGACCAATTGGACCCGCAGCGCCGCTCCCCGGTCCTCCCTTCACACCCTAGCCGCATGGATGTCAGCGGCGCTCCCCGTTCCTCCCTTCACACCCTAGCCGCATGGATGTCAGCGGCGCTCCCCGTTCCTCCCTTCACACCCTAGCCGCATGGATGTCAGCGGCGCTCCCCGTTCCTCCCTTCACACCCTAGCCGCATGGATGTCAGCGGCGCTGCCTGTGCGGATACTTGCGCTCCGAGAACCCGGGACATGAGCGGGCGCTCGCAGCAGAAGTATCCGGACCCGCAGCGCCGCTCCCCGGTCCTCCCTTCACACGTTAGCTGCTGATGTCCCCACAGTATCCGCATGGTGTTACAAAGGTCCGGACATTTGTGTTAAAAAACGCAGATTGGTCGCTGGCGCTGCCCGCGACCAATCACCGATTTCGGCGCCAAATTTAAATATCGGCCGCGACCAATCACCGATCTTGGCTCCACATTTAAACACCGCTGTACTGATTGGTCGCAGACGCTATTTAAATGTGCCGCCCAAATCGGTGATTGGTCGCGCACAGCGTCGGCGACCAATCAGCACAGCGGTGTTTAACTTTAGCGCCAAGATCACTGATTGGTCTCGTGCGGAGAGCGCGACCAATCAGCGAATCGTATTGGTGAGGAGCGGGGAGCGCCGCAGCCTGTGCGGCTACTTCCACTGGGAGAAGCCGGGACATGAGCGGGCGCTCGGAGCAGAAGTATCCCGACCCGCAGCGCCGCTCCCCGGTCCTCCCTTCACACCCTAGCCGCTGATGTCCCCACAGTATCTGCATGGTGTTACAAAGGTCTGGACATTTGTGTTAAAAATCGCTGATTGTTCGCTGGCGGTGCCCGCGACCAATCACCGATTTGGGCGCCAAATTCAAATATCGGCCGCGACTAATCAGCACAGCGGTGTTTAAATGTGGAGCCAAGATCGGTGATTGGTCGCGTCCGATATTTAAATTTGGCGCCCAAATCGGTGATTGGTCGCGGGCACCGCCAGCGACCAATCAGCGATTTGTAACACCATGCTGATACTGTGGGGACATCAGCGGCTAGGGTGTGAAGGGAGGACCGGGGAGCGGCGCTGGGGGTCGGGATACTTCTGCTGCGAGCAGTCGCTCATCTCCAGGCTTCTCGCAGTGGAAGTATCCGCACAGGCTGCGGCGCTCCCCGGTCCTCACTAATACGATTCCGCTCCCCGCTCCTCACCAATTCGATTCGCTGATTGGTCGCGCTCTCCGCACGAGACCAATCAGTGATCTTGGCGCTAAAGTTAAACACCGCTCTGCTGATTGGTCGCAGCCGCTGCCTGCGACCAATCGCCGATTTGGGCGCCTCATTTAAATAGCGGCCGCGACCAATCACCGATCTTGCCGCGACATTTAAACACTGCTGTGCTAATTGGTCGCGGACGCCAGCCGCGACCAATCAGCGAGCTTGGCGCCAAATTTAAACAACGCTCTGCTCATTGGTCGCGGACGCCAGACGCGTCCAATCAGAGAGATTGGCGCCAAATTTAAACAACGCTCTGCTGATTGGTCGAGGCCGGCGGCCGCGACCAATCAGCAGAGTAATGCAGAGTGGGATTTAAATTTGGCCCTAAAGTCGCTGATTAGTCGCGGCTGACGGCCGCGACCAATCAGCAGAGCGTTGTTTAAATTTTGCGCTAAAATCGCTGATTGGTCGCGGCCGGCGGCCTCGACCAATCAGCAGTATTGGCGCCAAATTTAAACACCGCTCTGCTGATTGGTCGTGACTAATCAGCGATTTTGGTGCCAAATTTAAACACGCTCTCCAGTCCTCACTAACACGGTTCGCTGATTGGTCGCGGCCACCGCCCACGACCAATCACCAATATTGCTGCTAAATTTAAACACCGCTTTGCTGATTGGTCGCGGTTGCCGAACGCGACCAATCAGCGATTTTGACGCAAAATGTAAACACCGCTCTGCTGATTGCGCCCGGTCGGCCGCATACCTATTCTAGAATACCCGATGCATTAGAATCGGGCCACCATCTAGTATATTATAATTATAATCTTGTAATTTAACATGATGAATCACAAGTGGGGTTCAGGATATTTACCCTTAGGGACAACCTTTCTAATAGGGTGATCCCCCCATAACCTCCCGGTGTCCTACCTGCCCATGCGGAAAATGAGTTATCCAACATTGACATCGAGTATCCAAACTCATTGTGCTACAGTAACATGAAGTCAGTATAGAAACAATGTATCACAAGGTATCACAAGGTACTGTATGACTTCTACACTCCTCACCCTGCTCGGGACACCACATATATCAGCAGGGGCAGCAGGTCGTCCATGGGAAGCTTGTAGTCTTTACTGACCACCCGGGACACTGTCTTCTCGATCTCCAGATACGTCTTCAGGATGATGTCCAGCTTCTCCTTCGGGTCGACCGTTGAGCTGAGAAACAAATTTAACAAGAAAAACGTCAAGGTTTCATCTCCAGACCTCATAAACTGACTGCGCTTATTGGGGGTTGTCAGGCAGTGTGGCCGGTGTAACCGGATTGTCAGACCCCTCAGGTCTTCAGTAGTCGATGGTGGAGCGGTCACTGAGGACACGCACCGCGGCTCTGTATAACGTGTGGGCATACTAATGAGATTTTTGCCACAGACACATTTCAGGTGGAGATCCCCTTTAATTTTCCATTCTCTCTATACACAGGGCGCTGAGAACGTTCTGGTTTTCTGCATTGTGAAGGATGTGACAGCTCAGCAGATACATGAGGTCACAATGTAACACACAGGAATCTGTAGCTGGGGAGATGATCCCCATCATCCACAGGATCCCCCCTGACTACGGCTCATATTAACCCTGAGTTTGCTGTAGGACTTACATGATCTTCTGCAGACACTCGGTCGCAGACTGGAAACATTTGTGTCTCACGATGGAATATCTCTGAAAATAGAAATGGGATAAATCACTAAATCTTCTCCGACAACAAGGAAGACTCACTGCAAACCTCCACATCATGAGACACCAGTCACCTCCAGAGCTGCGGTCACTATTCTGCTGTTACATTGCGTCTCATCCTCCACTCACCTCCAGAGCTGCACTCACTATTCAGCTGTTACATTGTGTCTTATCCTCCAGTCACCTCCAGAGCTGCAGTCGCTATTCTGCTGTTACATTGTGTCTCATCCTCCACTCACCTCCAGAGCTGCAGTCACTATTCAGCTGTTACATTGTGTCTCATCCTCCACTCACCTCCAGAGCTGCACTCACATTTCAACTGTTACATCATGTCTTATCCTCCAGTCACCTCCAGAGCTGCAGTCACTATTCTGCTGTTACATCATCTCTTATACTCCAGTCACCTCCAGAGCTGCAGTCACTATTCTGCTGTTACATTGTGTCTCATCCTCCACTCACCTCCAGAGCTGCAGTCACTATTCTGCTCTTACATCATGTCTTATCCTCCAGTCACCTCCAGAGCTGCAGTCACTATTCTGCTGTTACATCATGTCTTATCCTCCAGTCACATCCAGAGCTGCAGTCACTATTCTGCTGTTACATCATCTCTTATACTCCAGTCACCTCCAGAGCTGCAGTCACTATTCTGCTGTTACATCATGTCTTATCCTCCAGTCACATCCAGAGCTGCAGTCACTATTCTGCTGTTACATCATCTCTTATCCTCCAGTCACCTCCAGAGCTGCAGTCACTATTCTGCTGTTACATCGAGTCTTATCCTCCAGAGCTGCAGTCACTATTCTTCTGTTACATCATGTCTTATCCTCCAGTCACCTCCAGAGCTGCACTCACTATTCTACTGTTACATCGTGTCTTATCCTCCAGTCACCTCCAGAGCTGCACTCACTATTCTGCTGTTACATCTTTTCTCATCCTCCAGTCACCTCCAGAGCTGCAGTCACTATTCTTCTGTTACATCATGTCTTATCCTCCAGTCACCTCCAGAGCTGCACTTACTATTCTGCTGTTACATCATGTCTTATCCTCCAGTCACATCCAGAGCTGCAGTCACTATTCTGCTGTTACATCATCTCTTATACTCCAGTCACCTCCAGAGCTGCAGTCACTATTCTGCTGTTACATCGAGTCTTATCCTCCAGTCACCTCCAGAGCTGCAGTCACTATTCTTCTGTTACATCATGTCTTATCCTCCAGTCACCTCCAGAGCTGCACTCACTATTCTACTGTTACATCGTGTCTTATCCTCCAGTCACCTCCAGAGCTGCACTCACTATTCTGCTGTTACATCTTTTCTCATCCTCCAGTCACCTCCAGAGCTGCAGTCACTATTCTTCTGTTACATCATGTCTTATCCTCCAGTCACCTCCAGAGCTGCACTCACTATTCTGCTGTTAAATCTTTTCTCATCCTCCAGTCACCTCCAGAGCTGCAGTCACTATTCTGCTGTTACATCGTGTCTTATCCTTCAGTCACCTCCAGAGCTGGAGTCATTATTTTGCTGTTATATCATGTTTTATACAACAGTCACCTCCAAAGCTGCAGACACCATTCTGCGTCTGCACTTATATAATGTCTTATCCTCCAGAGCTGCAGTCACTATTCAGCTGTTACATCGTGTCTTATCTTTCAGTCACCTGCAGAGCTGTAGTCACTATTCTGCTATTATATCATGTCTTATACTCTAGTCACCTTCAGTGCTGCTGTCCCTATTTTGCTATTACATAGTGTATTATCCTCCAGTCACCTCCAGAGCTGCAGTCTCAATTCTGCTATCACATCATGTCTTATCCTCCAGTCACCTCCAGAGCTGCAGTTACCATCTTGAAAGCTGCAGGTTTTAACAGTTAGTAGAAAGTGATGGAGCGTTTCAGAATAGTGCAACAAAATAAAAATAATAGAAGAAAACAGTCAAATTGTGACCGCAGCTCTGGCAGTGTCTGGAGGATCTCATGTAACTTGCACACAAGGGCTTGAAACTTTGGATACAACTCCAGTAAGACTGAGGCAGATCTCCAGGTGCTGCATACAGGGGTCTATACTTCACTAACTGTCACGATCCCGCCAGTCGCTGTGTCCTAGGGACGCTGTGAGTGACAGCTCAGCCGCCCTATGGATAGCAGGAGCGTATCGGGCTGTCAGTGCTGTGAGTGACAGCTCAGCCGTCCTATGGATAGCAGGAGCGTATCGGGCTGTCAGTGCTGTGAGTGACAGCTCAGCCGTCCTATGGATAGCAGGAGTGTGTCAGGCTGTCAGTGCTGTGAGTGACAGCTCAGCTGCCCTATGGATAGCAGGGGCGTTTCGGGCTGTCAGTGCTGTGAGTGACAGCTCAGCCGTCCTATGGATAGCCGGAGCGTATCGGGCTGTCAGTGCTGTGAGTGACAGCTCAGCTGCCCTATGGATAGCAGGGGCGTTTCGGGCTGTCAGTGCTGTGAGTGACAGCTCAGCCGTCCTATGCATAGCAGGAGTGTGTCAGGCTGTCAGTGCTGTGAGTGACAGCTCAGCTGCCCTATGGATAGCAGGGGCGTTTCGGGCTGTCAGTGCTGTGAGTGACAGCTCAGCCGTCCTATGGATAGCCGGAGCGTATCGGGCTGTCAGTGCTGTGAGTGACAGCTCAGCTGCCCTATGGATAGCAGGAGCGTATCGGGCTGTCAGTGCTGTGAGTGACAGCTCAGCCGCCCTATGGATAGCAGGAGTGTGTCAGGCTGTCAGTGCTGTGAGTGACAGCTCAGCCGCCCTATAGATAGCAGGTGTGTGTCGAGCTGACAGTGCTGTGAGTGACAGCTCAGCCGTCCTATGGCTTTTGACCTGGGACTTCTTGACAACTCTGCTTCACGGCTAGTCCATGAGAAGTGACTAGTGTTACTCTAACTCTTCATATTGGGAAAGGTTGGAAGGAGTGCGGAGTCGGGTTTTGATATAGTTAGTGCCCCCGTCATGTGACCCTACATCTCACCTTTGTCCTTGGGTAGGGTGTGGGCTGCGCTGGGTTCCTGGGCAGCGGCAGAGTCCGGGTCTGGGGGAGAACCGGGGGCAATTTTTTTTACTGAATTGTTGTGGTAACAAGCAAGAGGGACATGCCGTGAGGTCGGGGGGCAGCATCATACACGAGGGGGTAAGTACCAAGGAGGCAGCACATGCAGCTCGAGGAGGAGAACTTCCAAAGGGTGGAGGACACAGAGCGTGAGGGGTAAGAGGGGGTCACAAGGTCATAAGTGTGGACACTCAGGACCCAAGCCCACCCTGGAAGAGATGAGTGCTGCCCTGTGATGGGCAGGATTGTGTGCGCAGCACGGCACTATTGGGGGCTGTATGGCTACACAGTTACAAGGGTATTATTGTCACCTTATAGGCAATATTAGGCTCTGGTGTTGCTGTCTTGCACCCTTGGGAAACTTTCAGCTCAGTGTGAATATATTACAGTTGTGGTCAAAAGTTCTGACACATTTTCACATTTTGCCTCTTCAGTGTTTATCGCACTTGTATTCGTCTGTTTCTATGGTTACTGACGGACAATTATAAACATTCCATCAGTTGTTACATTTTATTGACAAATTCATTAAGTTTCTGTAAAGCCTCAATATTCCCAGCGCTGCCCCTTATTCTCCAGTCTTCTGCCCTGAGAAGCCCCCACACATTGTGAGTGATCCCCTTCATGGATAAGAAGCTCCCACACATTGTGAGTGATCCCCTCCATGGATGAGAAGCCCCCGCACATTGTCAGTGACCCCCTGCATGGATGAGAAGCCCCCGCGCATTGTGAATGACCCCTGCATGGAAGAGAAGCCCCCAAACATTGTGAGTGACCCCCTCCATGGATGAGAAGCCCCCGCACATTGTGAGTGACTCCCTCCATGGATGAGAAGCCCCCACACATTGTGAGTGATCCCCTCCATGGATGAGAAGCCCCCACACATTGTGAGTGATCCCCTCCATGGATAAGAAGCCCCCGCACAATGTGAGTAATCCCCTCCATGGATGAGAAGCCCCCACACATTGTGAGTGATCCCCTCCATGGAAGAAAAGCCCCCACACATTGTGAGTGACCCCCTCCATGGATGAGAAGCCCCCACACATTGTGAGTGACCCACTCCATGTATGGGAAGCCCCCGCACATTGTGAGTGATCCCCTCCATGGATGAGAAGCCCCCACACATTGTGAGTGACCCCCTCCATGGATGAGAAGCCCCCACACATGAAGGGTCTCAGGAGGTTTTACTGTCAGCAGACACAGGCCTCATGGCAGAGTCACTTTCTCTTGTCTTGACAATAAGACTTCCAGATGTCCCAAATAGACTTAGAGGCTTCATCAGAAAAAAATAACTTATTTATGTAAGTTTGCAGGAAGTTATTGGGGCTAAGTTATTTTCTCTGATGAAGACCCTCTGATAACCTCTGAACTGTGATGAGACAAGAACGGGCGGCCAATGGCCACCGGCCATCAGTCAGGATCTGCCCAGAATAGATATCCAGTTGCCGAGGGAAGGGCAGAAGTGTGGAGAATAAGGGGAAGAAGTCTGGAGAATAAGGGGGCAGTAGTGTTGAGAATAAGGGGCAGGAGTGTGGAGAATAAGGGGCAGAAGTGTGGAGAATAAGGGGCAGAAGTGTGGAGAATAAGGAGGCAGAAGTGTGGAGAATAAGGGGGCAGAAGTGTGGAGAATAAGGGGGCAGAAGTGTGGAGAATAAGGAGGCAGAAGTGTGGAGAATAAGGGGGCAGAAGTGTGGAGAATAAGGGGGCAGAAGTGTGGAGAATAAGGGGGCAGAAGTGTGGAGAATAAGGGGCAGAAGTGTGGAGAATAAGGGGGCAGAAGTGTGGAGAATAAGGAGGCAGAAGTGTGGAGAATAAAGGGGCAGAAGTGTGGAGAATAAGGGGGCAGAAGTGTGGAGAATAAGGGGGCAGGAGTGTGGAGAATAAGGGGCAGGAGTGTGGAGAATAAGGGGGTAGAAGTGTGGAGAATAAGGGGGCAGAAGTGTGGAGAATAAGGGGGCAGAAGTGTGGAGAATAAGGGGGCAGAAGTGTGGAGAATAAGGGGGCAGAAGTGTGGAGAATAAGGGGGCAGAAGTGTGGAGAATAAGGGGGCAGAAGTGTGGAGAATAAGGGGGCAGAAGTGTGGAGAATAAGGGGCAGAAGTGTGGAGAATAAGGGGTAGGAGTCTGGAGAATAAGGGGTAGGAGTCTGGAGAATAAGGGGGCAGGAGTGTAGAGAATAAGGGGCAGAAGTGTGGAGAATAAGGGGCAGAAGTGTGGAGAATAAGGGGCAGAAGTGTGGAGAATAAAGGGCAGAAGTGTGGAGAATAAGGGGCAGAAGTGTGGAGAATAAGGGGGCAGAAGTGTGGAGAATAAGGGGGCAGAAGTGTGGAGAATAAGGGGCAGAAGTGTGGAGAATAAGGGGCAGAAGTGTGGAGAATAAGGGGCAGAAGTGTGGAGAATAAGGGGGCAGAAGTGTGGAGAATAAGGGGCAGAAGTGTGGAGAATAAGGGGGCAGAAGTCTGGAGAATAAGGGGCAGAAGTCTGGAGAATAAGGGGGCAGAAGTGTGGAGAATAAGGGGGCAGAAGTGTGGAGAATAAGGGGCAGAAGTGTGGAGAATAAAGGGCAGAAGTGTGGGAAATAAGGGGCAGAAGTGTGGAAATAAGGGGCAGAAGTGTGGAGAATAAGGGGCAGAAGTGTGGAGAATAAGGGGGCAGAAGTGTGGAGAATAAGGGGACAGAAGTGTGGAGAATAAGGGGGCAGAAGTGTGGAGAATAAGGGGCAGAAGTGTGGAGAATAAGGGGCAGAAGTGTGGAGAATAAGGGGCAGAAGTGTGGAGAATAAGGGGCAGAAGTGTGGAGAATAAAGGGCAGAAGTGTGGAGAATAAGGGGCAGAAGTGTGGAGAATAAAGGGCAGAAGTGTGGAGAATAAAGGGCAGAAGTGTGGAGAATAAGGGGGCAGAAGTGTGGAGAATAAGGTGCAGAAGTGTGGAGAATAAAGGGCAGAAGTGTGGAGAATAAGGGGCAGAAGTGTGGAGAATAAGGGGCAGAAGTGTGGAGAATAAGGGGCAGAAGTGTGGAGAATAAGGGGCAGAAGTGTGGAGAATAAAGGGCAGAAGTGTGGAGAATAAAGGGCAGAAGTGTGGAGAATAAGGGGCAGAAGTGTGGAGAATAAAGGGCAGAAGTGTGGAGAATAAAGGGCAGAAGTGTGGAGAATAAGAGGCAGAAGTGTGGAGAATAAGAGGCAGAAGTGTGGAGAATAAGGGGGCAGAAGTGTGGAGAATAAGGGGCAGAAGTGTGGAGAATAAGGGGCAGAAGTGTGGAGAATAAGGGGCAGAAGTGTGGAGAATAAGGGGCAGAAGTGTGGAGAATAAGGGGCAGAAGTGTGGAGAATAAGGGGCAGAAGTGTGGAGAATAAGGGGCAGAAGTGTGGAGAATAAGGGGCAGAAGTGTGGAGAATAAAGGGCAGAAGTGTGGAGAATAAAGGGCAGAAGTGTGGAGAATAAGGGGGCAGAAGTGTGGAGAATAAGGGGGCAGAAGTGTGGAGAATAAGGGGGCAGAAGTGTGGAGAATAAGGGGGCAGAAGTGTGGAGAATAAGGGGGCAGAAGTGTGGAGAATAAGGGGCATAAGTGTGGAGAATAAGGGGCAGAAGTGTGGAGAATAAGGGGGCAGAAGTGTGGAGAATAAAGGGCAGAAGTGTGGAGAATAAGGGGGCAGAAGTGTGGAGAATAAGGGGGCAGAAGTGTGGAGAATAAAGGGCAGAAGTGTGGAGAATAAGGGGCAGAAGTGTGGAGAATAAGGGGGCAGAAGTGTGGAGAATAAGGGGACAGAAGTGTGGAGAATAAGGGGGGCAGAAGTGTGGAGAATAAGGGGCAGAAGTGTGGAGAATAAGGGGCAGAAGTGTGGAGAATAAGGGGCAGAAGTGTGGAGAATAAGGGGCAGAAGTGTGGAGAATAAGGGGCAGAAGTGTGGAGAATAAAGGGCAGAAGTGTGGAGAATAAAGGGCAGAAGTGTGGAGAATAAGGGGCAGAAGTGTGGAGAATAAGGGGGCAGAAGTGTGGAGAATAAGGTGCAGAAGTGTGGAGAATAAAGGGCAGAAGTGTGGAGAATAAAGGGCAGAAGTGTGGAGAATAAGGGGCAGAAGTGTGGAGAATAAGGGGCAGAAGTGTGGAGAATAAGGGGCAGAAGTGTGGAGAATAAGGGGCAGAAGTGTGGAGAATAAGGGGGCAGAAGTGTGGAGAATAAGGGGGCAGAAGTGTGGAGAATAAGGGGCAGAAGTGTGGAGAATAAAGGGCAGAAGTGTGGAGAATAAAGGGCAGAAGTGTGGAGAATAAGAGGCAGAAGTGTGGAGAATAAGGGGCAGAAGTCTGGAGAATAAGGGGCAGGAGTGTGGAGAATAAGGGGCAGGAGTGTGGAGAATAAGGGGCAGAAGTCTGGAGAATAAGGGGCAGAAGTCTGGAGAATAAGCGGGCAGAAGTCTGGAGAATAAGCGGGCAGAAGTCTGGAGAATAAGCGGGCAGAAGTCTGGAGAATAAGGGGGCAGAAGTCTGGAGAATAAGGGGGCAGAAGTCTGGAGAATAAGGGGGCAGAAGAAGTCTGGAGAATAAGGGGGCAGCGCTGGGAATATTGAGGAGTCACACAAACTTCATGGACTTTAAGAAATTAAATCACTTATGGAATGTTTCTAGTTGTCCGTCAGTAACTATGGAAACAGCAGAATAAAAGAGCGAAAAATGTGAAAACCAAAATCTGTGTCCATCTCACAACTTTTGGCCACGACTGTACATGCATTGGGCCATCTGCAGCACTATTTTGCAGGCTGTATGGTAGAATAATAATTTACAGACATAGTTAGGTCCAGAAATCTTTGGCCAGTGACGAATCTTCGTGATTTCAGCTCTGCAGTCCACAATTTAGCTATTTTGGATTTAAAATGAATCGAGTGAGATATAATTGAAGTGGAGATTTTCAGGTCTAATTAAAGGGGTTGAACAAAAATCTCCTGTGAAACGTTTAAGAATTGCAGCCATTTTACTACAAATCTTCCTCATTTCAGGGGCTCAGAAGTTATTGGACAAATTCACTTTCCCATAAATAAAATGTCTATGTTTTACTCTTTGTGGAGAATTCTTTGCAGCAATGGAGGCCATGGTCATCACAATCACTGGTCTCCTCCGGTGTGAGGCTTTGCAGCAATGACGGCCTGAAGTCTGGAGGCCATGGACATCACCATCGCTGGTCTCCTCCGGTGTGAGGCTTTGTGGTAATGACGGCCTGAAGTCTGGAGGCCATGGACATCACCATCGCTGGTCTCCTCCAGTGTGAGGCTTTGTGGTAATGACGGCCTGAAGTCTGGAGGCCATGAACATCACCATCGCTGGTCTCCTCCGGTGTGAGGCTTTGTGGTAATGACGGCCTGAAGTCTGGAGGCCATGGACGTCACCATCGCTGGTGTCCTCCGTTGTGAGGCTTTGCAGCAATGACGGCCTGAAGTCTGGAGGCCATGGACATCACCATCGCTGGTCTCCTCCGGTGTGAGGCTTTGTGGTAATGACAGCCTGAAATCTGGAGGCCATGGACATCACCATCGCTGGTCTCCTCTGGTGTGAGGCTTTGTGGTAATGACGGCCTGAAGTCTGGAGGCCATGGACATCACCATCGCTGGTCTCCTCCGGTGTGAGGCTTTGTGGTAATGACGGCCTGAAGTCTGGAGGCCATGGACATCACCATCGCTGGTCTCCTCCGATGTGAGGCTTTGTGGTAATGACAGCCTGAAGTCTGGAGGCCATGGACATCACCATCGCTGGTCTCCTCCGGTGTGTGGGTTTGCCGTCTTTACTGCAGTGACTTCAGTTCTCGCTTGTTTGTGGCTCTTCCTGTCGTCAGTTTTGTCTTTATCCTGTGAAATGAGGCTCGATGGGCTGAGATCCGGTGAGGACTCGGCCATTGCAGAATATTCCTCTTCTTTGCTTTCGCAGGATGTTTTGGGTCATTGTCCGTCTGTCCTGTGAAGCGTCGTCCACTCAATCTTGCTGCATTTGTGTGAATCTGAGCAGACAGTCTCGCCCTGTAAATACTGGATTTATCCGGCTGCTTCTGTCTTCAGTCACATCATCAGTAACCACTAGTGACCCAATGCCATTGGACGCCATGCATGCCCGCGCCATCACACCGCCTCCACCATGTGTTACACAGGATGTGCCGAGGACCAGGAGCCGCTCCAAGCCGTCTCCAGACTTTCTTCTTCCATCATTCCGGTGTAGGTTGATCTGTGTTTTGCTTTTCCAATCCCTGGCGGCTTCTTTAGATGTTTTTGGTAAAGTCTAATCCGGCCTTTCTATTTTCCGGCTGATTAATGATTTGCACCTTGTGGTGACCCCTCATTATTATATGAAGTCTCCTCTTTATGGTGGACTTAGATACTGAGACTCCAACGTCCTGGAGAGTGTACTTCACTTGGGGGGATATTGTGAAGAGTTTTTTCTTCTCCATGGAAAGGATTCTGTGATCACCCACCACTGTTGTCTTTCGGAACGTCCAGGCCTTTTTGAGTTCCCGAGCTTACCAGGGTGGTCTTTTTTTTTTTTTTACAGAATGTATCAAACTGTTAATTTGGCCGCTCCTAACATGTCTCCTCTCTCTGATGGATTTCTTCTTTTTTTTTTCAGTCTAATTATGGTCAGTTTGTCTTTCACTGAGAGCTCCTTTCACTGAACGTTGTGGGTTCACAGCATCAGCTTCCAAATTGCACATGCCACACCTGGAATCAGCTCCAGACCTTTTACTTGCACAATTGATGATGGATTATCGATGGATTATTAAGCCCATGCCGCCTAGTAAAGAGCTTTTGAGATAATTGAGAGGCAGCTACATATTAATGAGCTGTAATTCCTAAACCTTTCCCCCAATCAGGAAGTGAATCCCCTCAGATTAAAAGCAGAGAGTCGTCCCTTTAATCCCAGATTGATTATAGAACTGGATCTGGAATATGTTTTGGTAAATGGCTAAAATGCCAAAACTTGTGTCACTGTCCAAATATTTCTGGACCTACCTGTATGTGGGTATGGAGGGTACTGATATGGAGTACACTGCTATGCCACCACACACTCTGATTCTTAGGAGGGATGACTATATAAGCCCCTACAGTCGGTATTTGGGCCTCATTTCTCCTCTCTATGATGGTAAAACCCTTGACAAGCAGCTGCTGACGCACAATGGAGACCACAATTCACACCATCACAAATCACACAACGAGCCCTTTTGTCCCTACACCTACCACATCCTCTACAATCCCCTGAACCCCAAAAATTCACACACAAACTCCAAATACCATGCAAGAAATACGAAGGGCCGCTGTTATCTCTTACCTGATTGGCCGTGAGCTTCACATCCTTCAGGGGCCACAACTGCCTAATGGAGAAGAAGAAACAGCAATAAAAGAAGACTGATATCAGCCTTTCTTATAATGCTCCAGTACTGATATAACCGTCAGACATACCAGCCCATCATTATAGGGTGTAGAGGGGGTACAGATGCCTCAGTTCTCCCTAATATAGGAATGTAAGTATTTGGGGCCAGATATGTAATGCAGAGGTGTATCTGGGGGGGTAGCATCTGCCCCGGCCTGATGCGGCAATCCGAGGTGTCTCGCTGGTGGCAGCATTTTGCCGCCACCCGGACTGGGGGTCAGCCATTCTCCGAGCTGGCTGCCAGCCATTCTCCGAGCTGGCTGCCAGCCATTCTCCGAGCTGGCTGCCAGCCATTCTCCGAGCTGGCTGCCAGCCATTCTCCGAGCTGGCTGCCAGCCATTCTCCGAGCTGGCTGCCAGCCATTCTCCGAGCTGGCTGTCAGCCATTCGCCGAGCTGGCTGTCAAGCTGAGAGAAGGTGCAGCGCGCCGGCTCCCAGTGATCAATTGCACTCGCGTGTTTCAGACAGGCGCGTGCACAATTGAAGCCCTGACCGCCTTTTCCAGGCGACGTCAGCAGCGTGATCAGGTCATGTGATCTCGCTGCTGCCATCATTCGTCCGCACCGCAGAAGCGCAAACAACATTGGTGGTAAGTGCTCCAGAGGAGCTGAAGACACCAAAGATTTAGTGTAACGAGGGTGCGGAAGATTTGAGGAGACAGGTTGGGGAGCAAGGAAGGGAGAGGGGTGCGGACACAGTATGGGATCGGGAGAAATTTGAGGACAAAGAAAGAGGAGCAAGACGGAAGATGAGGGGGTCATGTATGAGGAAACACTTTGAGGGGATGGGTGCAAAGACAGTATGGTGAGTGGGGGAGTGGGTACAGACACAGTGTGGTGAGTGGTGGGATGGGTACAGACACAGAATGATAAGTGGGTGGTTGGGTACAGACACAGTATGGTCAGTGGGGGGGTGGATACAAACACAGTATGGTGAGTGGTAGGATGGGTGCAAACACAGTATGGTGAGTGGTGGGATGGGTGCAAACACAGTATGGTGGGGGGGTGGGTAAAGACACATTATGGTGAGTGGTGGGATGGGTGCAAACACAGTATGGTGAGTGGTGGGATGGGTACAGACTCAGTATGGTGAGTGGGGGGGTGGGTAAAGACACATTATGGTGAGTGGGGGGGGTGTGTACAGACACAGTATGGTGAGTGGGGAGATGGGTACAGACACAGTATGGTGAGTGTGGGGATGGGTACAGACACAGTATGGTGAGTGGGGGGGATGGGTACAGACACAGTATGGTGAGTGGTGGGATGGGTACAGACACAGTATGGTGAATGGGGGGGTGAGTACAGACACAGTATGGTGAATGGGGGGGTGAGTACAGACACAGTATGATGAGTGGTGGGATGGGTACAGACACAGTATGATGAGTGGGGGGATGGGTACAGACACAGTATGGTGAATGGGGGGGTGGGTACAGGCACAGTATGATGAGTGGTGGGATAGGTACAGACAGTATGGTGAGTGTGGGGTGGGTACAGACACAGTTTGGTGAGTGGGGAGTGGGTACAGACAGTATGGTGAGTGGGGTGGGGGGTGTTTACAGACACAGTACGGTGAGTGGGGGATGGGTACAGACACAGAATGAGTGGGTGGTTGGATACAGACACAGTATAGTGAGTGGGTGGATGGGTACAGACACAGTATAGTGAGTGGGGGGATGGGTACAGACACAGTATGTTGGGTTGGGGGGTGAGTACAGACACAGTATGGTAAATGGGGGGTGAGTACAGACACAGTATGGTGAGTGGGGGGGTGGGTACAGACACATGAGTGGGGGATGGGTACAGACACAGTATGGTGAGTGGGGGATGGGTATAAACACAGTATGGTGAGTGGTGGGATGGGCACAGACACAGTATGGTGAGTGGTGGGATGGATGCAAACACAGTATGGTGAGTGGGGGATGGGTACAGACACAGTATGGTGAGTGGGGGATGGGTACAGACACAGTATGGTGAGTGGGGGATGGGTACAGACACAGTATGGTGAGTGGGGGATGGGTACAGACACAGTATGGTGAGTGGGGGGATGGGTGCGAACACAGTATGAGGAGCAAGGGAGGGAATATATGCGGCGGACACAGTATGAGGAGCAAGGGAGAGAATGTTTGCGGACGCAGTATGGGAAGCGAGGGTGATGGGATGTGTGCAGGCACAGGAAAGTTGGGGGCATGTGTGAGGAGGCAGTATGGAGAGCAGGTAAATATGTTAGGAGACATTATGGTTAGCAGGGGGGATGTGAGAGAAGACAGTGTGAGGAGGGAGTGGGAAACATGTGAGGAGACTATAGAGGGAAACAGTGTGAGGAAATAGTATGGGGAAGAAAAGTATGAGTGGGCACAGACTAGAGACTGAATAGTGTCAGACGATAGCATGGGGGGTCAGTATGCCAAGGAGGGAGGATCTGGTGAGGGGCACAGTATAGAGACTTGACCCTATAAGGAGGACACAGTGTGAAAGGACAGTATGAAGAGGGGGCCCAGTATGGACAGGAAGGGGCAGTGTGGAGCGCATGCCCCTCTGATCTCCAGTTTCCTTGCCCCTCTGATCTCCAGTTTCCTTGCCCCTCTGATCTCCAGTTTCCTTGCCCCTCTGATCTCCAGTTTCCTTGCCCCTCTGATCTCCAGTTTCCTTGCCCCTCTGATCTCCAGTTTCCATGCCCCTCTGATCTCCAGTTTCCTTGCCCCTCTGATCTCCAGTTTCCTTGCCCCTCTGATCTCCAGTTTCCTTGCCCCCATGATCTTCAGTTTCCTTGCCCCCATGATCTTCAGTTTCCTTGCCCCCATGATCTCCAGTTTCCTTGCCCCTCTGATCTCCAGTTTCCTTGCCCCTCTGATCTCCAGTTTCCTTGCCCCTCTAATCTCCAGTTTCCTTGCCCCTCTGATCTCCAGTTTCCTTGCCCCTCTGATCTCCAGTTTCCTTACCCCTCTGCTCTCCAGTTTCCTTGCCCCTCTGCTCTCCAGTTTCCTTGCCCCTCTGATCTCCAGTTTCCTTGCACCTCTGATCTCCAGTTTCCTTGCCCCTCTGATCTCCAGTTTCCTTGCCCCTCTGATCTCCAGTTTCCTTGCCCCTCTGATCTCCAGTTTCCTTGCCCCTCTATTCTCCAGTTTCCTTGCCCCTCTGATCTCCAGTTTCCTTGCCTCTCTGTTCTCCAGTTTCCTTGCCTTTATGTTCTCCAGTTTCCTTGCCCCTCTGTTCTCCAGTTTCCTTGCCCCTCTATTCTCCAGTTTCCTTGCCCCTCTATTCTCCAGTTTCCTTGCCCCCCTGATCTCCAGTTTCCTTGCCCCTCTGATCTCCAGTTTCCTTACCCCTCTGATCTCCAGTTTCCTTACCCCTCTGATCTCCAGTTTCCTTACCCCTCTGTTCTCCAGTTTCCTTGCCCCTCTGATCTCCAGTTTCCTTGCCCCTCTGATCTCCAGTTTCCTTGCCCCTCTGATCTCCAGTTTCCTTGCCCCTCTGATCTCCAGTTTCCTTGCCCCTCTGATCTCCTCTTTTGGGGCCCCTCTGCCCTCCTGTTTTGGGGCCCATTTTCTCCCATGTACTCACTTCTGTACATCCAGAAACTCCAGCAGTTTGGTGTCTGTCAGATGACCCAGGCGCACGATCCCCTGCCAGTAGAGGGCGTCCTCTTGCTGTCGGTACAGCATGTACAGCATGAAGAGGTCGGCGTGGAAGCGCGGGAGAATGGCCGGGAGGATGAGTGTGGAGGGGTTCAGGTCCTCGCTGAAAATAATAAAAAAATAACACAATTAACACTCCATCCCTGGCCTAATTCCTGTAATCCAGCATCAATGAGTCAGATTATGAGTGATTCCGGATTATCAGATGGTTGTGCGGCTTCCAGTGATCTCAGATGTCGCTGTGGATTATCTGAGTTGCTGATTTTGATGATTCTGGTGCCGACTGATGGAAACTTTCCTGGAGAATCTGAGTTTATTATTAATGTTTAGTACAGATCCTTCACAAAAGCAACAAAGAAAAGAAAATGTGAATCTTCACCTCATTTCATCGTCGTCCGGCGCCTCCGGCAGCGAGCGGACGCTTTTATCAGCTTTCATAGCGAGTAAAACTCTAAAGATAGAAAAGAGGAGAATTAGGAATAATGACATTAACCCACCGGACACCAGGGATAATATCATTATTATTACACCGGACACCAGGGATAATATCATTATTATTACACTGGACACCAGGGATAATATCATTACTATTACACCGGACACCAGGGATAATATCATTACTATTACACCGGACACCAGGGATAATATCATTACTATTACACGGGACACCAGGGATAATATCATTACTATTACACGGGACACCAGGGATAATATCATTATTATTACACCGGACACCAGGGATAATATCATTATTATTCCACCGGACACCAGGGATAATATCATTATTATTCCACCGGACACCAGGGATAATATCAGTATTATTACACCGGACACCAGGGATAATATCAGTATTATTACACCGGACACCAGGGATAATATCAGTATTATTACACCGGACACCAGGGATAATATCAGTATTATTACACCGGACACCAGGGATAATATCATTATTATTACACCGGACACCAGGGATAATATCATTATTATTACACCGGACACCAGGGATAATATCATTATTATTACACCAGACACCAGGGATAATATCATTATTATTACACAGGACACCAGGGATAATATCATTATTATTACACCAGACACCAGGGATAATATCATTATTATTACACCGGACACCAGGGATAATATCATTATTATTACAACGGACACCAGGGATAATATCATTATTATTACACCAGACACGAGGGATAATATCATTATTATTACACCGGACACCAGGGATAATATCATTATTATTACACCGGACACCGGGAATAATATCATTATTATTACACAGGACACCGGGGATAATATCATTATTATTACACCGGGGATAATATCATTGTTATTACACCGGACACCAGGGATAATATCATTGTTATTACACCGGACACCAGGGATAATATCATTATTATTACACCAGACACCAGGGATAATATCATTGTTATTTCACCGGACACCAGGGATAATATCATTGTTATTTCACCGGACACCAGGGATAATATCATTATTATTACACCGGACACCAGGGATAATATCATTGTTATTTCACCGGACACCCTACATATGTAACTTCAGCTTGTGGACTCGTCTGCAATAATGTGATTAGTGTTTAGGGAATAGAGAGGAGGCACCTGAAGAACTCCCAGAGCTTCTTTGCATAGTACTTGATCTCCTCCTGCGCCATGCTCAGAAGATGGAGGTTGGCTCCGAGCCCCGAGTACGTGGCCTGGAAGACCAGCAGCAGCAGCTTCATCACCTTCTTCAGGGGGTGGTGGGAAGTGTTAAAGGCCTGAAATAGAACAGCATGCAATGGGCACATAGCACTAGATGTACCACGTAGCTCCCAACGTCCCGGTTTCCGCGGGACTGTCCCTCTTTAAGGGCTCAGTCCCACGTCCCGTCATGGCTCAGCTGTTCTTCCAGCTGTGGAGGGTGGTGGAGCGGGTTGCGGTGGTGGAGCAGCAGGCACAGGTAGTAGCCGGCAGCAGCAGCTACCACGTGTGCCCTCTGCTAAAGAGAATGAATATTCACTCCTCTCCACGCCCACTGTCAATCACAGCCGCTGGCTTTCTACTGCAGCTCCGCGATCCTGTGTGCCCACTATTAGAGAGAATGAATATTCACTCCTCTCCACGCCCACTGTCAATCAGAGCCACTGGCTTCCTACTGAAGCTCCGCGATCCTCTTTGCCTGCTATTAGAGAGAATGAATATTCACTCTTCTCCACTCCCATGGGCGTGGAGAAGATTGAGTAAACATTCTCTTTAGTAGCAGGCACAGAGGATAGCGGAGCCGCAGCAGGAGCACGGCCGCTGCTGTGTGCGCTAATAAGGAGAACTATTCACTCCTGTCCACCCCCATAGTCCCGGCGTGGAGAGGAGTGAATATCCCCGCAGCTCACCTCAGCATCTGAGGACGCATGGCAGTGACGTCATGCGCTGCTCAGATGCTGACATGAGCTGGTGGCAGACAGGACGCAGCACTGGAGCAGGGGGGAGGAAGGCAGGTAAGTAGAATTGTTTATTTTTTTCAAGTGTGCAGTGATGGGGGGTCATGTATATCAGCACTGGAGGTGAGGGGTGCCATGCATACCAGGATTGGGGATGAGGGGGCCATGCATACCAGGATTGGGGATGAGGGAACCATGCATACCAGGATTCAGGGATGAGGGTGCCATGCATACCAGGATTGGGGGATGAGGAATGCCATGCCTACCAGGATAGGGATGAGGGGTGCCATACATACCAGGATTGGGGATGAGGGGTGCCATACATACCAGGATTGGGGATGAGGGGTGCCATACATACCAGGATTGGGGATGAGGGGTGCCATACATACCAGGATTGGGGATGAGGGGTGCCATGCATAACAGGATAGGGATGAGGGGTGCCATGCATACCAGGATTGGGGATAAGGGGTGCCATACATACCAGGATTGGGTATGAAGGGTGTCATGCATACCAGGATTGGGGATGAGGGGTGCCATGCATACCAGGATTGGGGATGAGGGGGGCATGCATACCAGGATTGGAGATGAGAAGTGCTATACATATCAGGATTGGGGATGAGGGGTGTCATGCATACCAGGATTGGGGATGAGGTTTGCCATGCATACCAGGATTGGGGATGAGGGGGCCATGCATACCAGGATTGGGGGATGAGGAGTGCCATGCATACCAGGATAGGGATGAAGGGGCCATACATACCAGGATTGGGTATGAGGGGTGTCATGCATACCAGGATTGGGGATGAGGGGTGCCATGCATACCAGGATTGGGGATGAGGGGGGCATGCATACCAGGATTGGGGGATGAGGAGTGCCATGCATACCAGGATTGGGGATGAGGAGTGCCATGCATACCAGGATTGGGTATGAGGGGTGTCATGCATACCAGGATTGGGGATGAGGGGTGTCATGCATACCAGGATGAGTTATGGGGTGCCATGCATACCAGGATTGGGGATGAGGGGTGTCATGCATACCAGGTTTGGGGATGAGGAGTGCCATGCATACCAGGATAGGGATGAGAGGGCCATGCATACCAGGATTGGGGTTGAGGGGGCCAAGCATACCAGGATTGGGGTTGAGGGGGCCATGCATACCAGGAATGGGGATGAGGGGTGTCATGCATACCAGGATTGGGGGTGAGGGGTGTCATGCAAACCAGGAATGGGGATGAGAGGGCCATGTATACCAGGATTGGGGATGAGGGGTGTCATGCATACCAGGAATGAGGATGAGGGCCGTCAACTGAACGCCCCTCATTACCAGCGCCCCTCTGACATCTCCTCCTGCCAGGTAAGAAAGAAATGGTAAATGGGCGTGGATTGAGGTGTGACGGGAGGTATGGGCAAAATTTTACCTGTCCCTGTTTCTCTTCTTCAAAAGTTGGGAGATATGGTGCCATCCAAACACTGAGAAATGGGGGCAATATAAGCCACACCCACTGTTCAGGAAATACACCCACATTCATGAGTCACACCCACTTTTGAGGAAGCCATGCCCACATTTATAAGAGCCACACCCACTGTCCATGAAACCACACCCACATTAACGAGACCCCTCCTGCATTGACAATATCCTCACCCACATTCATGACAATGACACTAATATTCTAACAATTCTGATGACTGAGGGCTGATTGGGCCATATTGGTTTGGGCGCACATTACGACACCATATTTTCAGGGCCAAACATCTAGGTGTAATGTGACTGTCCCTTTAAATTCCACAATGATGTCCTAAGCAGATGGCAGCGTTTTACCTTCTCCAGAAACCTCTGTAAGGATTCAGCCTCCAGACTCAGCTCCTTCATGACGTCTTCAATCTCACCCAAGTCCTTCTCGCTGTCCCTGAGAACAGACACAAAATTGTTTTGGATATTGGGTCTGAAACACTCTGCACAGCTGTGAACAGCTTAAAAGCCGATCTAATCTCGCCTCCTCTTTATACAGCTGCTTTAAAACTCTTTTATCTTTTTGCCTACAAGTGATAGCCTGACATCCTCTGTGCTGCTGTGGTACTGCCTACAAGTGATAGCCTGACATCCTCTGTGCTGCTGTGGTACTGCCTACAAGTGATAGCCTGACATCCTCTGTGCTGCTGTGGTACTGCCTACAAGTGATAGCCTGACATCCTCTGTGCTGCTGTGGTACTGCCTACAAGTGATAGCCTGACATCCTCTGTGCTGCTGTGGTACTGCCTACAAGTCATAGCCTGACATCCTCTGTGCTGCTGTGGTACTGCCTACAAGTGATAGCCTGACATCCTCTGTGCTGTTGTGGTACTGCCTACAAGATCCTTACTGATAGTCTGACATCCTCTGTGCTGCTGTGGTACTGCCTACAAGATCCTTACTGATAGCCTGACATCCTCTGTGCTGCTGTGGTACTGCCTACAAGATCCTTACTAATAGCCTGACATCCTCTGTGCTGCTGTGGTACTGCCTACAAGATCCTTACTGATAGCCTGATATCCTCTGTGCTGCTGTGGTACTGCCTACAAAATCCTTACTGATAGCCTGACATCCTCTGTGCTGCTGTGGTACTGCCTACAAGATCCTTACTGATAGCCTGACATCCTCTGTGCTGCTGTGGTACTGCCTACAAGATCCTTACTGATAGCCTGACATCCTCTGTGCTGTTGTGGTACTGCCTACAAGATCCTTACTGATAGCCTGATATCCTCTGTGCTGCTGTGGTACTGCCTACAAGATCCTTACTGATAGCCTGACATCCTCTGTGCTGCTGTGGTACTGCCTACAAGATCCTTACTGATAGCCTGATATCCTCTGTGCTGCTGTGGTACTGCCTACAAAATCCTTACTGATAGCCTGACATCCTCTGTGCTGCTGTGGTACTGCCTACAAGATCCTTACTGACGGCCTGACATCCTCTGTGCTGCTATGTTACTGCCTACAAAATCCTTACTGACAGCCTGACATCCTCTGTGCTGCTGTGGTACTGCCTACAAAATCCTTACTGACAGCCTGACATCCTCTGTGCTGCTGTGGTACTGCCTACAAGATCCTTACTGATAGCCTGACATCCTCTGCGCTGCTGTGGTACTGCCTACAAGGTCCTTACTGATAGCCTGACATCCTCTGCGCTGCTGTGGTACTGCCTACAAGATCCTTACTGATAGCCTGACATCCTCTGTGCTGCTGTGGTACTGCCTACAAGATTCTTACTGATAGCCTGACATCCTCTGTGCTTCTGTGGTACTGCCTACAAGATTCTTACTGATAGCCTGACATCCTCTGCGCTGCTGTGGTACTGCCTACAAGATCCTTACTGATAGCCTGACATCCTCTGTGCTGCTGTGGTACTGCCTACAAGATCCTTACTGATAGCCTGACATCCTCTGTGCTGCTGTGGTACTGCCTACAAGATCCTTACTGATAGCCTGACATCCTCTGTGCTGCTGTGGTACTGCCTACAAGATCCTTACTGATAGCCTGATATCCTCTGTGCTGCTGTGGTACTGCCTACAAAATCCTTACTGATAGCCTGACATCCTCTGTGCTGCTGTGGTACTGCCTACAAGATCCTTACTGACGGCCTGACATCCTCTGTGCTGCTATGTTACTGCCTACAAAATCCTTACTGACAGCCTGACATCCTCTGCGCTGCTGTGGTACTGCCTACAAGATCCTTACTGATAGCCTGACATCCTCTGCGCTGCTGTGGTACTGCCTACAAGGTCCTTACTGATAGCCTGACATCCTCTGCGCTGCTGTGGTACTGCCTACAAGATCCTTACTGATAGCCTGACATCCTCTGTGCTGCTGTGGTACTGCCTACAAGATTCTTACTGATAGCCTGACATCCTCTGTGCTTCTGTGGTACTGCCTACAAGATTCTTACTGATAGCCTGACATCCTCTGTGCTGCTGTGGTACTGCCTACAAGATCCTTACTGATAGCCTGATATCCTCTGTGCTGCTGTGGTACTGCCTACAAGATCCTTACTGATAGCCTGACCTCCTCTGTGCTGCTGTGGTACTGCCTACAAGATCCTTACTGATAGCCTGACATCCTCTGTGCTGCTGTGGTACTGCCTACAAGATCCTTACTGATAGCCTGATATCCTCTGTGCTGCTGTGGTACTGCCTACAAAATCCTTACTGACAGCCTGACATCCTCTGTGCTGCTGTGGTACTGCCTACAAAATCCTTACTGACAGCCTGACATCCTCTGTGCTGCTGTGGTACTGTCTACAAGATCTTTACTGATAGCCTGACATCCTCTGTGCTGCTGTGGTACTGCCTACAAAATCCTTACTGACAGCCTGACATCCTCTGTGCTGCTGTAGTACTGCCTACAAAATCCTTACTGACAGCCTGACATCCTCTGTGCTGCTGTGGTACTGCCTACAAAATCCTTACTGATAGCCTGATATCCTCTGTGCTGCTGTGGTACTGCCTACAAGATCCTTACTGATAGCCTGACATCCTCTGTGCTGCTGTGGTACTGCCTACAAAATCCTTACTGACAGCCTGACATCCTCTGTGCTGCTGTGGTACTGCCTACAAGATCCTTACTGATAGCCTGACATCCTCTGTGCTGCTGTGGTACTGTCTACAAATGATAGCCTGACATCTTCTGTGGAGCTGTGGTACTGCCTACAAGTTTTTTACTGATAGCCTGACATCCTCTGTGCTGCTGTGGTACTGTCTACAAATGATAGCCTGACATCCTCTGTGCTGCTGTGGTACTGCCTACAAAATCCTTACTGACAGCCTGACATCCTCTGTGCTGCTGTGGTACTGCCTACAAAATCCTTACTGACAGCCTGACCTCCTCTGTGCTGCTGTGGTACTGCCTACAAGATCCTTACTGATAGCCTGATATCCTCTGTGCTGCTGTGGTACTGCCTACAAGATCCTTACTGATAGCCTGACATCCTCTGTGCTGCTGTGGTACTGTCTACAAGATCCTTACTGATAGCCTGATATCCTCTGTGCTGCTGTAGTACTGCCTACAAGATCCTTACTGATAGCCTGACCTCCTCTGTGCTGCTGTGGCACTGCCTACAAGATCCTTACTGATAGCCTGACATCCTCTGTGCTGCTGTGGTACTGCCTACAAGATCCTTACTGATAGCCTGACATCCTCTGTGCTGCTGTGGTACTGCCTACAAAATCCTTACTGATAGCCTGACATCCTCTGTGTTGCTGTGGTACTGCCTACAAGATCCTTACTGATAGCCTGACATCCTCTGTGCTGCTGTGGTACTGCCTACAAGATCCTTACTGACAGCCTGACATCCTCTGTGCTGCTGTGGTACTGCCTACAAGTTTATTACTGATAGCCTGACATCCTCTGTGCTGCTGTGATACTGCCTACAAGTTTCTTACTGATAGCCTGACATCCTCTGTGCTGCTGTGGTACTGTCTACAAGTAATAGCCTGACATCCTCTGTGCTGCTGTGGTACTGCCTACAAGATTCTTACTGATAGCCTGATATCCTCTGTGCTGCTGTGGTACTGCTTACAAGTTTATTACTGATAGCCTGACATCCTCTGTGCTGCTGTGGTACTGTCTACAAGTAATAGCCTGACATCCTCTGTGCTGCTGTGGTACTGCCTACAAGATCCTTACTGATAGCCTGACATCCTCTGTGCTGCTGTGGTACTGCCTACAAGATCCTTACTGATAGCCTGACATCCTCTGTGCTGCTGTGGTACTGCCTACAAGATCCTTACTGATAGCCTGACATCCTCTGTGCTGCTGTGGTACTGCCTACAAGATCCTTACTGATAGCCTGACATCCTCTGTGCTGCTGTGGTACTGCCTACAAGATTCTTACTGATAGCCTGATATCCTCTGTGCTGCTGTGGTACTGCCTACAAGATCCTTACTGATATCCTGACCTTCTCTGTGCAGCTGTGGTACTGCCTACAAGATCCTTACTGATAGCCTGACATCCTCTGTGCTGCTGTGGTACTGCCTACAAGATCCTTACTGATAGCCTGATATCCTCTGTGCTGCTGTGGTACTGCCTACAAAATCCTTACTGACAGCCTGACATCCTCTGTGCTGCTGTGGTACTGTCTACAAGATCTTTACTGCTAGCCTGATATCCTCTGTGCTGCTGTGGTACTGTCTACAAGATCCTTACTGATAGCCTGATATCCTCTGTGCTGCTGTGGTACTGCCTACAAAATCCTTACTGATAGCCTGACATCCTCTGTGCTGCTGTGGTACTGCCTACAAGATCCTTACTGACAGCCTGACATCCTCTGTGCTGCTGTGGTACTGCCTACAAGATCCTTACTGACAGCCTGATATCCTCTGTGCTGCTGTGGTACTGTCTACAAATGATAGCCTGACATCCTCTGTGCTGCTGTGGTACTGCCTACAAGATCCTTACTGATAGCCTGACATCCTCTGTGCTGCTGTGGTACTGCCTACAAGATCCTTACTGATAGCCTGACATCCTCTGTGTTGCTGTGGTACTGCTTACAAGTTTATTACTGATAGCCTGACATCCTCTGTGCTGCTGTGGTACTGCCTACAAGATCCTTACTGATAGCCTGACATCCTCTGTGTTGCTGTGGTACTGCTTACAAGTTTATTACTGATAGCCTGACATCCTCTGTACTGCTGTGGTACTGCCTACAAGTGATAGCCTGACATCCTCTGTGCTGCTGTGGTACTGTCTACAAGTGATAGCCTGACATCCTCTGTGCTGCTGTGGTACTGTCTACAAGTGATAGCCTGACATCCTCTGTGCTGCTGTGGTACTGCCTACAAGTAATAGCCTGACATCTTCTGTGTTGCTGTGGTACTGTCTACAAGATCCTTACTGATAGCCTGATATCCTCTGTGCTGCTGTGGTACTGTCTACAAGTGATAGCCTGACATCCTCTGTGCTGCTGTGGTACTGCCTACAAGATCCTTACTGATAGCCTGATATCCTCTGTGCTGCTGTGGTACTGTCTACAAGTGATAGCCTGACATCCTCTGTGCTGCTGTGGTACTGCCTACAAGTAATAGCCTGACATCTTCTGTGTTGCTGTGGTACTGTCTACAAGATCCTTACTGATAGCCCGATATCCTCTGTGCTGCTGTGGTACTGTCTACAAGTGATAGCCTGACATCCTCTGTGCTGCTGTGGTACTGCCTACAAGTTTCTTACTGATAGCCTGACATCCTCTGTGCTGCTGTGGTACTGCCTACAAGTTTCTTACTGATAGCCTGACATCCTCTGTACTGCTGTGGTACTGCCTACAAGTTTCTTACTGATAGCCTGACATCCTCTGTGCTGCTGTGGTACTGCCTACAAGTGATAGCCTGACATCCTCTGTGCTGCTGTGGTACTGTCTACAAGTGATAGCCTGACATCCTCTGTGCTGCTGTGGTACTGTCTACAAGTGATAGCCTGACATCCTCTGTGCTGTTGTGGTACTGCCTACAAGTAATAGCCTGACATCTTCTGTGTTGCTGTGGTACTGTCTACAAGATCCTTACTGATAGCCTGATATCCTCTGTGCTGCTGTGGTACTGTCTACAAGTGATAGCCTGACATCCTCTGTGCTGCTGTGGTACTGCCTACAAGATTCTTACTGATAGCCTGACATCCTCTGTGCTGCTGTGGTACTGTCTACAAATGATAGCCTGACATCCTCTGTGCTGCTGTGGTACTGCCTACAAGATCCTTACTGATATCCTGACCTTCTCTGTGCAGCTGTGGTACTGCCTACAAGATCCTTACTGATAGCCTGACATCCTCTGTGCTGCTGTGGTACTGCCTACAAGATCCTTACTGATAGCCTGACATCCTCTGTGCTGCTGTGGTACTGTCTACAAGATCTTTACTGCTAGCCTGATATCCTCTGTGCTGCTGTGGTACTGCCTACAAAATCCTTACTGACAGCCTGACATCCTCTGTGCTGCTGTGGTACTGCCTACAAGATCCTTACTGATAGCCTGACATCCTCTGTGCTGCTGTGGTACTGCCTACAAGATCCTTACTGATAGCCTGATATCCTCTGTGCTGCTGTGGTACTGTCTACAAATGATAGCCTGACATCCTCTGTGCTGCTGTGGTACTGCCTACAAGATCCTTACTGATAGTCTGACATCCTCTGTGCTGCTGTGGTACTGCCTACAAGATCCTTACTGATAGTCTGACATCCTCTGTGCTGCTGTGGTACTGTCTACAAATGATAGCCTGACATCCTCTGTGCTGCTGTGGTACTGCCTACAAAATCCTTACTGATAGCCTGACATCCTCTGTGTTGCTGTGGTACTGCCTACAAAATCCTTACTGATAGCCTGACATCCTCTGTGCTGCTGTGGTACTGCCTACAAGATCCTTACTGATAGCCTGACATCCTCTGTGTTGCTGTGGTACTGCCTACAAAATCCTTACTGATAGCCTGACATCCTCTGTGCTGCTGTGGTACTGCCTACAAGATCCTTACTGATAGCCTGACATCCTCTGTGTTGCTGTGGTACTGCTTACAAGTTTATTACTGATAGCCTGATATCCTCTGTGCTGCTGTGGTACTGCCTACAAAATCCTTACTGATAGCCTGACATCCTCTGTGCTGCTGTGGTACTGCCTACAAGATCCTTACTGATAGCCTGACATCCTCTGTGTTGCTGTGGTACTGCTTACAAGTTTATTACTGATAGCCTGACATCCTCTGTGCTGCTGTGGTACTGCCTACAAAATCCTTACTGATAGCCTGACATCCTCTGTGCTGCTGTGGTACTGCCTACAAAATCCTTACTGATAGCCTGACATCCTCTGTGTTGCTGTGGTACTGCTTACAAGTTTATTACTGATAGCCTGATATCCTCTGTGCTGCTGTGGTACTGCCTACAAAATCCTTACTGATAGCCTGACATCCTCTGTGTTGCTGTGGTACTGCTTACAAGTTTCTTACTGATAGCCTGACATCCTCTGTGCTGCTGTGGTACTGTCTACAAGTGATAGCCTGACATCCTCTGTGCTGCTGTGGTACTGTCTACAAGTGATAGCCTGACATCCTCTGTGCTGCTGTGGTACTGCCTACAAGTAATAGCCTGACATCCTCTGTGCTGCTGTGGTACTGCCTACAAGTGATAGCCTGACATCCTCTGTGCTGCTGTGGTACTGTCTACAAGTGATAGCCTGACATCCTCTGTGCTGCTGTGGTACTGTCTACAAGTGATAGCCTGACATCCTCTGTGCTGCTGTGGTACTGCCTACAAGTAATAGCCTGACATCCTCTGTGCTGCTGTGGTACTGTCTACAAGTGATAGCCTGACATCCTCTGTGCTGCTGTGGTACTGTCTACAAGTGATAGCCTGACATCCTCTGTGCTGCTGTGGTACTGTCTACAAGTGATAGCCTGACATCCTCTGTGCTGCTGTGGTACTGTCTACAAGTAATAGCCTGACATCCTCTGTGCTGCTGTGGTACTGCCTACAAGATCCTTACTGATAGCCTGACATCCTCTGTGCTGCTGTGTGTAGTCTTGCATTGAGAGTACCCTGCCCACCTATGTTGCAGTGCCTCTCCTATGTGATTCCCCCAGATATTGGAGGGGGGGGGGGGGGCTGTTGCAGAAGTATTTGCACCTCCTCTTATTACAGCACAGCATGCAGACATCACCCTGACACATCAGCGCCCGCTCACCTCGGGCAGTACAGATACTCCTGCGACTTCTGCAGCTTCTTGCTGGACTTGACATGAAAACCCAGGAACGATTCCTCACTTTCTCTTTTGCATCCAGATTCAAGGAATTTCTGGAACTGTTGGAATATTCCCTGCCAGCGCTCCTCCACCGGGAACGAGCCGGCGCCAAACTGACTGCGAGAAAGAAACGCAGGAATTATAGGCGAGTGACGGGCAACGGAAAATCCGGAAAAAACAGGAGCGATTATATGTGTATTCTCAAAGAGACCACTAGATGGTGCTGTGTCCATGCTGTCTATGGGTAATAGATATCTGTGCATTTAATCTGACCCCTAGATGGCGCTGTGTCCATGCTGTCTATGGGTAATAGATATCTGTGCATTTAATCTGACCCCTAGATGGCGCTGTGTCCATGCTGTCTATGGGTAATAGATAGCTGTGCATTTAATCTGACCCCTAGATGGCGCTGTTCTATTGAAGCTTATGGGAAATAGATATACGTGTGGTTTATCTGACCCCTAGATGGCGCTGTTCTATTGAAGCTTATGGGAAATAGATATACGTGTGGTTTATCGGACCTCTAGATGGCGCTGTTCTATTGAAGCTTATGGGAATAGATATACGCGTGGTTTATCTGACCCCTAGATGGCGCTGTTCTATTGAAGCTTATGGGAATAGATATACGCGTGGTTTATCTGACCCCTAAATGGCGCTGTTCTATTGAAGCTTATGGGAATAGATATACGCGTGGTTTATCTGACCCCTAGATGGCGCTGTTCTATTGAAGCTTCTGGGAATAGATATACGCGTGGTTTATCTGACCCCTAGATGGCGCTGTTCTATTGAAGCTTATGGGAATAGATATACGTGTGGTTTATCTGACCCCTAGATGGCGCTGTTCTATTGAAGCTTATGGGAAATAGATATACGTGTGGTTATCTGACCCCTAGATGGCGCTGTTCTATTGAAGCTTATGGGAATAGATATACGCGTGGTTTATCTGACCCCTAGATGGCGCTGTTCTATTGAAGCTTATGGGAAATAGATATACGTGTGGTTTATCTGACCCCTAGATGGCGCTGTTCTATTGAAGCTTATGGGAATAGATATACGCGTGGTTTATCTGACCCCTAGATGGCGCTGTTCTATTGAAGCTTATGGGAATAGATATACGCGTGGTTTAACTGACCCCTAGATGGCACTGTTCTATTGAAGCTTATGAGAATAGATATACGCGTGGTTTATCTGACCCCTAGATGGCGCTGTTCTATTGAAGCTTATGGGAATAGATATATGCGTGGTTTATCTGACCCCTAGATGGCGCTGTTCTATTGAAGCTTATGGGAATAGATATACGTGTGGTTTATCTGACCCCTAAATGGCGCTGTTCTATTGAAGCTTATGGGAATAGATATACGCGTGGTTTATCTGACCCCTAGATGGCGCTGTTCTATTGAAGCTTATGGGAATAGATATACGCGTGGTTTATCTGACCCCTAGATGGCGCTGTTCTATTGAAGCTTATGGGAATAGATATACGTGTGGTTTATCTGACCCCTAGATGGCGCTGTTCTATTGAAGCTTATGGGAAATAGATATACGTGTGGTTTATCTGACCCCTAGATGGCGCTGTTCTATTGAAGCTTATGGGAATAGATATACGCGTGGTTTATCTGACCCCTAGATGGCGCTGTTCTATTGAAGCTTATGGGAATAGATATACGTGTGGTTTATCTGACCCCTAGATGGCGCTGTTCTATTGAAGCTTATGGGAAATAGATATACGCGTGGTTTATCTGACCCCTAGATGGCGCTGTTCTATTGAAGCTTATGGGAATAGATATACGCGTGGTTTATCTGACCCCTAGATGGCGCTGTTCTATTGAAGCTTATGGGAATAGATATACGTGTGGTTTATCTGACCCCTAGATGGCGCTGTTCTATTGAAGCTTATGGGAAATAGATATACGTGTGGTTTATCTGACCCCTAGATGGCGCTGTTCTATTGAAGCTTATGGGAATAGATATACGTGTGGTTTATCTGACCCCTAGATGGCGCTGTTCTATTGAAGCTTATGGGAATAGATATACGCGTGGTTTATCTGACCCCTAGATGGCGCTGTTCTATTGAAGCTTATGGGAATAGATATACGTGTGGTTTATCTGACCCCTAAATGGCGCTGTTCTATTGAAGCTTATGGGAATAGATATACGCGTGGTTTATCTGACCCCTAGATGGCGCTGTTCTATTGAAGCTTATGGGAATAGATATACGCGTGGTTTATCTGACCCCTAGATGGCGCTGTTCTATTGAAGCTTATGGGAATAGATATACGTGTGGTTTATCTGACCCCTAGATGGCGCTGTTCTATTGAAGCTTATGGGAAATAGATATACGTGTGGTTTATCTGACCCCTAGATGGCGCTGTTCTATTGAAGCTTATGGGAATAGATATACGCGTGGTTTATCTGACCCCTAGATGGCGCTGTTCTATTGAAGCTTATGGGAATAGATATACGCGTGGTTTATCAGACCTCTAGATGGCGCTGTTCTATTGAAGCTTATGGGAAATAGATATACGTGTGGTTTATCTGACCCCTAGATGGCGCTGTTCTATTGAAGCTTATGGGAATAGATATACGTGTGGTTTATCTGACCCCTAGATGGCGCTGTTCTATTGAAGCTTATGGGAAATAGATATACGTGTGGTTTATCTGACCCCTAGATGGCGCTGTTCTATTGAAGCTTATGGGAATAGATATACGTGTGGTTTATCTGACCCCTAGATGGCGCTGTTCTATTGAAGCTTATGGGAATAGATATATGTGTGGTTTATCTGACTCCTAGATAGCGCTGTTCTATTGAAGCTTATGGGAATAGATATACGTGTGGTTTATCTGACCCCTAGATGACGCTGTTCTATTGAAGCTTATGGGAATAGATATAAGCGTGGTTTATCTGACCCCTAGATGGCGCTGTTCTATTGAAGCTTATGGGAATAGATATACGTGTGGTTTATCGGACCTCTAGATGGCGCTGTCCTATTGAAGCTTATGGGAAATAGATATATGTGTGGTTTATCTGACCCCTAGATGGCGCTGTTCTATTGAAGCTTATGGGAAATAGATATACGTGCGGTTTATCTGACCCCTAGATGGCGCTGTTCTATTGAAGCTTATGGGAATAGATATACGTGTGGTTTATCTGACCCCTAGATGGCGGTGTCTGATTAAAGTTTGCTCATATCCACTGATCTGGCCATTAGATGGTGCAGGTTGTATTATCATGTGTAGTTGTTCTTCTAACCACTAGATGGTGACATTTCACTTCTTAATATGTAGATAATAAATCCTGATCACTTAATAGTGCAATTTCCAAAACTCAATAGGAAATATTCTTGCGATTTTCGCGTGTGTTTGTTCTGTCCACTAGGCGGCGCTGTCAAACTTGAGCCTTTGTGCTTGTAGAACAAGATTTCCACTTACTAACAGCAACAGAGATGTAAGGAAACAATACACAAAGTATGCGAGAACCTGTATATCATCTGAGCCCAATTACAGCCCCCAATCACAGCCCCCAATCCCAGCCCCCTCCCATGGCAGATTCCATGTCTGTGGACGCGTCACTCCTCCAGGTAAATTTATGACAGCCACATTTTTTCCAAGGGAAGAGTATCAGACATATAACAGCCCTGAGTCTTATTGATGTCTATGGGTAATAATAATCTCCACATTTGAATCATAGAATCATAGAATGGTAGAGTTGGAAGGGACCTCCTGGGTCATCTGGTCCAACCCCCTGCTCAAAGCAGGATTCACTAGATCATCTCAGACAGATGTCTGTCCAGCCTCTGTTTGAAGACGTCCATTGAAGGGGAACTCACCACCTCTCGTGGCAGCCTGTTCCACTCATTAATCACCCTAACTGTCAAAAAGTTTTTTCTAATATCTAATCTGTGTCTCCTCCCATTTAGTTTCATCCCATTGCTTCTAGTCTTTCCTTGTGCAAATGAGAATAAAGATGATCCTTCTACAATGTGACAGCCCTTGACATATTTGTAGACAGCTATTAAGTCTCCTCTCAGTCTTCTTTTTTGCAAGCTAAACATTCCCAAATCCTGCAACCGTTCCTCATAGGACATGGTTTGCAGACCAGTCACCATTCTGGTCGCTCTTCTCTGAACTTGTTCCAGTTTGTCTATGTCTTTTTTAAAATGTGGTGCCCAAAACTGTACACAGTATTCCAGATGAGGTCTGACCAAAGAGGAGTAAAGACCGATAATGACTTCACGTGATCTAGACTGTATGCTTCTGTTAATACATCCCAGAATTGTATTTGCCTTTTTTGCTGCTGCATCACACTGTTGACTCATGTTCAGTCTATGATCTATTAGTATACCTAAGTCTTTTTCACATGTACTGTTGCTTAGCTCTATTCCTCCCATTCTGTATATGCTTTTTTCATTTTTATTGCCCAGATGTAGTACTTTGCATTTTTCCCTGTTAAAAACCATTCTGTTGGTTGCTGCCCACTGCTCCAGTTTATTTAGGTCTTTTTGAATCCTCTCTCTCTCTTCTCTAGTATTAGCTATCCCTCCTAGCTTTGTGTCATCAGCAAATTTAATCAGTTTACCCTCAATTCCTTCATCTAAATCATTGATGAAGATGTTGAACAATACAGGTCCCAGGACAGAGCCCTGTGGTATCCCACTTGAGACATTCATCCAGCTGGATGTGAAGCCATTTACAACCACCCTTTGAGTCCGATCACTAAGCCAGTTATGAATCCACCGAACAGTTGCCTGGTCCATTGCATACTTGGTCATTTTTTCAATAAGGATGGTGTGAGATACTTTGTCAAATGCTTTGCTGAAGTCAAGATATACTATATCTACAGCATTTCCCTGATCCACCCAGTCAGTGATTCTGTCATAGAAGGAAATTAAGTTAGTCTGACATGACTTGTTAGTTACAAACCCATGCTGACTCTGGTTAATCACTTCATTCTTATCCATGTAATTTTCTTTGGTGGCTGATTTCACCTCTAGATGGCGCTGTTTCACAATATTTCCTGGACTTTCTGAGAAGTTTTTCTGACCAGTAGATGACGCAGTTTCACTGTCCTCTCTGGGAAATATGCTGATCTTTGTGTGTGTTTGGTTTGACCACTAGATGGCGCCATTTCATTGCACTGTATATGTAATACTTTAGCGCAGGATCGCTTTCTATCCAATGCTTTCATTGCCCTTCAGCTGATGTCGATTTCTCCACCTACTGATTATTACTCACAACTTTTTCTTCAGGACCTCGTCCTGGAAGCCGCTGGCCGTGGTGAGGACCCCCTGTGTCTGCAGGCCGCTATGCGGAGTTTTATTGAATGTTCCCACCAAGGTGAATCCATTAGCGAAAGTGAGCTTTCCCTATAAATAATCCAGACACAAGTTATTGTATTAAAATTGTACTATGAGCAGAGAAGCAGACAAAGCACACAACATCGTGCTATGTTCATCCTGAGGCTCCTGATTGAGGAACAGAAAGCCAAATACTTAACGAGGAAAAAGGTGGCAGCCATAGGGTTTATCTCTAGGGATCATAGGAAGCAAGGAAAGAGGAAAGACATCCATGTGCCATACCAACCTTCCCAGAGAGAAAACATTCCTCAGTGAATTCACCCTCGTACATGTTGTTATCCTCCGTAATCAGAACACCGGGACCCTGGAAAAATGATAGTAATCATGAAAAGATCCTGTCTGCAGCCACCACTAGGGGGAGCTCCCTGTATACAGAGATACATGATAAGATTCTGTCTGCAGCCACCACTAGGGGGAGCTCCCTGTATACAGAGATACATGATAAGATTCTGTCTGCAGCCACCACTAGGGGGAGCTCCCTGTATACAGAGATACATGATAAGATTCTGTCTGCAGCCACCACTAGGGGGAGCTCCCTGTATACAGAGATACATGATAAGATTCTGTCTGCAGCCACCACTAGGGGGAGCTCCCTGTATACAGAGATACATGATAAGATTCTGTCTGCAGCCACCACTAGGGGGAGCTCCCTGTATACAGAGATACATGATAAGATTCTGTCTGCAGCCACCACTAGGGGGAGCTCCCTGTATACAGAGATACATGATAAGATTCTGTCTGCAGCCACCACTAGGGGGAGCTCCCTGTATACAGAGATACATGATAAGATTCTGTCTGCAGTCACCACTAGGGGGAGCTCCCTGTATACAGAGATACATAATAAGATTCTGTCTGCAGTCACCACTAAGGGGAGCTCCCTGTATACAGAGATACATGATAAGATTCTGTCTGCA
Organism: Phyllobates terribilis; assembly: GCF_046119375.1. Classification (NCBI taxonomy): domain Eukaryota; kingdom Metazoa; phylum Chordata; class Amphibia; order Anura; family Dendrobatidae; genus Phyllobates; species Phyllobates terribilis. The sequence goes on along the minus strand of NW_027362764.1, from coordinate 13,628,568 downwards.
GCCACCACTAGGGGAAGCTCCCTGTATACAGAGATACATGATAAGATTCTGTCTGCAGCCACCACTAGGGGAAGCTCCCTGTATACAGAGATACATGATAAGATCCTGTCTGCAGCCACCACTAGGGGGAGCTCTCTGTATACAGAGATACATGATAAGGTTCTGTCTGCAGTCACCACTAGGGGGAGCTCCCTGTATACAGAGATAGATGATAAGATTCTGTCTGCAGCCACCACTAGGGGGAGCTCCGTGTATACAGAGACACATGATAAGATCCTGTCTGCAGCCACCACTAGGGGGAGCTCCCTGTATACAGAGATACATGATAAGATTCTGTCTGCAGTCACCACTAGGGGGAACTCTCTGTATACAGAGATACATGATAAGATTCTGTCTGCAGCCACCACTAGGGGGAGCTCCCTGTATACAGAGATACATGATAAGATCCTGTCTGCAGCCACCACTAGGGGGAGCTCCCTGTATACAGAGACACATGATAAGATCCTGTCTGCAGCCACCACTAGGGGGAGCTCCCTGTATACAGAGATACATGAAAAGATCCTGTCTGCAGCCACCACTAGGGGGAGCTCCCTGTATACAGAGATACATGATAAGATTCTGTCTGCAGTCACCACTAGGGGGAGCTCCCTGTATACAGACATACATGATAAGATTCTGTCTGCAGCCACCACTAGGGGAAGCTCCCTGTATACAGAGATACATGATAAGATCCTGTCTGCAGCCACCACTAGGGGGAGCTCTCTGTATACAGAGATACATGATAAGATTATGTCTGCAGCCACCACTAGGGGGAGCTCCCTGTATACAGAGATACATAATAAGATTTTTTTTGCAGCCACCACTAGAGGGAGCTCCCTGAATACAGAGATACATGATAAGATCCTGTCTGCAGCCACCACTAGGGGGAGCTCCCTGTATACAGAGACACATGATAAGATCCTGTCTGCAGCCACCACTAGGGGGAGCTCCCTGTATACAGAGATACATGATTAGATTCTGTCTGCAGTCACCACTAGGGGGAGCTCCCTGTATACAGAGATACATGATAAGATTATGTCTGCAGCCACCACTAGGGGGAGCTCCCTGTATACAGAGATACATGATACGATCCTGTCTGCAGCCACCACTAGGAGGAGCTCCCTGTATACAGAGATACATGATAAGATCCTATCTGCAGCCACCACTAGGGGGAGCTCCCTGTATACAGAGATACATGATAAGATTCTGTTTGATTACAGCCACCACTAGGGGGAGCTCCCTGTATACAGAGATACATGATTAGATTCTGTCTGCAGCCACCACTAGGGGGAGCTCCCTGTATACAGAGATACATGATAAGATCCTGTCTGCAGCCACCACTAGGGGGAGCTCCCTGTATATAGAGATACATGATTAGATTCTGTCTGCAGTCACCACTAGGGGGAGCTCCCTGTATACAGAGATACATGATAAGATTATGTCTGCAGCCACCACTAGGGGGAGCTCCCTGTATACAGAGATACATGATAAGATTCTTTCTGCAGCCACCACTAGAGGGAGCTCCCTGAATACAGAGATACATGATAAGATCCTGTCTGCAGCCACCACTAGGGGGAGCTCCCTGTATACAGAGATACATGATAAGATCCTGTCTGCAGCCACCACTAGGAGGAGTTCCCTGTATACAGAGATACATGATAAGATCCTGTCTGCAGCCACCACTAGGGGGAGCTCCCTGTTTACAGAGATACATGATAAGATTCTGTTTGATTACAGCCACCAATAGGGGGAGCTCCCTGTATACAGAGATACATGATAAGATCCTATCTGCAGCCACCACTAAGGGGAGCTCCCTGTATACAGAGATACATGATAAGATTCTGTCTGCAGCCACCACTAGGGGGAGCTCCCTGTAAACAGAGATACATGAAAAGATTCTGTCTGCAGCCACCACTAGGGGAAGCTCCCTGTATACAGAGATACATGATAAGATCCTGTCTGCAGCCACCACTAGGGGGAGCTCTCTGTATACAGAGATACATGATAAGGTTCTGTCTGCAGTCACCACTAGGGGGAGCTCCCTGTATACAGAGATAGATGATAAGATTCTGTCTGCAGTCACCACTAGGGGGAGCTCCCTGTATACAGAGACACATGATAAGATCCTGTCTGCGGCCACCACTAGGGGGAGCTCCCTGTATACAGAGATACATGAAAAGATCCTGTCTGCAGCCACCACTAGGGGGAGCTCCCTGTATACAGAGATACATGATAAGATTCTGTCTGCAGTCACCACTAGGGGGAGCTCCCTGTATACAGAGATACATGATAAGATTCTGTCTGCAGCCACCACTAGGGGAAGCTCCCTGTATACAGAGATACATGATAAGATCCTGTCTGCAGCCACCACTAGGGGGAGCTCCCTGTATACAGAGATACATGATAAGATCCTGTCTGCAGTCACCACTAGGGGGAGCTCCCTGTATACAGAGATACATGATAAGATCCTGTCTGCAGCCACCACTAGGGGGAGCTCTCTGTATACAGAGATACATGATAAGATTATGTCTGCAGCCACCACTAGGGGGAGCTCCCTGTATACAGAGACACATGATAAGATTCTTTCTGCAGCCACCACTAGAGGGAGCTCCCTGAATACAGAGATACATGATAAGATCCTGTCTGCAGCCACCACTAGGGGGAGCTCCCTGTATACAGAGATACATGATAAGATCCTGTCTGCAGCCACCACTAGGAGGAGTTCCCTGTATACAGAGATACATGATAAGATCCTGTCTGCAGCCACCACTAGGGGGATCTCTCTGTATACAGAGATACATGATAAGATTCTGTCTGCAGTCACCACTAGGGGGACCTCCCTGTATACAGAGATAGATGATAAGATCCTGTCTGCAGCCACCACTAGGGGGAGCTCCCTGTATACAGAGATACATGATAAGATCCTGTCTGCAGCCACCACTAGGGGGAGCTCCCTGTATACAGAGACACATGATAAGATCCTGTCTGCAGCCACCACTAGGGGGAGCTCCCTGTATACAGAGATACATGATTAGATTCTGTCTGCAGTCACCACTAGGGGGAGCTCCCTGTATACAGAGATACATGATAAGATTATGTCTGCAGCCACCACTAGGGGGAGCTCCCTGTATACAGAGATACATGATACGATCCTGTCTGCAGCCACCACTAGGAGGAGCTCCCTGTATACAGAGATACATGATAAGATCCTATCTGCAGCCACCACTAGGGGGAGCTCCCTGTATACAGAGATACATGATAAGATTCTGTTTGATTACAGCCACCACTAGGGGGAGCTCCCTGTATACAGAGATACATGATTAGATTCTGTCTGCAGCCACCACTAGGGGGAGCTCCCTGTATACAGAGATACATGATAAGATCCTGTCTGCAGCCACCACTAGGGGGAGCTCCCTGTATATAGAGATACATGATTAGATTCTGTCTGCAGTCACCACTAGGGGGAGCTCCCTGTATACAGAGATACATGATAAGATTATGTCTGCAGCCACCACTAGGGGGAGCTCCCTGTATACAGAGATACATGATAAGATTCTTTCTGCAGCCACCACTAGAGGGAGCTCCCTGAATACAGAGATACATGATAAGATCCTGTCTGCAGCCACCACTAGGGGGAGCTCCCTGTATACAGAGATACATGATAAGATCCTGTCTGCAGCCACCACTAGGAGGAGTTCCCTGTATACAGAGATACATGATAAGATCCTGTCTGCAGCCACCACTAGGGGGAGCTCCCTGTTTACAGAGATACATGATAAGATTCTGTTTGATTACAGCCACCAATAGGGGGAGCTCCCTGTATACAGAGATACATGATAAGATCCTATCTGCAGCCACCACTAAGGGGAGCTCCCTGTATACAGAGATACATGATAAGATTCTGTCTGCAGCCACCACTAGGGGGAGCTCCCTGTAAACAGAGATACATGAAAAGATTCTGTCTGCAGCCACCACTAGGGGAAGCTCCCTGTATACAGAGATACATGATAAGATCCTGTCTGCAGCCACCACTAGGGGGAGCTCTCTGTATACAGAGATACATGATAAGGTTCTGTCTGCAGTCACCACTAGGGGGAGCTCCCTGTATACAGAGATAGATGATAAGATTCTGTCTGCAGTCACCACTAGGGGGAGCTCCCTGTATACAGAGACACATGATAAGATCCTGTCTGCGGCCACCACTAGGGGGAGCTCCCTGTATACAGAGATACATGAAAAGATCCTGTCTGCAGCCACCACTAGGGGGAGCTCCCTGTATACAGAGATACATGATAAGATTCTGTCTGCAGTCACCACTAGGGGGAGCTCCCTGTATACAGAGATACATGATAAGATTCTGTCTGCAGCCACCACTAGGGGAAGCTCCCTGTATACAGAGATACATGATAAGATCCTGTCTGCAGCCACCACTAGGGGGAGCTCCCTGTATACAGAGATACATGATAAGATCCTGTCTGCAGTCACCACTAGGGGGAGCTCCCTGTATACAGAGATACATGATAAGATCCTGTCTGCAGCCACCACTAGGGGGAGCTCTCTGTATACAGAGATACATGATAAGATTATGTCTGCAGCCACCACTAGGGGGAGCTCCCTGTATACAGAGACACATGATAAGATTCTTTCTGCAGCCACCACTAGAGGGAGCTCCCTGAATACAGAGATACATGATAAGATCCTGTCTGCAGCCACCACTAGGGGGAGCTCCCTGTATACAGAGATACATGATAAGATCCTGTCTGCAGCCACCACTAGGAGGAGTTCCCTGTATACAGAGATACATGATAAGATCCTGTCTGCAGCCACCACTAGGGGGAGCTCTCTGTATACAGAGATACATGATAAGATTCTGTTTGATTGCAGCCACCAATAGGGGGAGCTCCCTGTATACAGAGATACATGATAAGATCCTATCTGCAGCCACCACTAAGGGGAGCTCCCTGTATACAGAGATACATGATAAGATTCTGTCTGCAGCCACCACTAGGGGGAGCTCCCTGTAAACAGAGATACATGAAAAGATTCTGTCTGCAGCCACCACTAGGGGAAGCTCCCTGTATACAGAGATACATGATAAGATCCTGTCTGCAGCCACCACTAGGGGGAGCTCTCTGTATACAGAGATACATGATAAGGTTCTGTCTGCAGTCACCACTAGGGGGAGCTCCCTGTATACAGAGATAGATGATAAGATTCTGTCTACAGTCACCACTAGGGGGAGCTCCCTGTATACAGAGACACATGATAAGATCCTGTCTGCAGCCACCACTAGGGGGAGCTCCCTGTATACAGAGATACATGAAAAGATCCTGTCTGCAGCCACCACTAGGGGGAGCTCCCTGTATACAGAGATACATGATAAGATTCTGTCTGCAGTCACCACTAGGGGGAGCTCCCTGTATACAGAGATAGATGATAAGATCCTGTCTGCAGCCACCACTAGGGGGAGCTCCCTGTATACAGAGATACATGATAAGATCCTGTCTGCAGCCACCACTAGGGGGAGCTCCCTGTATACAGAGACACATGATAAGATCCTGTCTGCAGTTACCACTAGGGGGAGCTCCCTGTATACAGAGACACATGGTAAGATCCTGTCTGCAGCCACCACTAGGGGGAGCTCCCTGTATACAGAGATACATGATTATATTCTGTCTGCAGTCACCACTAGGGGGAGCTCCCTGTATACAGAGATACATGATAAGATTATGTCTGCAGCCACCACTGGGGGAGCTCCCTGTATACAGAGATACATGATAAGATCCTGTCTGCAGCCACCACTAGGAGGAGCTCCCTGTATACAGAGATACATGATAAGATCCTATCTGCAGCCACCACTAGGGGGAGCTCCCTGTATACAGAGATACATGATAAGATCCTATCTGCAGCCACCACTAGGGGGAGCTCCCTGTATACAGAGATACATGATAAGATCCTGTCTGCAGCCACCACTAGGGGGAGCTCCCTGTATATAGAGATACATGATTAGATTCTGTTTGATTACAGCCACCACTAGGGGGAGCTCTCTGTATACAGAGATACATAATTAGATTCTGTCTGCAGCCACCACTAGGGGGAGCTCCCTGTATACAGAGATACATGATAAGATCCTGTCTGCAGCCACCACTAGGGGGAGCTCCCTGTATATAGAGATACATGATTAGATTCTATCTGCAGTCACCACTAGGGGGAGCTCCCTGTATACAGAGATACATGATAAGATTATGTCTGCAGCCACCACTAGGGGGAGCTCCCTGTATACAGAGATACATGATAAGATTCTTTCTGCAGCCACCACTAGAGGGAGCTCCCTGAATACAGAGATACATGATAAGATCCTGTCTGCAGCCACCACTAGGGGGAGCTCCCGGTATACAGAGATACATGATAAGATCCTGTCTGCAGCCACCACTAGGGGGAGCTCCCTGTTTACAGAGATACATGATAAGATTCTGTTTGATTACAGCCACCAATAGGGGGAGCTCCCTGTATACAGAGGTACATGATAAGATCCTATCTGCAGCCACCACTAAGGGGAGCTCCCTGTATACAGAGATACATGATAAGATTCTGTCTGCAGCCACCACTAGGGGGAGCTCCCTGTAAACAGAGATACATGATAAGATTCTGTCTGCAGCCATCACTAGGGGGAGCTCCCTGTATACAGAGATACATGATAAGATCCTATCTGCAGCCACCACTAGGGGGAACTCCCTGTATACAGAGATACATGATAAGATCCTATCTGCAGCCACCACTAGGGGGAGCTCCCTGTATACAGAGATACATGATAAGATCCTATCTGCAGCCACCACTAGGGGGAGCTCTCTGTATACAGAGATACATGATAAGGTTCTGTCTGCAGTCACCACTAGGGGGAGCTCCCTGTATACAGAGATAGATGATAAGATTCTGTCTGCAGCCACCACTAGGGGGAGCTCCCTGTATACAGAGACACATGATAAGATCCTGTCTGCAGCCACCACTAGGGGGAGCTCCCTGTATACAGAGATACATGAAAAGATCCTGTCTGCAGCCACCACTAGGGGGAGCTCCCTGTATACAGAGATACATGATAAGATTCTGTCTGCAGTCACCACTAGGGGGAGCTCCCTGTATACAGAGATACATGATAAGATTCTGTCTGCAGTCACCACTAGGGGGAGCTCCCTGTATACAGAGATACATGATAAGATTCTGTCTGCAGCCACCACTAGGGGGAGCTCCCTGTATACAGAGATACATGATAAGATTCTGTCTGCAGCCACCACTAGGGGGAGCTCCCTGTATACAGAGATACATGATAAGATTCTGTCTGCAGCCACCACTAGGGGGAGCTCCCTGTATACAGAGATAGATGATAAGATTCTGTCTGCCACCACCACTAGAGGGAGTTCCCTGTATACAGAGATACATGATAAGATTCTGTCTGCAGCCACCACTAGGGGGAGCTCCCTGTATACAGAGATACATGATAAGATTCTGTCTGCAGCCACCACTAGGGGGAGCTCCCTGTATACAGAGATACATGATAAGATTCTGTCTGCAGCCACCACTAGGGGGAGATTCCTGTATACAGAGATACATGATAAGATACTGTCTGCAGCCTCCACTAGGGGGAGCTCCCTGTATACAGAGATACATGATAAGATTCTGTCTGCAGCCACCACTAGGGGGAGCTCCCTGAATACAGCGATACATGATAAGATACTGTCTGCAGCCACCACTAGGGGGAGCTCCCTGTATACAGAGATACATGATAAGATACTGTCTGCAGCCACCACTAGGGGGAGCTCCCTGTATACCGAGATACATGATAAGTATCTGTCTGCAGCCACCACTAGGGGGAGCTCCCTGTATACAGAGATACATGATAAGATCCTGTCTGCAGCCACCACTAGGGGGAGCTCCCTGTATACAGAGATACATGATAAGATACTGTCTGCAGCCACCACTAGGGGGAGCTCCCTGTATACAGAGATACATGATAAGTATCTGTTTGCAGCCACCACTAGGGGGAGCTCCCTGTATACAGAGATACATGATAAGATCCTGTCTGCAGCCACCACTAGGGGGAGCTCCCTGTTTACAGAGATACATGATAAGATCCTGTCTGCAGCCACCACTAGGGGGAGCTCCCTGTATACAGAGATACATGATAAGATTCTGCCTGCAGCCAGCATTAGGGGGAGCTCCATGTATACAGAGATACATGATAAGATTCTGTTTGATTACAGCCACCACTAGGGGGAGCTCCCTGTATACAGAGATACATGATAAGATCCTGTCTGCAGCCACCACTAGGGGGAGCTCCCTGTATACAGAGACACATGATAAGATCCTGTCTGCAGCCACCACTAGGGGGAGCTCCCTGTATACAGAGATACATGAAAAGATCCTGTCTGCAGCCACCACTAGGGGGAGCTCCCTGTATACAGAGATACATGATAAGATTCTGTCTGCAGTCACCACTAGGGGGAGCTCCCTGTATACAGACATACATGATAAGATTCTGTCTGCAGCCACCACTAGGGGAAGCTCCCTGTATACAGAGATACATGATAAGATCCTGTCTGCAGCCACCACTAGGGGGAGCTCTCTGTATACAGAGATACATGATAAGATTATGTCTGCAGCCACCACTAGGGGGAGCTCCCTGTATACAGAGATACATAATAAGATTTTTTTTGCAGCCACCACTAGAGGGAGCTCCCTGAATACAGAGATACATGATAAGATCCTGTCTGCAGCCACCACTAGGGGGAGCTCCCTGTATACAGAGATACATGATAAGATTCTGTCTGCAGTCACCACTAGGGGGACCTCCCTGTATACAGAGATAGATGATAAGATCCTGTCTGCAGCCACCACTAGGGGGAGCTCCCTGTATACAGAGATACATGATAAGATCCTGTCTGCAGCCACCACTAGGGGGAGCTCCCTGTATACAGAGACACATGATAAGATCCTGTCTGCAGCCACCACTAGGGGGAGCTCCCTGTATACAGAGATACATGATTAGATTCTGTCTGCAGTCACCACTAGGGGGAGCTCCCTGTATACAGAGATACATGATAAGATTATGTCTGCAGCCACCACTAGGGGGAGCTCCCTGTATACAGAGATACATGATACGATCCTGTCTGCAGCCACCACTAGGAGGAGCTCCCTGTATACAGAGATACATGATAAGATCCTATCTGCAGCCACCACTAGGGGGAGCTCCCTGTATACAGAGATACATGATAAGATTCTGTTTGATTACAGCCACCACTAGGGGGAGCTCCCTGTATACAGAGATACATGATTAGATTCTGTCTGCAGCCACCACTAGGGGGAGCTCCCTGTATACAGAGATACATGATAAGATCCTGTCTGCAGCCACCACTAGGGGGAGCTCCCTGTATATAGAGATACATGATTAGATTCTGTCTGCAGTCACCACTAGGGGGAGCTCCCTGTATACAGAGATACATGATAAGATTATGTCTGCAGCCACCACTAGGGGGAGCTCCCTGTATACAGAGATACATGATAAGATTCTTTCTGCAGCCACCACTAGAGGGAGCTCCCTGAATACAGAGATACATGATAAGATCCTGTCTGCAGCCACCACTAGGGGGAGCTCCCTGTATACAGAGATACATGATAAGATCCTGTCTGCAGCCACCACTAGGAGGAGTTCCCTGTATACAGAGATACATGATAAGATCCTGTCTGCAGCCACCACTAGGGGGAGCTCCCTGTTTACAGAGATACATGATAAGATTCTGTTTGATTACAGCCACCAATAGGGGGAGCTCCCTGTATACAGAGATACATGATAAGATCCTATCTGCAGCCACCACTAAGGGGAGCTCCCTGTATACAGAGATACATGATAAGATTCTGTCTGCAGCCACCACTAGGGGGAGCTCCCTGTAAACAGAGATACATGAAAAGATTCTGTCTGCAGCCACCACTAGGGGAAGCTCCCTGTATACAGAGATACATGATAAGATCCTGTCTGCAGCCACCACTAGGGGGAGCTCTCTGTATACAGAGATACATGATAAGGTTCTGTCTGCAGTCACCACTAGGGGGAGCTCCCTGTATACAGAGATAGATGATAAGATTCTGTCTGCAGTCACCACTAGGGGGAGCTCCCTGTATACAGAGACACATGATAAGATCCTGTCTGCGGCCACCACTAGGGGGAGCTCCCTGTATACAGAGATACATGAAAAGATCCTGTCTGCAGCCACCACTAGGGGGAGCTCCCTGTATACAGAGATACATGATAAGATTCTGTCTGCAGTCACCACTAGGGGGAGCTCCCTGTATACAGAGATACATGATAAGATTCTGTCTGCAGCCACCACTAGGGGAAGCTCCCTGTATACAGAGATACATGATAAGATCCTGTCTGCAGCCACCACTAGGGGGAGCTCCCTGTATACAGAGATACATGATAAGATCCTGTCTGCAGTCACCACTAGGGGGAGCTCCCTGTATACAGAGATACATGATAAGATCCTGTCTGCAGCCACCACTAGGGGGAGCTCTCTGTATACAGAGATACATGATAAGATTATGTCTGCAGCCACCACTAGGGGGAGCTCCCTGTATACAGAGACACATGATAAGATTCTTTCTGCAGCCACCACTAGAGGGAGCTCCCTGAATACAGAGATACATGATAAGATCCTGTCTGCAGCCACCACTAGGGGGAGCTCCCTGTATACAGAGATACATGATAAGATCCTGTCTGCAGCCACCACTAGGAGGAGTTCCCTGTATACAGAGATACATGATAAGATCCTGTCTGCAGCCACCACTAGGGGGAGCTCCCTGTTTACAGAGATACATGATAAGATTCTGTTTGATTGCAGCCACCAATAGGGGGAGCTCCCTGTATACAGAGATACATGATAAGATCCTATCTGCAGCCACCACTAAGGGGAGCTCCCTGTATACAGAGATACGTGATAAGATTCTGTCTGCAGCCACCACTAGGGGGAGCTCCCTGTAAACAGAGATACATGAAAAGATTCTGTCTGCAGCCACCACTAGGGGAAGCTCCCTGTATACAGAGATACATGATAAGATCCTGTCTGCAGCCACCACTAGGGGGAGCTCTCTGTATACAGAGATACATGATAAGGTTCTGTCTGCAGTCACCACTAGGGGGAGCTCCCTGTATACAGAGATAGATGATAAGATTCTGTCTGCAGTCACCACTAGGGGGAGCTCCCTGTATACAGAGACACATGATAAGATCCTGTCTGCAGCCACCACTAGGGGGAGCTCCCTGTATACAGAGATACATGAAAAGATCCTGTCTGCAGCCACCACTAGGGGGAGCTCCCTGTATACAGAGATACATGATAAGATTCTGTCTGCAGTCACCACTAGGGGGAGCTCCCTGTATACAGAGATAGATGATAAGATCCTGTCTGCAGCCACCACTAGGGGGAGCTCCCTGTATACAGAGATACATGATAAGATCCTGTCTGCAGCCACCACTAGGGGGAGCTCCCTGTATACAGAGACACATGATAAGATCCTGTCTGCAGTTACCACTAGGGGGAGCTCCCTGTATACAGAGACACATGGTAAGATCCTGTCTGCAGCCACCACTAGGGGGAGCTCCCTGTATACAGAGATACATGATTATATTCTGTCTGCAGTCACCACTAGGGGGAGCTCCCTGTATACAGAGATACATGATAAGATTATGTCTGCAGCCACCACTGGGGGAGCTCCCTGTATACAGAGATACATGATAAGATCCTGTCTGCAGCCACCACTAGGAGGAGCTCCCTGTATACAGAGATACATGATAAGATCCTATCTGCAGCCACCACTAGGGGGAGCTCCCTGTATACAGAGATACATGATAAGATCCTGTCTGCAGCCACCACTAGGGGGAGCTCCCTGTATATAGAGATACATGATTAGATTCTGTTTGATTACAGCCACCACTAGGGGGAGCTCCCTGTATACAGAGATACATAATTAGATTCTGTCTGCAGCCACCACTAGGGGGAGCTCCCTGTATACAGAGATACATGATAAGATCCTGTCTGCAGCCACCACTAGGGGGAGCTCCCTGTATATAGAGATACATGATTAGATTCTGTCTGCAGTCACCACTAGGGGGAGCTCCCTGTATACAGAGATACATGATAAGATTATGTCTGCAGCCACCACTAGGGGGAGCTCCCTGTATACAGAGATACATGATAAGATTCTTTCTGCAGCCACCACTAGAGGGAGCTCCCTGAATACAGAGATACATGATAAGATCCTGTCTGCAGCCACCACTAGGGGGAGCTCCCGGTATACAGAGATACATGATAAGATCCTGTCTGCAGCCACCACTAGGGGGAGCTCCCTGTTTACAGAGATACATGATAAGATTCTGTTTGATTACAGCCACCAATAGGGGGAGCTCCCTGTATACAGAGGTACATGATAAGATCCTATCTGCAGCCACCACTAAGGGGAGCTCCCTGTATACAGAGATACATGATAAGATTCTGTCTGCAGCCACCACTAGGGGGAGCTCCCTGTAAACAGAGATACATGAAAAGATTCTGTCTGCAGCCACCACTAGGGGAAGCTCCCTGTATACAGAGATACATGATAAGATCCTGTCTGCAGCCACCACTAGGGGGAGCTCTCTGTATACAGAGATACATGATAAGGTTCTGTCTGCAGTCACCACTAGGGGGAGCTCCCTGTATACAGAGATAGATGATAAGATTCTGTCTGCAGTCACCACTAGGGGGAGCTCCCTGTATACAGAGACACATGATAAGATCCTGTCTGCAGCCACCACTAGGGGGAGCTCCCTGTATACAGAGATACATGAAAAGATCCTGTCTGCAGCCACCACTAGGGGGAGCTCCCTGTATACAGAGATACATGATAAGATTCTGTCTGCAGTCACCACTAGGGGGAGCTCCCTGTATACAGAGATAGATGATAAGATCCTGTCTGCAGCCACCACTAGGGGGAGCTCCCTGTATACAGAGATACATGATAAGATCCTGTCTGCAGCCACCACTAGGGGGAGCTCCCTGTATACAGAGACACATGATAAGATCCTGTCTGCAGTTACCACTAGGGGGAGCTCCCTGTATACAGAGACACATGGTAAGATCCTGTCTGCAGCCACCACTAGGGGGAGCTCCCTGTATACAGAGATACATGATTATATTCTGTCTGCAGTCACCACTAGGGGGAGCTCCCTGTATACAGAGATACATGATAAGATTATGTCTGCAGCCACCACTGGGGGAGCTCCCTGTATACAGAGATACATGATAAGATCCTGTCTGCAGCCACCACTAGGAGGAGCTCCCTGTATACAGAGATACATGATAAGATCCTATCTGCAGCCACCACTAGGGGGAGCTCCCTGTATACAGAGATACATGATAAGATCCTGTCTGCAGCCACCACTAGGGGGAGCTCCCTGTATATAGAGATACATGATTAGATTCTGTTTGATTACAGCCACCACTAGGGGGAGCTCCCTGTATACAGAGATACATAATTAGATTCTGTCTGCAGCCACCACTAGGGGGAGCTCCCTGTATACAGAGATACATGATAAGATCCTGTCTGCAGCCACCACTAGGGGGAGCTCCCTGTATATAGAGATACATGATTAGATTCTGTCTGCAGTCACCACTAGGGGGAGCTCCCTGTATACAGAGATACATGATAAGATTATGTCTGCAGCCACCACTAGGGGGAGCTCCCTGTATACAGAGATACATGATAAGATTCTTTCTGCAGCCACCACTAGAGGGAGCTCCCTGAATACAGAGATACATGATAAGATCCTGTCTGCAGCCACCACTAGGGGGAGCTCCCGGTATACAGAGATACATGATAAGATCCTGTCTGCAGCCACCACTAGGGGGAGCTCCCTGTTTACAGAGATACATGATAAGATTCTGTTTGATTACAGCCACCAATAGGGGGAGCTCCCTGTATACAGAGGTACATGATAAGATCCTATCTGCAGCCACCACTAAGGGGAGCTCCCTGTATACAGAGATACATGATAAGATTCTGTCTGCAGCCACCACTAGGGGGAGCTCCCTGTAAACAGAGATACATGATAAGATTCTGTCTGCAGCCATCACTAGGGGGAGCTCCCTGTATACAGAGATACATGATAAGATCCTATCTGCAGCCACCACTAGGGGGAACTCCCTGTATACAGAGATACATGATAAGATCCTATCTGCAGCCACCACTAGGGGGAGCTCCCTGTATACAGAGATACATGATAAGATCCTATCTGCAGCCACCACTAGGGGGAGCTCTCTGTATACAGAGATACATGATAAGGTTCTGTCTGCAGTCACCACTAGGGGGAGCTCCCTGTATACAGAGATAGATGATAAGATTCTGTCTGCAGCCACCACTAGGGGGAGCTCCCTGTATACAGAGACACATGATAAGATCCTGTCTGCAGCCACCACTAGGGGGAGCTCCCTGTATACAGAGATACATGAAAAGATCCTGTCTGCAGCCACCACTAGGGGGAGCTCCCTGTATACAGAGATACATGATAAGATTCTGTCTGCAGTCACCACTAGGGGGAGCTCCCTGTATACAGAGATACATGATAAGATTCTGTCTGCAGTCACCACTAGGGGGAGCTCCCTGTATACAGAGATACATGATAAGATTCTGTCTGCAGCCACCACTAGGGGGAGCTCCCTGTATACAGAGATACATGATAAGATTCTGTCTGCAGCCACCACTAGGGGGAGCTCCCTGTATACAGAGATACATGATAAGATTCTGTCTGCAGCCACCACTAGGGGGAGCTCCCTGTATACAGAGATAGATGATAAGATTCTGTCTGCCACCACCACTAGAGGGAGTTCCCTGTATACAGAGATACATGATAAGATTCTGTCTGCAGCCACCACTAGGGGGAGCTCCCTGTATACAGAGATACATGATAAGATTCTGTCTGCAGCCACCACTAGGGGGAGCTCCCTGTATACAGAGATACATGATAAGATTCTGTCTGCAGCCACCACTAGGGGGAGATTCCTGTATACAGAGATACATGATAAGATACTGTCTGCAGCCACCACTAGGGGGAGCTCCCTGTATACAGAGATACATGATAAGATTCTGTCTGCAGCCACCACTAGGGGGAGCTCCCTGAATACAGCGATACATGATAAGATACTGTCTGCAGCCACCACTAGGGGGAGCTCCCTGTATACAGAGATACATGATAAGATACTGTCTGCAGCCACCACTAGGGGGAGCTCCCTGTATACCGAGATACATGATAAGTATCTGTCTGCAGCCACCACTAGGGGGAGCTCCCTGTATACAGAGATACATGATAAGATCCTGTCTGCAGCCACCACTAGGGGGAGCTCCCTGTATACAGAGATACATGATAAGATACTGTCTGCAGCCACCACTAGGGGGAGCTCCCTGTATACAGAGATACATGATAAGATTCCGCCTGCAGCCACCATTAGGGGGAGCTCCCTGTATACAGAGATACATGATAAGATTCTGTTTGATTACAGCCACCACTAGGGGGAGCTCCCTGTATACAGAGATACATGATTAGATCCTGTCTGCAGCCACCACTAGTGGGAGCTCCCTGTATACAGAGATACATGATAAGATCCTGTCTGCAGCCACCACTAGGGGGAGCTCCCTGTATACAGAGATACATGATAAGATTCTGCCTGCAGCCACCATTAGGGGGAGCTCCCTGTATACAGAGATACATGATAAGATTCTGTTTGATTACAGCCACCACTAGGGGGAGCTCCCTGTATACAGAGATACATGATTAGATCCTGTCTGCAGCCACCACTAGTGGGAGCTCCCTGTATACAGAGATACATGATAAGATCCTGTCTGCAGCCACCACTAGGGGGAGCTCCCTGTATACAGAGATACATAATAAGATTCTGTCTGCAGCCACCACTAGGGGGAGCTCCCTGTATACAGAGATAGATGATAAGATCCTGTCTGCAGCCACCACTAGGGGGAGCTCCCTGTATACAGAGATACATGATAAGATCCTGTCTGCAGCCACCACTAGGGGGAGCTCCCTGTATACAGAGATACATGATAAGATCCTGTCTGCAGCCACCACTAGGGGGAGCTCCCTGTATACAGAGATACATGATAAGATCCTGTCTGCAGCCACCACTAGGGGGAGCTCCCTGTATACAGAGATACATAATAAGATTCTGTGTGCAGCCACCACTAGGGGGAGCTCCCTGTATACAGAGATAGATGATAAGATCCTGTCTGCAGCCACCACTAGGGGGAGCTCCCTGTATACAGAGATACATGATAAGATCCTGTCTGCAGCCACCACTAGGGGGAGCTCCCTGTATACAGAGATAGATGATAAGATCCTGTCTGCAGCCACCACTAGGGGGAGCTCCCTGTATAGAGAGATACATGATAAGATCCTGTCTGCAGCCACCACTAGGGGGAGCTACCTGTATACAGAGATACAGTATAGACCAAAAGTTTGGACACACCTTCTCATTTAAAGATTTTTCTGTATTTTCATGACTATGAAAATTGTACATTCACACTGAAGGCATCAAAACTATGAATTACCACATGTGGAATTATATACTTAACAAAAAAGTGTGAAACAACGGAAAATATGTCTTATATTCTAGGTTCTTCACAGTAGCCCCCTTTTGCTTTGATGACTGCTTTGCACACTCTTGGCATTCTCTTGATGAGCTTCAAGAGGTAGTCACCGGAAATGGTCTTCCAACAATCTTGAAGGAGTTCCCAGAGATGCTTAGCACTTGTTGGTCCTTTTGCCTTCACTCTGCGGTCCAGCTCACCCCAAACCATTTCGATTAGGTTCAGGTCTGGTGACTGTGGAGGCCAGGTCATCTGGCGTAGCCCCCCCATCACTCTCCTTCTTGGTCAAATAGCCCTTACACAGCCTGGAGGTGTTTGGGGTCATTGTCCTGTTGAAAAATAAATTATGGTCCAACTAAACGCAAACCGGATGGAATAGCATGCCGCTGCAAGATGCTGTGGTAGCCACGCTGGTTCAGTATGCCTTCAATTTTGAATAAATTCCCAACAGTGTCACCAGCAAAGCCCCCCCACACCACCACACCTCCTCCTCCATGCTTCACGGTGGGAACCAGGCATGTAGAGTCCATCCGTTCACCTTTTCTGCATCGCACAAAGACACGGTGGTTGGAACCAAAGATCTCAAATTTGGACTCATCAGACCAAAGCACAGATTTCCACTGGTCTAATGTCCATTCCTTGTGTTCTTTAGCGCAAACAAGTCTCTTCTGCTTGTTGCCTGTCCTTCGCAGTGGTTTCCTAGCAGCTATTTTAGCAAGAAGGCCTGCTGCACAAAGTCTCCTCTTAACAGTTGTTGTAGAGATGTGTCTGCTGCTAGAACTCTGTGTGGCATTGACCTGGTCTCTAATCTGAGATGCTGCTAACCTGCGATTTCTGAGACGGGTGACTCAGATAAACTTATCCTCAGAAGTAGAGGTGACTCTTGGTCTTCCTTTCCTGGGGTGGTCCTCATGTGAGCCAGTTTCTGTGTAGCGCTTGATGGTTTTTGCAACTGCACTTGGGGACACTTTCAAAGTTTGCCCAATTTTTCAGACTAACTGACCTTCATTTCTTAAAGTAATGATGGCCACTCTTTTTTCTTTACTTAGCTGCTTTTTTCTTGCCATAATACAAATTCTAACAGTCTATTCAGTAGGACTATCAGCTGTGTATCCACCTAACTTCTGCACAACACAACTGATGGTCCCAACCCCATTTATAAGGCAAGAAATCCCACTTATTAAACCTGAAAGGGGACACCTGCAAAGTGAAGACCATTTCCGGTGACCACCTCTTGAAGCTCATCAAGAGAATGCCAAGAGTGTGCAAAGCAGTCATCAAAGCAAAAGGTGCCTACTTTGAAGAACCTAAAATATAAGACATATTTTCAGTTGTTTCACACTTTTTTGTTAAGTATATAATTCCACATGTGTTAATTCATAGTTTTGATGCCTTCAGTGTGAATGTACAATTTTCAAAGTCATGAAAATACAGAAAAATCTTTAAATGAGAAGGTGTGTCCAAACTTTTGGTCTGTACTGTACATGATAAGATCCTGTCTGCAGCCACCACTAGGGGAAGCTCCCTCTATACAGAGATACATGATAAGATACTGTCTGCAGCCACCACTAGGGGGAGCTCCCTGTATACAGAGATACATGATAAGTATCTGTCTGCAGCCACCACTAGGGGGAGCTTCCTGTATACAGAGATACATGATAAGATCCTGTCTGCAGCCACCACTAGGGGGAGCTCCCTGTATACAGAGATACATGATAAGATCCTGTCTGCAGCCACCACTAGGGGGAGCTCTCTGTATACAGAGATACATGATAAGATCCTGTCTGCAGCCACCACTAGGGGGAGCTCCCTGTATACAGAGATAGATGATAAGATCCTGTCTGCAGCCACCACTAGGGGGAGCTCCCTGTATACAGAGATACATGATAAGATTCTTTCTGCAATCACCACTAGGGGGAGCTCCCTGTTTACAGAGATACATGATAAAATCCTGTCTGCAGCCACCACTAGGGGGAGCTCCCTGTATACAGAGATACATGATAAGAATCTGTCTGCAATCACCACTAGGGGGAGCTCCCTGTTTACAGAGATACATGATAAGATCCTGTCTGCAGCCACCACTAGGGGGAGCTCCCTGTATACAGAGATACATGATAAGATCCTGTCTGCAGCCACCACTAGGGGGAGCTCCCTGTTTACAGAGATACATGATAAGATCCTGTCTGCAGCCACCACTAGGGGGAGCTCCCTGTATACAGAGATACATGATAAGATTCTGCCTGCAGCCACCATTAGGGGGAGCTCCCTGTATACAGAGATACATGATAAGATTCTGTTTGATTACAGCCACCACTAGGGGGAGCTCCCTGTATACAGAGATACATGATTAAATCCTGTCTGCAGCCACCACTAGGGGGAGCTCCCTGTATACAGAGATACATGATAAGATCCTGTCTGCAGCCACCACTAGGGGGAGCTCCCTGTTTACAGAGATACATGATAAGATCCTGTCTGCAGCCACCACTAGGGGGAGCTCCCTGTATACAGAGATACATGATAAGATTCTGCCTGCAGCCACCATTAGGGGGAGCTCCCTGTATACAGAGATACATGATAAGATTCTGTTTGATTACAGCCACCACTAGGGGGAGCTCCCTGTATACAGAGATACATGATTAGATCCTGTCTGCAGCCACCACTAGGGGGAGCTCCCTGCATACAGAGATAGATGATAAGATCCTGTCTGCAGCAACCACTAGGGGGAGCTCCCTGTATACAGAGATACATGATTAGATCCTGTCTGCAGCCACCACTAGGGGGAGCTCCCTGTTTACAGAGATACCTGATAAGATTCTGTCTGCAGCCACCACTAGGGGGAGCTCCCTGTATACAGAGATACATAAGATTCTGTCTGTAGCCACCACTAGGGGAAGCTCCCTGTATACAGAGATACATGTAACCACTAGGGGGAGCTCCCTGTTTACAGAGATACATGATAAGATCCTGTCTGCAGCCACCACTAGGGGGAGATCCCTGTATACAAAGATACATAATAAGATTCTGCCTGCAGCCACCATTAGGGGGACCTCCCTGTATACAGAGATACATGATCAGATTCTGTCTGCAGCCACCACTAGGGGGAGCTCCCTGTACACAGAGATACATGATAAGATCCTATCTGCAGCCACCACTAGGGGGAGCTCCCTGTACACAGAGAAACATGATAAGATTCTGTCTGCAGCCACCACTAGGGGGAGCTCCCTGTATACAGACATACAAGATAAGATTCTGTCTGCAGCCACCACTAGGGGGAGCTCCCTGTATACAGAGATACATGATAAGATTCTGTCGGCAGTCACCACTAGGGGGAGCTCCCTGTATACAGAGATACATGATAAGATCCTATCTGCAGCCACCACTAGGGGGAGCTCCCTGTATACAGAGATACATGATAAGATTCTGTCTGCAGCCACCACTAGGGGGAGCTCCCTATATACAGAGATACATGATAAGATTCTGTCTGCAGTCACCACAAGGGGGAGCTCCCTGTATACAGAGATACATGATAAGATCCTGTCTGCAGCCACCACTAGGGGGAGCTCTCTGTATACAGATATACATGATAAGATCCTGTCTGCAGCCACCACTAGGGGGAGCTCCCTGTATACAGAGATAGATGATAAGATTCTGTCTGCCACCACCACTAGAGGGAGTTCCCTGTATACAGAGATACATGATAAGATTCTGTCTGCATCCACCACTAGGGGGAGCTCCCTGTATACAGAGATACATGATAAGATTCTGTTTGATTACAGCCACCACTAGGGGGAGCTCCCTGTATACAGAGATACATGATAAGATCCTGTCTGCAGCCACCACTAGGGGGAGCTCCCTGTATACAGAGATACATGATAAGATTCTGTTTGATTACAGCCACCACTAGGGGGAGCTCCCTGTATACAGAGATACATGATTAGATCCTGTCTGCAGCCACCACTAGGGGGAGCTCCCTGTATACAGAGATAGATGACAAGATCCTGTCTGCAGCAACCACTAGGGGGAGCTCCCTGTATGCAGAGATACATGATTAGGTCCTGTCTGCAGCCACCACTAGGGGAGCTCCCTGTTTACAGAGATACATGATAAGATTCTGTCTGTAGCCACCACTAGGGGGTGCTCCCTGTATACAGAGATACATGATAAGATTCTGTCTGCAGCCACCACTAGGGGGAGCTCCCTGAATACAGAGATACATGATAAGATTCTGTCTGCAATCACCACTAGGGGGAGCTCCCTGTTTACAGAGATACATGATAAGATCGTGTCTGCAGCCACCACTAGGGGGAGCTCCCTGTATACAGAGATACATGATAAGATTCTGCCTGCAGCCACCATTAGGGGGAGCTCCCTGTATACAGAGATACATGATAAGATTCTGTCTGCAGCCATCACTAGGGGGAGCTCCCTGTATACAGAGATACATGATAAGATCCTATCTGCAGCCACCACTAGGGGGAGCTCCCTGTATACAGAGATACATGATAAGATTCTGTCTGCAGCCACCACTAGGGGGAGCTCCCTGTATACAGAGATACATAATAAGATTCTGTCTGCAGCCACCACTAGGGGGAGCTCCCTGTATACAGAGATACATGATAAGATTCTGTCCGCAGTCACCACTAGGGGGAGCTCCCTGTATACAGAGATACATGATAAGATTCTGTCTGCAGCCACCACTAGGGGGAGCTCCCTGTATACAGAGATACATGATAAGATACTGTCTGCAGCCACCACTAGGGGGAGCTCCCTGTATACAGAGATACATGATAAGATTCTGTCTGCAGCCACCACTAGGGGGAGCTCCCTGTATACAGAGATACATGATAAGATTCTGTCTGCAGCCACCACTAGGGGGAGCTCCCTGTATACAGAGATACATGATAAGATTCTGTCTGCAGCCACCACTAGGGGGAGCTCCCTGTATACAGAGATACATGATAAGATTCTGTCTGCAGCCACCACTAGGGGGAGATTCCTGTATACAGAGATACATGATAAGATACTGTCTGCAGCCACCACTAGGGGGAGCTCCCTGTATACAGAGATACATGATAAGATTCTGTCTGCAGCCACCACTAGGGGGAGCTCCCTGAATACAGCGATACATGATAAGATACTGTCTGCAGCCACCACTAGGGGGAGCTCCCTGTATACAGAGATACATGATAAGATACTGTCTGCAGCCACCACTAGGGGGAGCTCCCTGTATACAGAGATACATGATAAGATCCTGTCTGCAGCCACCACTAGGGGGATCTCCCTGTATACAGAGATACATGATAAGATTCTGTCTGCAGCCACCACTAGGGGGAGCTCCCTGTATACAGAGATACATGATAAGATCCTGTCTGCAGCCACCACTAGGGGGAGCTCCCTGTATACAGAGATACATGATAAGATACTGTCTGCAGCCACCACTAGGGGGAGCTCCCTGTATACAGAGATACATGATAAGTATCTGTCTGCAGCCACCACTAGGGGGAGCTCCCTGTATACAGAGATACATGATAAGATCCTGTCTGCAGCCACCACTAGGGGGAGCTCCCTGTATACAGAGATACATGATAAGATCCTGTCTGCAGCCACCACTAGGGGGAGCTCCCTGTATACAGAGATACATGATAAGATTCTGTCTGCAGCCACCACTAGGAGGAGCTCCCTCTATACAGAGATACATGATAAGATTCTGTCTGCAGTCACCACTAGGGGGAGCTCCCTCTATACAGAGATACATGATAAGATTCTGTCTGCAGCCACCACTAGGGGGAGCTCCCTCTATACAGAGATACATGATAAGATTCTGTCTGCAGCCACCACTAGGGGGAGCTCCCTCTATACAGAGATATATGATAAGATTCTGTCTGCAGCCACCACTAGGGGGAGCTCCCTGTATACAGAGATACATGATAAGATTCTGTCTGCAGCCACCACTAGGGGGAGCTCCCTCTATACAGAGATACATGATAAGATTCTGTCTGCAGCCACCACTAGGGGGAGCTCCCTCTATACAGAGATACATGATAAGATCCTGTCTGCAGTCACCACTAGGGGGAGCTCCCTGTATACAGAGATACATGATAAGATTCTGTTTGATTACAGCCACCACTAGGGGGAGCTCCCTGTATACAGAGATACATGATAAGATCCTGTCTACAGCCACCACTAGGGGGAGCTCCCTGTATACAGAGATACATGATAAGATTCTGTTTGATTACAGCCACCACTAGGGGGAGCTCCCTGTATACAGAGATACATGATTAGATCCTGTCTGCAGCCACCACTAGGGGGAGCTCCCTGTATACAGAGATAGATGACAAGATCCTGTCTGCAGCAACCACTAGGGGGAGCTCCCTGTATGCAGAGATACATGATTAGGTCCTGTCTGCAGCCACCACTAGGGGAGCTCCCTGTTTACAGAGATACATGATAAGATTCTGTCTGTAGCCACCACTAGGGGGAGCTCCCTGTATACAGAGATACATGATAAGATTCTGTCTGCAGCCACCACTAGGGGGAGCTCCCTGAATCCAGAGATACATGATAAGATTCTGTCTGCAATCACCACTAGGGGGAGCTCCCTGTTTACAGAGATACATGATAAGATCGTGTCTGCAGCCACCACTAGGGGGAGCTCCCTGTATACAGAGATACATGATAAGATTCTGCCTGCAGCCACCATTAGGGGGAGCTCCCTGTATACAGAGATACATGATAAGATTCTGTCTGCAGCCATCACTAGGGGGAGCTCCCTGTATACAGAGATACATGATAAGATCCTATCTGCAGCCACCACTAGGGGGAGCTCCCTGTATACAGAGATACATGATAAGATTCTGTCTGCAGCCACCACTAGGGGGAGCTCCCTGTATACAGAGATACATTATAAGATTCTGTCTGCAGCCACCACTAGGGGGAGCTCCCTGTATACAGAGATACATGATAAGATTCTGTCCGCAGTCACCACTAGGGGGAGCTCCCTGTATACAGAGATACATGATAAGATTCTGTCTGCAGCCACCACTAGGGGGAGCTCCCTGTATACAGAGATACATGATAAGATACTGTCTGCAGCCACCACTAGGGGAAGCTCCCTGTATACAGAGATACATGATAAGATTCTGTCTGCAGCCACCACTAGGGGGAGCTCCCTGTATACAGAGATACATGATAAGATTCTGTCTTCAGTCACCACTAGTGGGAGCTCCCTGTATACAGAGATACATGATAAGATTCTGTCTGCAGCCACCACTAGGGGGAGCTCCCTGTATACAGAGATACATGATAAGATTCTGTCTGCAGCCACCACTAGGTGGAGCTCCCTGTATACAGAGATACATGATAAGATTCTGTCTGCAGCCACCACTAGGGGGAGCTCCCTGTATACAGAGATACATGATAAGATTCTGTCTGCAGCCACCACTAGGGGGAGATTCCTGTATACAGAGATACATGATAAGATACTGTCTGCAGCCACCACTAGGGGGAGCTCCCTGTATACAAAGATACATGATAAGATTCTGTCTGCAGCCACCACTAGGGGGAGCTCCCTGAATACAGCGATACATGATAAGATACTGTCTGCAGCCACCACTAGGGGGAGCTCCCTGTATACAGAGATACATGATAAGATACTGTCTGCAGCCACCACTAGGGGGAGCTCCCTGTATACAGAGATACATGATAAGATCCTGTCTGCAGCCACCACTAGGGGGGTCTCCCTGTATACAGAGATACATGATAAGATTCTGTCTGCAGCCACCACTAGGGGGAGCTCCCTGTATACAGAGATACATGATAAGATCCTGTCTGCAGCCACCACTAGGGGGAGCTCCCTGTATACAGAGATACATGATAAGATACTGTCTGCAGCCACCACTAGGGGGAGCTCCCTGTATACAGAGATACATGATAAGTATCTGTCTGCAGCCACCACTAGGGGGAGCTCCCTGTATACAGAGATACATGATAAGATCCTGTCTGCAGCCACCACTAGGGGGAGCTCCCTGTATACAGAGATACATGATAAGATCCTGTCTGCAGCCACCACTAGGGGGAGCTCCCTGTATACAGAGATACATGATAAGATTCTGTCTGCAGCCACCACTAGGAGGAGCTCCCTCTATACAGAGATACATGATAAGATTCTGTCTGCAGTCACCACTAGGGGGAGCTCCCTCTATACAGAGATACATGATAAGATTCTGTCTGCAGCCACCACTAGGGGGAGCTCCCTCTATACAGAGATACATGATAAGATTCTGTCTGCAGCCACCACTAGGGGGAGCTCCCTCTATACAGAGATACATGATAAGATTCTGTCTGCAGCCACCACTAGGGGGAGCTCCCTCTATACAGAGATACATGATAAGATTCTGTCTGCAGCCACCACTAGGGGGAGCTCCCTCTATACAGAGATACATGATAAGATCCTGTCTGCAGTCACCACTAGGGGGAGCTCCCTGTATACAGAGATAGATGATAAGATTCTGTCTGCAGCCACCACTAGGGGGAGCTCCCTGTATACAGAGATACATGATAAGATACTGTCTGCAGCCACCACTAGGGGGAGCTCCCTGTATACAGAGATACATGATAAGTATCTGTCTGCAGCCACCACTAGGGGGAGCTCCCTGTATACAGAGATACATGATAAGATTCTGTCTGCAGCCACCACTAGGGGAAGCTCCCTGTATATAGAGATAGATGATAAGATCCTGTCTGCAGCCACCACTAGGGGGAGCTCCCTGTATACAGAGATACATGATAATATCCTATCTGCAGCCACCACTAGGGGGAGCTCCCTGTAAACAGAGATACATGATAAGATTCTGTCTGCAGCCACCAATAGGGGGAGCTCCCTATATACAGAGATACATGATAAGATTCTGTCTGCAGTCACCACAAGGGGGAGCTCCCTGTATACAGAGATACATGATAAGATCCTGTCTGCAGCCACCACTAGGGGGAGCTCTCTGTATACAGATATACATGATAAGATCCTGTCTGCAGCCACCACTAGGGGGAGCTCCCTGTATACAGAGATAGATGATAAGATTCTGTCTGCCACCACCACTAGAGGGAGTTCCCTGTATACAGAGATACATGATAAGATTCTGTCTGCATCCACCACTAGGAGGAGCTCCCTGTATACAGAGATACATGATAAGATTCTGTTTGATTACAGCCACCACTAGGGGGAGCTCCCTGTATACAGAGATACATGATAAGATCCTGTCTGCAGCCACCACTAGGGGGAGCTCCCTGTATACAGAGATACATGATAAGATTCTGTTTGATTACAGCCACCACTAGGGGGAGCTCCCTGTATACAGAGATACA
Organism: Phyllobates terribilis; assembly: GCF_046119375.1. NCBI lineage: Eukaryota > Metazoa > Chordata > Amphibia > Anura > Dendrobatidae > Phyllobates > Phyllobates terribilis. The sequence continues at coordinate 13,602,486 of NW_027362764.1, read as the reverse complement.
TGATTAGATCCTGTCTGCAGCCACCACTAGGGGGAGCTCCCTGTATACAGAGATAGATGACAAGATCCTGTCTGCAGCAACCACTAGGGGGAGCTCCCTGTATACAGAGATAGATGACAAGATTCTGTCTGCAGCCACCACTAGGGGGAGCTCCCTGTATACAGAGATACATGATAAGATTCTGTCTGCAATCACCACTAGGGGGAGCTCCCTGTTTACAGAGATAGATGATAAGATCCTGTCTGCAGCCACCACTAGGGGGAGCTCCCTGTATACAGAGATACATGATAATATCCTATCTGCAGCCACCACTAGGGGGAGCTCCCTGTATACAGAGATACATGATAAGATTCTGTCTGCAGCCACCAATAGGGGGAGCTCCCTATATACAGAGATACATGATAAGATTCTGTCTGCAGTCACCACAAGGGGGAGCTCCCTGTATACAGAGATACATGATAAGATCCTGTCTGCAGCCACCACTAGGGGGAGCTCTCTGTATACAGATATACATGATAAGATCCTGTCTGCAGCCACCACTAGGGGGAGCTCCCTGTATACAGAGATAGATGATAAGATTCTGTCTGCCACCACCACTAGAGGGAGTTCCCTGTATACAGAGATACATGATAAGATTCTGTCTGCATCCACCACTAGGAGGAGCTCCCTGTATACAGAGATACATGATAAGATTCTGTTTGATTACAGCCACCACTAGGGGGAGCTCCCTGTATACAGAGATACATGATAAGATCCTGTCTGCAGCCACCACTAGGGGGAGCTCCCTGTATACAGAGATACATGATAAGATTCTGTTTGATTACAGCCACCACTAGGGGGAGCTCCCTGTATACAGAGATACATGATTAGATCCTGTCTGCAGCCACCACTAGGGGGAGCTCCCTGTATACAGAGATAGATGACAAGATCCTGTCTGCAGCAACCACTAGGGGGAGCTCCCTGTATACAGAGATAGATGACAAGATTCTGTCTGCAGCCACCACTAGGGGGAGCTCCCTGTATACAGAGATACATGATAAGATTCTGTCTGCAATCACCACTAGGGGGAGCTCCCTGTATGCAGAGATACATGATTAGGTCCTGTCTGCAGCCACCACTAGGGGATCTCCCTGTTTACAGAGATACATGATAAGATTCTGTCTGTAGCCACCACTAGGGGGAGCTCCCTGTATACAGAGATACATGATAAGATTCTGTCTGCAGCCACCACTAGGGGGAGCTCCCTGAATACAGAGATACATGATAAGATTCTGTCTGCAATCACCACTAGGGGGAGCTCCCTGTTTACAGAGATACATGATAAGATCCTGTCTGCAGCCACCACTAGGGGGAGCTCCCTGTATACAGAGATACATGATAAGATTCTGCCTGCAGCCACCATTAGGGGGAGCTCCCTGTATACAGAGATACATGATAAGATTCTGTCTGCAGCCATCACTAGGGGGAGCTCCCTGTATACAGAGATACATGATAAGATCCTATCTGCAGCCACCACTAGGGGGAGCTCCCTGTATACAGAGATACATGATAAGATTCTGTCTGCAGCCACCACTAGGGGGAGCTCCCTGTATACAGAGATACATGATAAGATTCTGTCTGCAGCCACCACTAGGGGGAGCTCCCTGTATACAGAGATACATGATAAGATTCTGTCTGCAGTCACCACTAGGGGGAGCTCCCTGTATACAGAGATACATGATAAGATTCTGTCTGCAGCCACCACTAGGGGGAGCTCCCTGTATACAGAGATACATGATAAGATACTGTCTGCAGCCACCACTAGGGGGAGCTCCCTGTATACAGAGATACATGATAAGATTCTGTCTGCAGCCACCACTAGGGGGAGCTCCCTGTATACAGAGATACATGATAAGATTCTGTCTGCAGCCACCACTAGGGGGAGCTCCCTGTATACAGAGATACATGATAAGATTCTGTCTTCAGTCACCACTAGTGGGAGCTCCCTGTATACAGAGATACATGATAAGATTCTGTCTGCAGCCACCACTAGGGGGAGCTCCCTGTATACAGAGATACATGATAAGATTCTGTCTGCAGCCACCACTAGGGGGAGCTCCCTGTATACAGAGATACATGATAAGATTCTGTCTGCAGCCACCACTAGGGGGAGATTCCTGTATACAGAGATACATGATAAGATACTGTCTGCAGCCACCACTAGGGGGAGCTCCCTGTATACAGAGATACATGATAAGATTCTGTCTGCAGCCACCACTAGGGGGAGCTCCCTGAATACAGCGATACATGATAAGATACTGTCTGCAGCCACCACTAGGGGGAGCTCCCTGTATACAGAGATACATGATAAGATACTGTCTGCAGCCACCACTAGGGGGAGCTCCCTGTATACCGAGATACATGATAAGTATCTGTCTGCAGCCACCACTAGGGGGAGCTCCCTGTATACAGAGATACATGATAAGATCCTGTCTGCAGCCACCACTAGGGGGAGCTCGCTGTATACAGAGATACATGATAAGATACTGTCTGCAGCCACCACTAGGGGGAGCTCCCTGTATACAGAGATACATGATAAGATTCTGTCTGCAGCCACCACTAGGGGGAGCTCCCTGTATACAGAGATACATGATAAGATTCTGTCTGCAGCCACCACTAGGGGGAGCTCCCTGTATACAGAGATACATGATAAGATTCTGTCTTCAGTCACCACTAGTGGGAGCTCCCTGTATACAGAGATACATGATAAGATTCTGTCTGCAGCCACCACTAGGGGGAGCTCCCTGTATACAGAGATACATGATAAGATTCTGTCTGCAGCCACCACTAGGGGGAGCTCCCTGTATACAGAGATACATGATAAGATTCTGTCTGCAGCCACCACTAGGGGGAGATTCCTGTATACAGAGATACATGATAAGATACTGTCTGCAGCCACCACTAGGGGGAGCTCCCTGTATACAGAGATACATGATAAGATTCTGTCTGCAGCCACCACTAGGGGGAGCTCCCTGAATACAGCGATACATGATAAGATACTGTCTGCAGCCACCACTAGGGGGAGCTCCCTGTATACAGAGATACATGATAAGATACTGTCTGCAGCCACCACTAGGGGGAGCTCCCTGTATACCGAGATACATGATAAGTATCTGTCTGCAGCCACCACTAGGGGGAGCTCCCTGTATACAGAGATACATGATAAGAGCCTGTCTGCAGCCACCACTAGGGGGAGCTCGCTGTATACAGAGATACATGATAAGATACTGTCTGCAGCCACCACTAGGGGGAGCTCCCTGTATACAGAGATACATGATAAGTATCTGTCTGCAGCCACCACTAGGGGGAGCTCCCTGTATACAGAGATTCATGATAAGATTCTGTCTGCAGTCACCACTAGGGGGAGCTCCCTGTATACAGAGATACATGATAAGATTCTGTCTGCAGTCACCACTAGGGGGAGCTCCCTGTATACAGAGATACATGATAAGATCCTGTCTGCAGCCACCACTAGGGGGAGCTCCCTGTATACAGAGATACATGATAAGATCCTGTCTGCAGCCACCACTAGGGGGAGCTCCCTGTATACAGAGATACATGATAAGATTCTGTCTGCAGCCACCACTAGGGGGAGCTCCCTCTATACAGAGATACATGATAAGATTCTGTCTGCAGCCACCACTAGGGGGAGCTCCCTGTATACAGAGATACATGATAAGATTCTGTCTGCAGCCACCACTAGGGGGAGCTCCCTCTATACAGAGATACATGATAAGATTCTGTCTGCAGCCACCACTAGGGGGAGCTCCCTCTATACAGAGATACATGATAAGATTCTGTCTGCAGCCACCACTAGGGGGAGCTCCCTGTATGCAGAGATACATGATAAGATTCTGTCTGCAGCCACCACTAGGGGGAGCTCCCTGTATACAGAGATACATGATAAGATTCTGTCTGCAGCCACCACTAGGGGGGGCTCCCTGTATACAGAGATACATGATAAGATTCTGTCTGCAGCCACCACTAGGGGGAGCTCCCTCTATACAGAGATACATGATAAGATTCTGTCTGCAGCCACCACTAGGGGGAGCTCCCTCTATACAGAGATACATGATAAGATCCTGTCTGCAGTCACCACTAGGGGGAGCTCCCTGTATACAGAGATACATGATAATATCCTGTTTGCAGCCACCACTAGGGGGAGCTCCCTGTATACAAAGATACATGATAAGATCCTGTCTGCAGCCACCACTAGGGGGAGCTCCCTGTATACAGAGATACATGATAAGATCCTGTCTGCAGACACCACTAGGGGGAGCTCCCTGTATACAGAGATACATGATAAGATTCTGTCTGCAGCCACCACTAGGGGGAGCTCCCTGTATACAGAGATAGATGATAAGATCCTGTCTGCAGCCACCACTAGGGGGAGCTCCCTGTATACAGAGATACGTGATAAGATCCTGTCTGCAGCCACCACTAGGGGGAGCTCCCTGTATACAGAGATACATGATAAGATCCTGTCTGCAGCCACCACTAGGGGGAGCTCCCTGTATAGAGAGATACATGATAAGATCCTGTCTGCAGCCACCACTAGGGGGAGCTCCCTGTATACAGAGATAGATGATAAGATCCTGTCTGCAGCCACCACTAGGGGGAGCTCCCTGTATACAGAGATACATGATAAGATCCTGTCTGCAGCCACCACTAGGGGGAGCTCCCTGTATACAGAGATACATGATAAGATCCTGTCTGCAGCCACCACTAGGGGGAGCTCCCTGTATACAGAGATACATGATAAGATCCTGTCTGCAGCCACCACTAGGGGAAGCTCCCTGTATACAAAGATACATGATAAGATTATGTCTGCAGCCACCACTAGGGGGAGCTCCCTGTATACAGAGATACATGATAAGTATCTGTCTGTAGCCACCACTAGGGGGAGCTCCGTGTATACAGAGATACATGATAAGATCCTGTCTGCAGCCACCACTAGGGGGACCTCCCTGTATGCAGAGATAAATGATAAGATTCTGTATACAGCCACCACTAGGGGGAGCTCCCTGTATACAGAGATACATGATAAGATCCTATCTGCAGCCACCACTAGGGGGAGCTCCCTGTATACAGAGATACATGATAAGATCCTATCTGCAGCCACCACTAGGGAGAGCTCCCTGTATACAGAGATACATGATAAGTATCTGTCTGCAGCCACCACTAGGGGGAGCTCCCTGTATACAGAGATACATGATAAGATCCTATCTGCAGCCACCACTAGTGGGAGCTCCCTGTATACAGAGATACATGATAAGATCCTGTCTGCAGCCACCACTAGGGGGAGCTCCCTGTATACAGAGATACATGATAAGATTCTGTCTGCAGCCACCACTAGGGGGAGCTCCCTGTATAGAGAAGTAGCAGGGCAGGGATCATGTGCTGTGGGTGGGGTGTGGTCACATTAGACTCAGAGTACATACCACCAGTTTATTGTGGATGAAGCCCCCTTGATAGCAGGCGCCAGTGTTTAGAAGGACGATCCCCAGGCCGTGTCTCTGGTTCTCCTGCCACATCCCGATATATCTCTCGCTGCTGTAGAAACAGAACAGTAATGTCATTTCGCACTGTGCGCTCAAGTCACCTCCAGAGCTGCAGTCATTATTCTGCTCATTTTTATAACCGCTCTCGGTTTCTAGAATAAAAAAAAATAATTAAAATTTTCCAGGAGCTTCTGTGTCGGTCGTCTGATACCAGGAGAGTGCAGCAATTGCTTTCCTTTGGTCTACAGCAATACATTGTTATCTTCAGACACTGTCTGGGAGGGTCCCAGCGCCCCCTGCTGGTGCATCCTCCACTACTCGGCCTCTCAGCCTTCTCAGTTCTAATATTTTCTTGGTGAATCAGGAGGCTCAGGATGAAAACATTTTACTGTATTGATAGACATAATGCTCCTCCTGCCCAGGTGGTCACTTACTTGTCTGAAGTCTCCCAGACTCCGTATCCCGACCTCTTGTCCTTCTCCCAGTTTCCGGTGTACATCCAGGAGGTCGTGGAGGACGTCCGGTTCTCTAAGACGCCAAATCCGTGCCGCAGGTTATTCTTAAAATAACCTTTATACACGGACTCATCTGCGTACCTGGAAAATACAGACGAGGCGCGTGATGCACCCGCACCATACGGAGCACGCTCAGTCTCCATGCAGAGGTGGCCCCCGGGCAGATTGCACCTCAGGAGCCTAGTAGTGACCCAAGAACAAACCCTCAGCTGTGAGAAGTATCTGATCAAACTCAAGCTCTGGACGAATAAAAGAAAGATTCCATTCACTGACAACAGAATATGGAGAAGAATCGATACAGAAAACTTATTAGTAGGAGCAAACTCTTCATTATGTGGTGAAACAAGATGTGAAGAGCACAAGAGGCTAGCTGGGCCCCATCACTATCCCCCATCTGTGACCCCATCACTATCCCCTGCCTTGGACCACCATCACTATCCCCCACCTGTGATTCCATCACTATCCGCCACCTGGGACGCCGTCAATATCCTCCACGTGTGACCCCCATCACTGTCTCCAACCTGGGTCCCATCACTACCCCTCACCTGTGACCCCCATCACTATCGCATGCCTCGGACCCCCATCACTATCCCCCACCTGGGACCCCCATAACTATCCCCCACCTGGGACCCCCATCACTATCCCCCACCTGGGACCCCCATCACCCTCCTCCACCTGGTGCCCCATCATCCTCCTCCACCTGGGGCCCCATAATCCTCCTCCACCTGGGACCCCCATCACTATCCCCCACCTGGGGCTCCATCACTCTCCTCCACCTGGGGCTCCATCACCATCCCTTACCAAGGGCCCCATCCGCTACTTGGTGCCTTCATTATCATCCCCCATTTGGTGACACTCCACATTTTGGTTTTACTTACTCACAGATTCCATATCCGTACATGGCGCCATTCCTCCAGTGACATTTATAACAGTCATATCGGTCGCTGGAGGAGTCTGGGATCAGACATATTCCAAACCTGTGAGACAATCGGAAGATCTGTGTCAGAGATTATAACATATAATGAGCTTCTATTACTTAGACACAGGATGATGTAGGACCCCGAAAAGGCAAGAACGCCAGGAGCCCCTCCATGTCATTGGGGGAATGCAGAGCTTTGGTGAATCATATTTGGTGCAATTTTTTTGAAATTCATCTTCTTTGTGGATCCAAAGAATTCTCAATTCAACTTGGGCAAATCACGTTCCATGCTACAGGTAAGACAGTAAGAAGTTGCTGACTTATAGTCACTATAAAAGTCTAAGCAGAAATGAGGAGAGAAGAGAGGAGCTCAGAGCACAGTCATAGAGACATAGTGAGTGAGGAGCTCAGAGCACAGTCATAGAGACATAGTGAGTGAGGAGCTCAGAGCACAGTCATAGAGACATAGTGAGTGAGGAGCTCAGAGCACAGTCATAGAGACACAGTACACAGATAGTGAGGAGAGAAGAGATAGGAGATCAGAGCGCAGAATACAGAGAGTGTGTGTGAGGAGAGGAGAGGAGCTCAGAGCGCAATGAGGGAGACATAGTACACAGTATTCAGATAGTGAACGAGGTGAGTGTCATGCTCCTGGATTCGATCCCTTGAGTTTGTGTTCTGTGGTTGGCTTCTCTTTCTGCTGAAACACAGCAGACACCTCTTCTCTGGGTGTTTGGGTTCTGCTATTCTGGCTGCAGTCTGTCTAGCTTAACAAAGGTGATTTTCATTTACTCTGTTTGTCTGTCCTATCACCTTTCAGGTGCAGCTTTAAATACTTTCCCCTAATGGTGTTTCCTGCTGTTGATATACTTTGTTGGATTCATTCACTTTGCTGTAGTTTGTATTAGTTGCAGTAGTTTTCTGTGTGATTCCTTTACTTCTTAGGGAAATGCGACTCTAGTGATCCTCGGAGCTGCTAAGGACATTCAGGGTAAGCCGCCATTGAGTGGGGGCATCATTACGTCATCTTAGGGTGCCACCCTCCGCGGTCAGGCAGGGACAGACCAGGGTCAGAGAAGGGCTGTACCTAGTCTGAGCAGGGACCTGTCAGGTTCAGATATTTGTCTCCTTGGTTTGTACTTTACCCGTGTGACTGTGAATGGCAATCATAACAGAGGAGAAAAGTCAGAAGAGAGAAACTCAGAGCTCAGTCACAGAGACACAGTTCAGAGAGTACAGAGAGAACATGACGAGGAGAGAAGAGAAAGGGGAGAGGAGCTCAGAGCTCAGTCTCAGAGACACAGTACACAGAGTACAGAGAGAGAATGAAGAGCAGAGAAGAGAAAAGGGAGAGGAGCTCAGAGCTCAGTCACAGAGACACAGTACGCAGAGTACAGAGAGAGAATGAAGAGCAGAGAAGAGAAAGGGGAGAGGAGCTCAGAGCTCAGTCACAGACACAGTACACAGAGTACAGAGAGAGAATGAAGAGGAGAGAAGAGAAAGGGGAGAGGAGCTCAGAGATCAGTCACGGAGACACAGTATATAGAGTACAGAGAGAACCTGACAAGGGGAGAAGAGAAAGGGGAGAGGATCTCAGAGCTCAGTCACAGAGACACAGTACACAGAGTACAGAGAGAGAATGAAGAGCAGAGAAGAGAAAGGGGAGAGGAGCTCAGAGCTCAGTCACAGACACAGTACACAGAGTACAGAAAGAGAATGAAGAGCAGAGAAGAGAAAGGGGAGAGGAGCTCAGAGCTCAGTCACAGACACAGTACACAGAGTACAGAGAGAGAATGATGAGGAGAGAAGAGAAAGGGGAGAGGAGCTCAGAGCTCAGTCACAGACACAGTACACAGAGTACAGAGAGAGAATGACGAGAAGAGAAGAGAAAGGGGAGAGGAGCTCAGAGCTCAGTCACAGAGACACAGTACACAGAGTACAGAGAGAGAATGAAGAGGAGAGAAGAGAAAGGGGAGAGGAGCTCAGTCACAGAGACACAGTACACAGAGTACAGAGAGAGAATGAAGAGGAGAGAAGAGAAAGGGGAGAGGAGCTCAGTCACAGAGACACAGTACACAGAGTACAGAGAGAGAATGAAGAGGAGAGAAGAGAAAGGGGAGAGGAGCTCAGAGCTCAGTCACAGAGACACAGTACACAGAGTACAGAGAGAGAATGAAGAGCAGAGAAGAGAAAGGGGAGAGGAGCTCAGAGCTCAGTCACAGACACAGTACACAGAGTACAGAGAGAGAATGATGAGGAGAGAAGAGAAAGGGGAGAGGAGCTCAGAGCTCAGTCACAGACACAGTACACAGAGTACAGAGAGAGAATGATGAGGAGAGAAGAGAAAGGGGAGAGGAGCTCAGAGCTCAGTCACAGAGACACAGTACACAGAGTACAGAGAGAGAATGAAGAGGAGAGAAGAAAAATAGGAGAGGAGCTCAGTCACAGAGACACAGTACACAGGGTACAGAGAGAGAATGAAGAGCAGAGAAGAGAAAGGGGAGAGGAGCTCAGAGCTCAGTCACAGAGACACAGTACAGAGAGAGAATGATGAGGAGAGAAGAGAAAGGGGAGAGGAGCTCAGAGCTCAGTCACAGAGACACAGTACACAGAGTACAGAGAGAACATGACGAGGAGAGAAGAAAAATCGGAGAGGAGCTCAGTCACAGAGACACAGTACACAGAGTACAGAGAGAACATGACGAGGAGAGAAGAGAAAGGGGAGAGGAGCTCAGAGCTCAGTCACAGAGACACAGTACAGAGAGAGAATGATGAGGAGAGAAGAGAAAGGGGAGAGGAGCTCAGAGCTCAGTCACAGAGACACAGTACGCAGAGTACAGAGAAAACATGACGAGGAGAGAAGAGAAAGGGGAGAGGAGCTCAGAGCTCAGTCACAGAGACACAGTACACAGAGTACAGAGAGAAAATGAAGAGGAGAGAAGAGAAAGGGGAGAGGAGCTCAGAGCTCAGTCACAGATCTCACTGCTATTATGGGGGCACTGTGGACTTCGCTGTTGCTATGGGAGGAACTGTGGACGTCACTGTTGCTATGGGGGGAACTGTGGACGTCGCTGTTGCTATGGGGAACTGTGAACGTCACTGTTGCTATGGGGGAACTGTGAATGTCGCTGTTGCTATGGGGGTACTGTGGACGTCGCTGTTGCTATTGGGGCACTGTGGATGTCGCTGTTGCTATGGGGGCACTGTGGAGGTCGCTGTTGCTATGGGGGCACTGTGGAGGTCGCTGTTGCTATGGGGGCACTGTGTAGGTTGCTGTTGCTATGGGAGCACTGTGGAGGTCACTTTTGCTATGGGGCACTGTGGAGGTCACTGTTGCTATGGGGGCACTGTGGAAGTTGCTGTTGCTATGGGGGCACTGTGGATATCACTGTTATTATGGGGGCACTGTGGATATCGCTGTTGCTATGGGAGCACTGTGGATGTCACTGTTATTATGGGGCACTGTGGATGTCACTGTTATTATGGGAGCACTGTGGATGTCGCTGTTATTATGGGAGCACTGTGGATGTCACTGTTATTATGGGGGCACTGTGGATATCACTGTTATTATGGGAGCACTGTGGATGTCACTGTTATTATGGGGGCACTGTGGATGTCACTGTTATTATGGGAGCACTGTGGATATCACTGTTATTATGGGAGCACTGTGGATGTCGCTGTTGCTATGGGGACACTGTGGAGGTCACTGTTGCTATGGAGGCACTGTGGAGGTCGATGTTGCTATGGGGGCACTGTGGAGGTTGCTGTTATTATGGGGGCACTGTGGATGTCTCGTATTTTGCAGTATCTCACCCGTCTTCTTGTCCGAAGTTGAAATCTCCTACGTGGTTGCGCCCGTCCGGCCACTTTATCGTTCCCCTGTGTGGGGGGAGGGGAGAACATTTTATAATTGTTTTATTTCAGAGATTCCCAGATAACCTATGGTCTCTGACATTTCGGCGTACAGTGACAAGCACTGTGGCCGCCATTGCTGCTCCCCCGGGTTGTCAGCCGATCTCCCTCCTTCTGGAGCTGGAGCCGGCAGTCTGGGTGACAACCAGTCAGGAGCAGCACTGGCGGCCATGTTAGTTGTCAGCCATCTTGCTCTGTGATTTCGGGGGTCTCTCCCGCTCCGGTCACTCACTTGCCGTGTGGCTTCCCCCAGGACATGTCTCCCTCGTAGGCGGCGTTCTTGTAGCGGCCCTCGCTCCTGTACGTGTATCTACACAGCCGGGACGTCGGGGGCTCGTCAGCTTCTCCTGTTCTCCCCCATAGAGGGAAGTCGCGGACCCCCTCCAGACTCTGCCGGATCAGCTGCTTCACCTTCCAGGACCACAGCACCTGGGGCAGGAGCGGACGGAGCAGTTAGGGGACCGGTCGCTAATCGCAAGCGCTCTCTTAAAGGGGCTGCACCAGGAGGAGCGGGACACGTTCCCATCCACTGGGTCCAATCACCGGGACACCCACGAGATACACGATCGAGGGAACATCCAAACTACGTGCTGCCCCTTTAAGAGGAATAAAGCTCCATCCACAGCACAGACCGGAAAGCTGCGGCGTCCAGTGAGAACAGGGCTCTAACATCTGCTAGAAATCATATTGCAGTCAGTGAATGGACACCAGTCCAGCGTGCTGACCGCTGGTTAATAGCTGTTACCTCCACTGACACACAGCGACAAACCTCAGCTGTGAGCAGGACCAGCTATGATGAAGGCTCCATTCACTGACAGCAAGCAACGGTCATAAAATGGTAACAAATGTGAATAGATGAGAAGACAAATCCGAATTCACAGGACAAACCTCTCCCCTGCGCTGATGGTTTGTTACAATGTATCAGTCTGGAGTTCTGAGTTTAGTTCTGGATACAATGTAACATTCCAACAGACGGGAGGCGCTGTTGCTCTACACTGGAAGCAGGCAGAGACCCTGACACAGGGAGTAATGAGGAGGGGGCCGAGGTTCCCATGACGCTGCGTCACCTGATGCGGCTGCTCCCTCGCCGAAAGGAAAAGCTCCTCTTCGGGCGTCACAATGCGTAAGACGTGGCTGAAACAGAGAGAGAGCGTCAGTCCCATCACAATGTGACAGCACAGACACATAATGACTAGAAGACGGCCGAACGTAAAGCCCCAACTGCAAAGATGACTGACGGACTCGGAAATGGCTGATAACAGCGAGCGATAGGTTGTGAGAGGAGCCCTTCTGCAGCTGTACTGTCCCTTTAAGAATCGTTACCTGTTCGGATCTGATTTTTGCTTCACTGTGGTGTCCACCCAGACGGTCTGCAGGTCACAGATATGAGGTTCATTCCCCTGGAAAGACAAAAAAGTGTTTACCCAGAATCCTCAGCGGCCGTCATGTGATTTGTGCCAGATTTACTATTATGTGTTATATTCCGGGTACAGCCAAGTAGGTGGCGCCTTGTTTTTAAAGGGCAGCGCCACCAGTCAGCCTTAGTTATAGCCAGGCTCGGACTGGCCTATCGGAGAATCGGTGGATCCCCCGGTGGGCCCTGCTCCCCAGCCTGTACAGGAGCTGCTGAGACTGGCCTAGCAGAGAATCGGTGGATCCTCTGGTGGGCCCTGCTCCCCAGCCTGTACAGGAGCTGCTCAGACTGGCCTAGCGGAGAAACGGTGGATTCTCCGGTGGGCTGCGCCCCCCCCAGTTTGTATAGGAGCGACACAGCAGATAAAATCTTCAGGGGGCTTCATCAAGGACCCCTCTCCTCTCATACCTGTGCCATCTTCATACCTGGAGTAAACGCCGCTGTTCTCCTGAATCCGGCGCGGTGTTACTTTTCTTCCTGATCCTCTCCGTTCCTGAGATAAGGCCCTCTCTTGATTTTATATAAATCTCATGTTGTTAACCAAGGGGGCGTGGTCCTCACGCTCCTCTGTGGGCGTGTTCTTGTGGATCACGCCCGTTTGTATGTGACCACCAGATTTATATCGAGGAAAGAGGAGGCCGAATCTCAGGAACGGAGAGGAGCAGGAAGAAAAGAAACACAGCGCCGGATTCAGGAGAACGGCGGCGTTCACACCAGGTAATAAGTGACACATTGCTGGCGAGTGACGGGTCCTCCATACTGTGTCACCTGACTCCTGCACTGTGCACAGACTGATGTGTAATTCCCTCTTGTTAGATCGTCCCGACATCCATATTTATCTGATCCGGGCGGGATGCGGCACTGACGCTATCGGTAGTCACCGGCTGCAGGATACGATGTGACAACAGGGGCTAAACATTATAATATACGGCCATATATACAGTGACGAGCGGAAGGGTCACAATGTTCTGACCTTCAGGCTCCAGATCTCTCCATCCACTACTGCTGAGCGTGAGACGACCATCATCTTCTCTATCTCATACATAAATGTGACTGTTTAGCAGATGATTAGTTCTGCAGATTCTCGTCATGTCGTTACATTGTTACTGTTTTGCTCCTGGTGGTTCCTATAAACGCCAAGTCACAACCTCTTCCCACATTCCCAAATAGCTCAGTGTGTTATTAGGTTGATTCCCAAGCGAGAGGTCACCGGTGTGAATCGAGGAGGCGCCAAGAAGATTTCCCAAGAAAAGCCAGAGCACATCATCCAGCCCATCCGTAGCGGTCTATCGGCCAAGAAAATTGCCAAACTGCATCATGTGAGCGCCATGAAAAGATGGAAGAATAGGGAATGAAGTCCGTCCATCCATTCAGAAGCCAAGAGGTGGACGTCCGGGTGCAAAATATCGGGGTCAACAAGTCGTCTCATCACAAGGTCTATCAGTTCTGGGCGACAAACACGGCAGTGGAGGAGGCTCGTAAGCTTCGTAATAGTGAGATCACAGACGTCCATGTGAGCACCGAGCGACGCGCGTTTCACAGGTCTGGAATGGTGGCCCGAAAATAGGCGAAGAAGCCTGGACTTCAACATTGTCATAAGTAGCGTCGGCTCGAGTTTGCAAAAAAGAATGAAAAGTGAACGGTAGAAGATTGGAGACGGGTGATTTGGGGCGATGAGACGGCTCTGATGGGGCAAATGGGTCTGGAAGAAACAAGAGAAAAGGGGCTAACGGATCGAGAAAGTGAAGGAGCTGTGAAGTCCGGTGGAGGAAGCCTGATGATGTGGGATTGTCTCACAGCCAAAGGCATTGGCTACTTGACCAGGATTGATGGTGGTCTCACTTCATACCCTCGAGAACTATGAAAAGGACTACAGTGTTCCAGCAGGACAACGACCCGAAGCATACGTAGAGATTGGCGAAGAAATGGTTCAATGACAAAGAAGTAGAGGAGCTGGATTGACCCCCACAGTCCCCAGAACTCAACCCCAATCCAACACTTGTGGGTAGAGGTGAAGAAAAAGCTGTATCCATACCCAAGTGAGGCGACCAGTATACACCAACTATGGGAACGTGCAGAAGAGACCTGGGATCAGATGTCGGTGGAGACGTGCTCGAGTCTGATCGAGAGGATTTACAAAATAATAAAAATTAAAATGTATATTTTTAGGAGCAAAAACAGTAACGATGCAGAGACACGAGGAGAATCTGCAGAACCAATCATCTGCTAAATAGCTGCAAGTCACACGTATGTATGAGATGGCCGAGATGATGGTCTACGAGGTGATGGTGGTCTCAGCAGCAGAGGATGGAGAGATCTGGAGCCGGAGAGTCAGAAGCTCAGGACATCGTTACCCTTCTGCTCTTCAGTATTTGTGCTCGCTCAGTGGCGCTACCTGCAGGAGAACCAGCAGATCATTGAAGAGCAGGACTCGGTCGTATCTGCCGGGCATCACCGTCACCGGAACCTGCTTACTGTCTTCTTGTAGCCGGCGGTCAGGAGTGCAGAGAGCGACCTGCGGAGCGACACAAGGGGCGAAGAGTATAGACACAGTGCACATACACTGTATACACACACCGTATACATACACCGTATACACACAGTGCACACACCGTATACACACAGTGCACACACCGTATACACACACCGTATACACACCACATACACACAGTGCACACACCGTATACACACACCGTATACACACCACATACACACAGTGCACACACCGTATACACACACCGTATACACACCACATACACACAGTGCACACACCGTATACACACAGTGCACACACCGTATACACACACCGTATACACACCACATACACACAGTGCACACACCGTATACACACAGTGCACACACCGTATACACACACCGTATACAGAATATACACACAGTGCACACACCGTATACACACAGTGCACACAACATATACACACACCACATACACACAGTGCACACACCGTATACACACAGTGCACACACCGTATACACACACCGTATACACACCACATACACACAGTGCACACACCGTATACACACACCGTATACACACAGTGCACACACCGTATACACACACCGTATACAGAATATACACACAGTGCAAACACAGTATACACACACCGTATACACACACCGTATACACACACCGTATACACACAGTGCACACACCGTATACACACACCGTATACAGAATATACACACAGTGCAAACACAGTATACACACACCGTATACACACACCGTATACACACACAGTGCACACACCGTATACACACAGTGCACACACCGTATACACACAGTGCGCACACCGTATACACACAGTGCGCACACCGTATACACACAGTGCGCACACCGTATACACACAGTGCGCACACCGTATACACACAGTGCACACACCGTATACACACAGTGCGCACACCGTATACACACCACATACACACAGTGCACACAATGTATACACACAGTGCACACACCGTATACACACAGTGCCCACAACGTATACACACAGTGCACACAACATATACACACAGTGCACACACCGTATACACACAGTGCACACACCGTATACACACAGTGCACACAACGTATACACACAGTGCACACACCGTATACACACAGTGCACACACCGTATACACACAGTGCACACACCGTATACACACAGTGCACACACCGTATACACACAGTGCACACACTGTATACAGTGTAGCATCGTCAGGTAGGTTATGGTTAAATCCTAGCTCTACAGGCTCTAATTATTTTCACCTGGCTAGCTCTGCATATAACCAGGCTAGCTGTTCTCCTTAGTCAGTCAGTTGTAGGGAGCAGAGCAGACTGGATGTGTCTTGGGCTGAAGAGAGGGACACAGGCCAGAATCCCTCTCTGAGGAGAGTCTGCACCGGCCGTGTGCAGAGAACTGCAAGTATCAGTGATTGCTATGGACAGCAGCTGTAGGAGTGACCGGGCTGGGACTAGCTCAGCTGTGTATGAGTAGTCGGGGTCTGTGCTATTTAGTTAGGACCTTGACAAGGCCGGGATTTTTGTCTATGACTGTTTTGGTGCTGTGCAACCTGTGGAAAGCAATAAAACTGCACGTGTTTGGACCAAAAACTGCATTGCCTGTGTGAACGCTGCCTAATGCCTACTAGACGGAGGGATCCCTACA
The DNA here is from genome assembly GCF_046119375.1 of Phyllobates terribilis. NCBI lineage: Eukaryota > Metazoa > Chordata > Amphibia > Anura > Dendrobatidae > Phyllobates > Phyllobates terribilis. The sequence goes on along the minus strand of NW_027362764.1, from coordinate 13,586,022 downwards.
ACAGATACACAGAGTACACACATACCGTACACACATACCGTACACACATACAGAGTACACACTGTACACCACATACAGAGTACACACATACCGTACACACTGTACACCACACACATACCGTACACACATACCGTACACACATACCGTACACACATACAGAGTACACACTGTACACCACATACAGAGTACACACATACCGTACACACTGTACACCACACACATACCGTACACACATACCGTACACCACATACAGAGTACACACATACCGTACACACTGTACACCACACACATACCGTACACACATACCGTACACACATACCGTACACCACATACAGAGTACACACATACCGTACACACTGTACACCACACACATACCGTACACACATACCGTACACACATACCGTACACCACATACAGAGTACACACATACCGTACACACTGTACACCACACACATACCGTACACACATACCGTACACCACATACAGAGTACTCACATACCGTACACACTGTACACCACACACATACCGTACACACATACCGTACACACATACCGTACACCACATACAGAGTACACACATACCGTACACACTGTACACCACACACATACCGTACACACATACCGTACACCACATACAGAGTACACACATACCGTACACACTGTACACCACACACATACCGTACACACATACCGTACACCACATTCAGAGTACACACATAGTTTACCGGCTGGCTGCTCCGCCACCTACCACCAGTTTGCTGGACACCGAGCTCCATAACATTTTGGTCTGCACGGCCTCGTCCAGCGCTTGTCGGATAAATGTCTGTAATCTCCCAAATGCAGCGATGGAGTCTATGAGAGTCGTGTCCTGTATGGGAGAGAGCAGATAATAAGAGGCCGGTACAGCCCGTGTGTGGTCACCTGACAGGTCTCATGCTGCACTAGGAGTACCCTGCAGGGGGAGCTGTCCTCTTCTCCCCGGTCCTGGTCCCTGTACAGTATTTCTGCATTCCCTGGTACTGATGGGACTTTGGTTCTGTGTTTCAGGGTTTGGGACTGTGCAGGTTTATTAGTGACCTTATATCAGCATTACAATCTGTGTCCGCATCCTCCACCATTGGCAGCAGCTCCGGGGTCATCGCTCCCTGCCAGTCATTAATAAGGAGAAGTCCCATCATCCGGACGCTCGCTGTGGCTTTCTCTCTTCCCTTTTTGTTTCCTGCCTGATAAAGGGTCATCCCCAACACTGACAATGTGATAAACTGCAGCGGGAAACCCCCCAGAAGGCATAAACTGCAGCGGGAAACCCCCCAGAAGGCATAAACTGCAGCGGCAAACCCCCCCAGAAGGCATAAACTGCAGCGTGAACCCCCCCCAGAAGGCATAAACTGCAGCGGGAAACCCCCCCAGAAGGTATAAACTGCAGCACGAAACCCCCCAGAATGCATAAGCTGTAGCGGAAACCCCCCCCGAAGGCATAAACTGCAGCGGAAAGCCCCCCAGAAGGCATAAACTGCAGCGGGAAATCCCCCCAGAAGGCATAAACTGCAGCGGGAAACCCCCCAAAAGGCATAAACTGCAGCGGGAAACCCCCCAAAAGGCATAAACTACAGCAGAAATCCCCCAGAAGGCATAAACTGCTGCGGGCAACCCCCCAGAAGGCATAAACTGCAGCAGAAACCCCGCCCAGAAGACATAAACTGCAGCAAGAAACTCCCCCAGAAGGCATAAACTGCAGCAGAAACCTCCCCAGAAGGCATAAACTGCAGCGAAAACCCCCCAGAAGGCATAAACTGCAGCGGGAAACCCCCCCAGAAGGCATAAACTGCAGCGGAAACCCCCCCAGAAGGCATCAACTGCAGCAGAAACCTCCCCAGAAGGCATAAACTGCAGCGGAAACCCCCCAGAAGGCATAAACTGCAGCGGGAAACCCCCCCAGAAGGCATAAACTGCAGCGGGAAACCCCCCAAAAGGCATAAACTGCAGCGGGAAACCCCCCAAAAGGCATAAACTACAGCAGAAATCCCCCAGAAGGCATAAACTGCTGCGGGCAACCCCCCAGAAGGCATAAACTGCAGCAGAAACCCCGCCCAGAAGACATAAACTGCAGCAAGAAACTCCCCCAGAAGGCATAAACTGCAGCAGAAACCTCCCCAGAAGGCATAAACTGCAGCGAAAACCCCCCAGAAGGCATAAACTGCAGCGGGAAACCCCCCCAGAAGGCATAAACTGCAGCGGAAACCCCCCCAGAAGGCATCAACTGCAGCAGAAACCTCCCCAGAAGGCATAAACTGCAGCGGAAACCCCCCAGAAGGCATAAACTGCAGCGGGAAACCCCCCCAGAAGGCATAAACTGCAGCGGGAAACCCCCCCAGAAGGCATACACCGCAGCGGAAACCCCCCAGAAGGCATAAACTGCAACAGGAAACTCCCCCAGAAGGCATAAACTGCAGCAGGAAACTCCCCCGAAGGCATAAACTGCAGCAGAAACCCCCCCAGAAGGCATAAACTGCAGCGGGAAACCCCCCCAGAAGGCATAAACTGCAGCGGGAAACCCCCCCAGAAGGCATAAACTGCAGCGGGAAACCCCCCCAGAAGGCATAAACTGCAGCAGAAACCCCCCCAGAAGGCATAAACTGCAGCGGGAAACCCCCCCAGAAGGCATAAACTGCAGCGGGAAACCCCCCCAGAAGGCATAAACTGCAGCGGGAAACCCCCCCAGAAGGCATAAACTGCAGTGGGAAACCCCCCCAGAAGGCATAAACTGCAGTGGGAAACCCCCCAGAAGGCATAAACTGCAGTGGGAAACCCCCCCAGAAGGCATAAACTGCAGCGGGAACCCCCCCCAGAAGGCATAAACTGCAGTGGGAAACCCCCCCCAGAAGGCATAAACTGCAGCGGGAAACCCCCCCAGAAGGCATAAACTGTAGCAGGAAACTCCCCCAGAAGGCATAAACTGCAGCAGAAACCCCCCCAGAAGGCATAAACTGCAGCGGGCAACCCCCCCAGAAGGCATAAACTGCAGCGGGAAACCCCCCCAGAAGGCATAAACTGCAGCGGGAAACTCCCCCAGAAGGCATAAACTGCAGCAGAAACCTCCCCAGAAGGCATAAACTGCAGCGGGAAACCCCCCCAGAAGGCATAAACTGCAGCAGGAAACCCCCCCAGAAGGCATAAACTGCAGCGGAAACCCCCCAGAAGGCATAAACTGCAGCGGGAAACCCCCCAGAAGGCATAAACTGCAGCGGGAAACCCCCCAGAAGGCATAAACTGCAGCGGGAAACCCCCCAGAAGGCATAAACTGCAGCGGGAAACCCCCCAGAAGGCATAAACTGCAGCAGGAAACTCCCCCAGAAGGCATAAACTGCAGCAGAAACCCCCCAGAAGGCATAAACTGCAGCAGAAACCCCCCAGAAGGCATAAACTGCAGCGGGAAACCCCCCCAGAAGGCATAAACTGCAGCGGGAAACCCCCCCAGAAGGCATACACCGCAGCGGGAAACCCCCCCAGAAGGCATAAACTGCAGCGGGAAACCCCCCCAGAAGGCATAAACTGCAGTAGGAAACCCCCCCAGAAGGCATAAACTGCAGTAGGAAACCCCCCCAGAAGGCATAAACTGCAGCAGAAACCTCCCCAGAAGGCATAAACTGCAGCGGGAAACCCCCCGAAGGCATAAACTGCAGCAGAAACCCCCCAGAAGGCATAAACTGCAGCGGGAAACCCCCCCAGAAGGCATAAACTGCAGCGGGAAACCCCCCCAGAAGGCATAAACTGCAGCGGGAAACCCCCTGAAGGCATAAACTGCTACTAATCTGCATACACTGCTGAGTGACATCACGCTTTATACTCCAGTCACATCCAGAGCTGCAGTCATAAATCATTTCCTGTGATGTGTCATGCTGCAGGAATCACAGCTCTGCTGCTCCTTTCTGGCTCAGTCTCTCTGGTGACTTCTACAGTCACACCCAGAGCAGCATTCACAATTCTGCTGATTTCCTGTTGATGACCAGACTACAAGCCGCTCACGTCGGCTCGCTGCCCAATATTGTGTCTGCGTTACATTACATCCCCTCCTCTGGTGACATCCAAAGCTGCAAACATAATCCTATATCATGCAATTCTGTCATAGCAGAAGGCAGTTGTGAGACAGGCAGTAAGGTTTGGGAGTGACTAGAGTATAAGGGATAATGTTGCTCAGGGGGCAGAAGGCAGAGTCTAGGTCTTGGTAGCTCAGAAAGAAGAGGGCATTAAACAGAGTTGTGATTGAAGCTTTGAGTGTGACTAGAGTATAAGACATGTGGTAACTCAGACATCGTATCAGCGAACAGCATATTAGATACATAGTGAATGCAGCTCTGGATATGATTGGAGTAGATGATTAGCAGCTCTGGATATGATTGGAGTAGAGGATTTGGCAGCTCTGGATGTGATTGGAGTAGAGGATTTGGCAGCTCTGGATGTGATTGGAGTAGAGGATTTGGCAGCTCTGGATGTGATTGGAGTAGAGGATTTGGCAGCTCTGGATGTGATTGGAGTAGAGGATTTGGCAGCTCTGGATGTGATTGGAGTAGAGGATTTGGCAGCTCTGGATGTGATGGGAATAGAGTATTTGGCAGCTCTGGATGTGATTGGAGTAGATGATTTGGCAGCTCTGGATATGATTGGAGTACAGGATTTGGCAGCTCTGGATGTGATGGGAATAGAGTATTTGGCAGTTCTGGATGTGATTGGAGTAGAGGATTTGGCAGCTCTGGATGTGATTGGAGTAGAGGATTTGGCAGCTCTGGATGTGACTGGAGTAGAGGATTTGGCAGCTCTGGATGTGATCGGAATAGAGTATTTGGCAGCTCTGGATGTGATTGGAGTAGAGGATTTGGCAGCTCTGGATGTGACTAGAGTAGATGATTTGGCAGCTCTGGATGTGACTGGAGTAGAGGATTTGGCAGCTCTGGATGTGACTGGAGTAGAGGATTTGGCAGCTCTGGATGTGACTAGAGTAGATGATTTGGCAGCTCTGGATGTGACTGGAGTAGAGGATTTGGCAGCTCTGGATGTGACTGGAGTAGATGATTTGGCAGCTCTGGATGTGACTGGAGTAGAGGATTCGATGTAACTCAGCTCCTGCCTCTACATACGGTGCTGTACCTTTAAGAATGCTCCGTTCAGCCGGGACAGCAGGAGTGAATATTGCTGCAGGTGACTTGTAAATGGCTGGATGAAGACCCTCTGCAGCATCAGGTGGACGGGGGTCTCCGCCTGCTCCCCGATCAGCTGCAGGAGCAGCTTCTTGTTTCCCTTCCAGTAGCTGCTGCAGGAAACAGAAAACTTCTATTATGTCACATTGTGAAGAAACGGGGTCACCGTGAAACTGCAGCTTTGCATAGGGGGCCGCAGTCACCCAGCTCGCCACCAGTCCTGCACGGCAATCGGGACAGAAGGAAGAGGGAAACCTCCTGTATGCGAGCGGTGCGGTGACCGGGCGGAAAATGGGTGCGGTGACCCACCCGGCTCCGTCATGGTCACCCAGCTACGCAGCTGTGACAGCGGGTGACAACCGCTGACGGAGCTGTAAGATACAGCGTGTGCAGGATCAGCAGCAGGGAGGATTGTACAGTGTAAACACAGCGCCTTGAAAAAGTCTTCACACCCCGTGAACTTTTCCACATTTTTCACGTTACACCAACAAACGTAAATGTATTTTTATTAGGATTTTCCGTGACACCGACACAAAGTAAAGAGTATCTGTGACGTGTAAAGGAAATGATACGAGGTGTACTAAATATTGTAAAACCATAAATCTGAACATTGTTCTGTGCATAAGTATTCAGACCCCTGTAGTCTGCTGCTCTCAGTATAACTACAGCTGTTCTGTGAAGGCCTCAGAGGTTTATGTGAGAACATTAGGGATCAAACAGCATCATGAAAACCAAGGAGCCCACCAGACGGGTCAGGGATAAAGCAGAAAATCAAGGAGCCCACCAGACAGGTCAGGGATAAAGCCATGGAGAAGAGTAAAGCAGGGTTAGGTTATAAAAAATATCCCAAGCTCTAAACATCTCACGGAGCATCAATCCATCATCCAAAAATAGAAGTATGGCACAACTGCAAACCTCCCAAGACATGGCTGTCCACCTAAATTGCCATCCCAAGCAAGGGAGTACTAATGAGAGAAGAAGCCAAGGGGTCTATGGTCACTGGAGGAGCTGCAGATAGACAGCTCAGGGGGGAGAATCTGTCCACGGGACGGCTATTAGCCATATACTCCACAAATCTGCCCTTTATGGAAGAGCGACAAGAAGAAAGACATTTGTGAAAGCCATAAGAAGTCCCATGTAGGGGACACAGCGAGTAAGTGGAGGAAGGGGCTCTGGTCAGATGAGACCAAAGGAGAAATTTTTTAGGCTAAAAAGCAAAATTCTATGTGTGGCAGAAAACTAACACTGCACATCACCCTGAAAACACCATCCCCACCATCACACATGGTGGTGACAGCATCCTGCTGTGGGGAGGCTTTTCTTCAGCAGGGGCAGGCAAGCTGCTCAGAGGTGATGGGAAGATGGATAGAGCTGAATATAGGACAATACTGGAGAAAAACCTGTTAGAGGCTGCAGGAGACCTGAGACCGGGGCGTAGGTTCATCTTCCAGAAGGACAACGACCCTCAACATCCTGCAGAGCCACAATGGTCTCAACCTCCTCTGACTCTTTTCTTACCTTGACTGTTTGGCTGATTTTTCAAATCCTTTCATCACCAGAAAATTTGTAAAAGCAGCAACATATCTGCAGGAAAGAAAGAGGAGGGTTATAGACACTGGTTGGAAACCCTGTCCGTCCTAAATACTCTGTGCTGCTGTGCGCATCCTGATAAGACTGAAGCTACAGTGGGGAGAATAAGTATTTGATACATCGTCGATTTTGCACATTTTCCCCCTTATAAAGAATGGAGAGGTCTGTAATTTCTATCGTCGGTCACTTCACCCGTGAGAGACAGAATCTAAGAATAAAATCCAGAAAATCACATTGTAGGATTGTTACATAATTAATTTGCATTTTATTACATTAAATAAGTATTTGATACAATAGAAAAACAGAACCTAATATTTGGTCCAGAAACCTTTGTTACAATTACAGAGGTCAGAGGTTTCCGGTAGTTCTTGACCAGGTTTGCACACACTGCGGCAGGGATTTTGGCCCCCTCCTCCGTAAAGATCTTCACCAGGTTTGCACACACTGCTGCAGGGATTTTGGCCCCCTCCTCCATACAGATCTTCTCCAGATCTTTCAGGTTTCGGGGCTGTCACTGGACAACATTGAGTTTCTGCTCCCTCCAATGATTATCTATTGGGTTCAGGTGTGGAGACTGGCTAGGCCACTCCAGGACACTGAAATGCTTCTTACGGAGCCGCTCCTCAGTTGCCCTGGCTGTGTGTTTCGGGTCATTGTCATGGTGGAAGACCCAGCCACGACCCATCTTCAATGCTCTTACTGAGGGAAGGAGGTTGTTGGCCGATACATGACCCCATCCATCCTCCCGAGTCAGCAGCACTGAATATAGGGAAGTGGGCGAAAGGTGAGCGGAGCCAGACACTGTATCTAATCGTGTGATACGCCTGCTGAGCGGTGTATCTAATGGTATTATGTGTGATACGCCTGCTGAGCGGTGTATCTAATGGTATTATGTGTGATACGCCTGCTGAGCCGTGTATCTAATGGTATTATGTGTGATACGCCTGCTGAGCCGTGTATCTAATGGTATTATGTGTGATACGCCTGCTGAGCCGTGTATCTAATGGTATTATGTGTGATACGCCTGCTGAGCCGTGTATCTAATGGTATCATGTGTGATACGCCTGCTGAGCCGTGTATCTAATGGTATTATGTGTGATACGCCTGCTGAGCCGTGTATCTAATGGTATCATGTGTGCTACGCCTGCTGAGCGGTGTATCTAATGGTATTATGTGTGATACGCCTGCTGAGCCGTGTATCTAATGGTATTATGTGTGATACGCCTGCTGAGCCGTGTATCTAATGGTATCATGAGTGATACGCCTGCTGAGCCGTGTATCTAATGGTATTATGTGTGATACGCCTGCTGAGCCGTGTATCTAATGGTATTATGTGTGATACGCCTGCTGAGCCTTGTATCTAATGGTATCATGTGTGATACGCCTGCTGAGCCGTGTATCTAATGGTATTATGTGTGATACGCCTGCTGAGCCTTGTATCTAATGGTATCATGTGTGATACACCTGCTGAGCCGTGTATCTAATGGTATCATGAGTGATACGCCTGCTGAGCCGTGTATCTAATGGTATTATGTGTGATACGCCTGCTGAGCCTTGTATCTAATGGTATCATGTGTGATACGCCTGCTGAGCCGTGTATCTAATGGTATCATGTGTGATACGCCTGCTGAGCCGTGTATCTAATGGTATCATGTGTGATACGCTTGCTGAGCCGTGTATCTAATGGTATCATGTGTGATACACCTGCTGAGCCGTGTATCTAATGGTATCATGTGTGATACGCCTGCTGAGCCGTGTATCTAATGGTATCATGTGTGATACGCCTGCTGAGCCGTGTATCTAATGGTATCATGAGTGATACGCCTGCTGAGCCGTGTATCTAATGGTATTATGTGTGATACACCTGCTGAGCCGTGTATCTAATGGTATCATGTGTGATACACCTGCTGAGCCGTGTATCTAATAGAATCATGTGTGATACGCCTGCTGAGCCGTGTATCTAATGGTATCATGTGTGATACGCCTGCTGAGCCGTGTATCTAATGGTATTATGTGTGATACGCCTGCTGAGCCGTGTATCTAATGGTATTATGTGTGATACACCTGCTGAGCCGTGTATCTAATGGTATCATGTGTGATACGCCTGCTGAGCGGTGTATCTAATGGAATCATGTGTGATACGCCTGCTGAGCCGTGTATCTAATGGTATTATGTGTGATACGCCTGCTGAGCCGTGTATCTAATGGTATTATGTGTGATACGCCTGCTGAGCCGTGTATCTAATGGTATTATGTGTGATACGCCTGCTGAGCGGTGTATCTAATGGTATTATGTGTGATACGCCTGCTGAGCGGTGTATCTAATGGTATCATGTGTGATACGCCTGCTGAGCCGTGTATCTAATGGTATTATGTGTGATACGCCTGCTGAGCGGTGTATCTAATGGTATTATGTGTGATACGCCTGCTGAGCGGTGTATCTAATGGTATTATGTGTGATACGCCTGCTGAGCCGTGTATCTAATGGTATTATGTGTGATACGCCTGCTGAGCGGTGTATCTAATGGTATTATGTGTGATACGCCTGCTGAGCCGTGTATCTAATGGTATTATGTGTGATACGCCTGCTGAGCGGTGTATCTAATGGTATTATGTGTGATACGCCTGCTGAGCGGTGTATCTAATGGTATTATGTGTGATACGCCTGCTGAGCCGTGTATCTAATGGTATCATGTGTGATACGCCTGCTGAGCCGTGTATCTAATGGTATTATGTGTGATACGCCTGCTGAGCCGTGTATCTAATGGTATTATGTGTGATACGCCTGCTGAGCCGTGTATCTAATGGTATTATGTGTGATACGCCTGCTGAGCCGTGTATCTAATGGTATTATGTGTGATACGCCTGCTGAGCCGTGTATCTAATGGTATTATGTGTGATACGCCTGCTGAGCGGTGTATCTAATGGTATTATGTGTGATACGCCTGCTGAGCCGTGTATCTAATGGTATTATGTGTGATACGCCTGCTGAGCCGTGTATCTAATGGTATTATGTGTGATACGCCTGCTGAGCCGTGTATCTAATGGTATTATGTGTGATACGCCTGCTGAGCGGTGTATCTAATGGTATCATGTGTGATACGCCTGCTGAGCCGTGTATCTAATGGTATTATGTGTGATACGCCTGCTGAGCCATGTATCTAATGGTATTATATGTGATACGCCTGCTGAGCCGTGTATCTAATGGTATTATGTGTGATACGCCTGCTGAGCCGTGTATCTAATGGTATTATGTGTGATACGCCTGCTGAGCCGTGTATCTAATGGTATTATGTGTGATACGCCTGCTGAGCCGTGTATCTAATGGTATTATGTGTGATATGCCTGCTGAGCCGTGTATCTAATGGTATCATGTGTGATACGCCTGCTGAGCCGTGTATCTAATGGTATCATGTGTGATACGCCTGCTGAGCCGTGTATCTAATGGTATCATGTGTGATACGCCTGCTGAGCCGTGTATCTAATGGTATCATGTGTGATACGCCTGCTGAGCCGTGTATCTAATGGTATTATGTGTGATACGCCTGCTGAGCCGTGTATCTAATGGTATTATGTGTGATACGCCTGCTGAGCCATGTATCTAATGGTATTATATGTGATACGCCTGCTGAGCCGTGTATCTAATGGTATTATGTGTGATACGCCTGCTGAGCCGTGTATCTAATGGTATTATGTGTGATACGCCTGCTGAGCCGTGTATCTAATGGTATTATGTGTGATATGCCTGCTGAGCCGTGTATCTAATGGTATTATGTGTGATACGCCTGCTGAGCCGTGTATCTAATGGTATCATGTGTGATACGCCTGCTGAGCCGTGTATCTAATGGTATCATGTGTGATACGCCTGCTGAGCCGTGTATCTAATGATATTATGTGTGATACGCCTGCTGAGCCGTGTATCTAATGATATTATGTGTGATACGCCTGCTGAGCCGTGTATCTAATGGTATTATGTGTGATACGCCTGCTGAGCCGTGTATCTAATGGTATTATGTGTGATACGCCTGCTGAGCCGTGTATCTAATGGTATTATGTGTGATACGCCTGCTGAGCCGTGTATCTAATGGTATTATGTGTGATACGCCTGCTGAGCCGTGTATCTAATGGTATTATGTGTGATACGCCTGCTGAGCCGTGTATCTAATGGTATTATGTGTGATACGCCTGCTGAGCCGTGTATCTAATGGTATTATGTGTGATACGCCTGCTGAGCCGTGTATCTAATGGTATCATGTGAGATACGCCTGCTGAGCCGTGTATCTAATGGTATTATGTGTGATACGCCTGCTGAGCCGTGTATCTAATGGTATCATGTGTGATACGCCTGCTGAGCCGTGTATCTAATGGTATTATGTGTGATACGCCTGCTGAGCCGTGTATCTAATGGTATTATGTGTGATATGCCTGCTGAGCCGTGTATCTAATGGTATTATATGTGATACGCCTGCTGAGCCGTGTATCTAATGGTATCATGTGTGATACGCCTGCTGAGCCGTGTATCTAATGGTATTATGTGTGATACGCCTGCTGAGCCGTGTATCTAATGGTATTATGTGTGATATGCCTGCTGAGCCGTGTATCTAATGGTATTATATGTGATACGCCTGCTGAGCCTTGTATCTAATGGTATTATGTGTGATACGCCTGCTGAACCTTGTATCTAATGGTATTATGTGTGATACGCCTGCTGAGCCGTGTATCTAATGGTATTATGTGTGATACGCCTGCTGAGCCGTGTATCTAATGGTATTATGTGTGATACGCCTGCTGAGCCGTGTATCTAATGGTATTATGTGTGATACGCCTGCTGAGCCTTGTATCTAATGGTATTATGTGTGATACGCCTGCTGAGCCGTGTATCTAATGGTATTATGTGTGATACGCCTGCTGAGCCGTGTATCTAATGGTATTATGTGTGATACGCCTGCTGAGTGGTGTATCTAATGGTATTATGTGTGATACGCCTGCTGAGCCGTGTATCTAATGGTATCATGTGTGATACGCCTGCTGAGCCATGTATCTAATGGTATCATGTGTGATACGCCTGCTGAGCCGTGTATCTAATGGTATCATGTGTGATACGCCTGCTGAGCCGTGTATCTAATGGTATCATGTGTGATACGCCTGCTGAGCCGTGTATCTAATGGTATCATGTGTGATACGCCTGCTGAGCCGTGTATCTAATAGTATTATGTGTGATACGCCTGCTGAGCCGTGTATCTAATGGTATTATGTGTGATACGCCTGCTGAGCCGTGTATCTAATAGTATTATGTGTGATACGCCTGCTGAGCCGTGTATCTAATGGTATCATGTGTGATACGCCTCCTGAGCCGTGTATCTAATCCTATCCTGTGTGATACACCTGCTGAGCCGTGTATCTAATGGTATTATGTGTGATACGCCTGCTGAGCCGTGTATCTAATGGTATCATGTGTGATACACCTGCTGAGCCGTGTATCTAATCCTATCCTGTGTGATACACCTGCTGAGCCGTGTATCTAATGGTATCATGTGTGATACGCCTGCTGAGCCGTGTATCTAATGGTATTATGTGTGATACGCCTGCTGAGCTGTGTATCTAATGGTATCATGTGTGATACGCCTGCTGAGCTGTGTATCTAATCCTATCCTGTGTGATACACCTGCTGAGCCGTGTATCTAATGGTATCATGTGTGATACGCCTGCTGAGCCGTGTATCTAATGGTATTATGTGTGATACGCCTGCTGAGCCGTGTATCTAATGGTATTATGTGTGATACGCCTGCTGAGCCGTGTATCTAATGGTATTATGTGTGATACGCCTGCTGAGCCGTGTATCTAATGGTATTATGTGTGATACGCCTGCTGAGCCGTGTATCTAATGGTATTATGTGTGATACGCCTGCTGAGCCGTGTATCTAATGGTATTATGTGTGATACGCCTGCTGAGCCGTGTATCTAATGGTATTATGTGTGATACGCCTCCTGAGCCGTGTATCTAATGGTATCATGTGTGATACGCCTGCTGAGCCATGTATCTAATGGTATCATGTGTGATACGCCTGCTGAGCCGTGTATCTAATGGTATTATGTGTGATACGCCTGCTGAGCCGTGTATCTAATGGTATCATGAGTGATACGCCTGCTGAGCCGTGTATCTAATGGTATTATGTGTGATACGCCTGCTGAGCGGTGTATCTAATGGTATTATGTGTGATACGCCTGCTGAGCCGTGTATCTAATGGTATCATGTGTGATACGCCTGCTGAGCCGTGTATCTAATGGTATTATGTGTGATACGCCTGCTGAGCGGTGTATCTAATGGTATTATGTGTGATACGCCTGCTGAGGCATGTATCTAATGGTATCATGTGTGATACGCCTGCTGAGCCGTGTATCTAATGGTATCATGTGTGATACGCCTGCTGAGCCGTGTATCTAATGGTATCATGTGTGATACGCCTGCTGAGCCGTGTATCTAATGGTATCATGTGTGATACGCCTGCTGAGCCGTGTATCTAATAGTATTATGTGTGATACGCCTGCTGAGCCGTGTATCTAATGGTATCATGTGTGATACGCCTGCTGAGCCGTGTATCTAATCCTATCCTGTGTGATACACCTACTGAGCCGTGTATCTAATGGTATTATGTGTGATACGCCTGCTGAGACGTGTATCTAATGGTATTATGTGTGATACGCCTGCTGAGCCGTGTATCTAATCCTATCCTGTGTGATACACCTGCTGAGCCGTGTATCTAATGGTATTATGTGTGATACGCCTGCTGAGCCGTGTATCTAATGGTATCATGTGTGATACACCTGCTGGGCCGTGTATCTAATCCTATCCTGTGTGATACACCTGCTGAGCCGTGTATCTAATGGTATTATGTGTGATACGCCTGCTGAGCCGTGTATCTAATGGTATCATGTGTGATACACCTGCTGAGCCTTGTATCTAATCCTATCCTGTGTGATACACCTGCTGAGCCGTGTATCTAATGGTATCATGTGTGATACGCCTGCTGAGCCGTGTATCTAATCCTATCCTGTGTGATACGCCTGCTGAGCCGTGTATCTAATGGTATCATGTGTGATACGCCTGCTGAGCCGTGTATCTAATCCTATCCTGTGTGATACACCTACTGAGCCGTGTATCTAATGGTATTATGTGTGATACGCCTGCTGAGCCGTGTATCTAATGGTATTATGTGTGATACGCCTGCTGAGCCGTGTATCTAATGGTATTATGTGTGATACGCCTACTGAGCCGTGTATCTAATCCTATCCTGTGTGATACACCTGCTGAGCCGTGTATCTAATGGTATCATGTGTGATACGCCTGCTGAGCCGTGTATCTAATGGTATTATGTGTGATACGCCTGCTGAGCCGTGTATCTAATGGTATCATGTGTGATACGCCTGCTGAGCCGTGTATCTAATCCTATCCTGTGTGATACACCTGCTGAGCCGTGTATCTAATGGTATTATGTGTGATATGCCTGCTGAGCCGTGTATCTAATGGTATTATGTGTGATACGCCTGCTGAGCCGTGTATCTAATGGTATTATGTGTGATACGCCTGCTGAGCCGTGTATCTAATGGTATTATGTGTGATACGCCTGCTGAGCCGTGTATCTAATGGTATTATGTGTGATACGCCTGCTGAGCCGTGTATCTAATGGTATTATGTGTGATACGCCTGCTGAGCCGTGTATCTAATGGTATCATGTGTGATACGCCTGCTGAGCCGTGTATCTAATGGTATTATGTGTGATACGCCTGCTGAGCGGTGTATCTAATGGTATTATGTGTGATACGCCTGCTGAGCCGTGTATCTAATGGTATCATGTGTGATACGCCTGCTGAGCCATGTATCTAATGGTATCATGTGTGATACGCCTGCTGAGCCGTGTATCTAATGGTATCATGTGTGATACGCCTGCTGAGCCGTGTATCTAATGGTATCATGTGATACGCCTGCTGAGCCATGTATCTAATGGTATCATGTGTGATACGCCTGCTGAGCCGTGTATCTAATGGTATCATGTGTGATACGCCTGCTGAGCCATGTATCTAATGGTATCATGTGTGATACGCCTGCTGAGCCGTGTATCTAATAGTATTATGTGTGATACGCCTGCTGAGCCGTGTATCTAATGGTATCATGTGTGATACGCCTGCTGAGCCGTGTATCTAATCCTATCCTGTGTGATACACCTACTGAGCCGTGTATCTAATGGTATTATGTGTGATACGCCTGCTGAGACGTGTATCTAATGGTATTATGTGTGATACGCCTGCTGAGCCGTGTATCTAATCCTATCCTGTGTGATACACCTGCTGAGCCGTGTATCTAATGGTATTATGTGTGATACGCCTGCTGAGCCGTGTATCTAATGGTATCATGTGTGATACACCTGCTGAGCCGTGTATCTAATCCTATCCTGTGTGATACACCTGCTGAGCCGTGTATCTAATGGTATTATGTGTGATACGCCTGCTGAGCCGTGTATCTAATGGTATTATGTGTGATACGCCTGCTGAGCCGTGTATCTAATGGTATCATGTGTGATACGCCTGCTGAGCCGTGTATCTAATCCTATCCTGTGTGATACACCTGCTGAGCCGTGTATCTAATGGTATTATGTGTGATACGCCTGCTGAGCCGTGTATCTAATGGTATCATGTGTGATACGCCTGCTGAGCCGTGTATCTAATCCTATCCTGTGTGATACACCTGCTGAGCCGTGTATCTAATGGTATCATGTGTGATACGCCTGCTGAGCCGTGTATCTAATGGTATTATGTGTGATACGCCTGCTGAGCCGTGTATCTAATGGTATCATGAGTGATACGCCTGCTGAGCCGTGTATCTAATGGTATTATGTGTGATACGCCTGCTGAGCCGTGTATCTAATGGTATCATGTGTGATACGCCTGCTGAGCGGTGTATCTAATGGAATCATGTGTGATACGCCTGCTGAGCCGTGTATCTAATGGTATTATGTGTGATAACGCCTGCTGAGCCGTGTATCTAATGGTATCATGTGTGATACGCCTGCTGAGCCGTGTATCTAATGGTATTATGTGTGATACGCCTGCTGAGCCGTGTATCTAATGGTATCATGAGTGATACGCCTGCTGAGCCGTGTATCTAATGGTATTATGTGTGATACGCCTGCTGAGCCGTGTATCTAATGGTATCATGTGTGATACGCCTGCTGAGCCGTGTATCTAATGGTATTATGTGTGATACGCCTGCTGAGCCGTGTATCTAATGGTATCATGTGTGATACGCCTGCTGAGCCGTGTATCTAATGGTATTATGTGTGATACGCCTGCTGAGCCGTGTATCTAATGGTATTATGTGTGATACGCCTGCTGAGCGGTGTATCTAATGGTATCATGTGTGATACTCCTGCTGAGCCGTGTATCTAATGGTATCACGTGTGATACGCCTGTTGAGCCGTGTATCTAATGGTATCATGTGTGATACGCCTGCTGAGCCGTGTATCTAATGGTATTATGTGTGATACGCCTGCTGAGCCGTGTATCTAATCATATCCTGTGTGATACACCTGCTGAGCCATGTATCTAATGGTATCATGTGTGATACGCCTGCTGAGCCGTGTATCTAATGGTATTATGTGTGATACGCCTGCTGAGCCGTGTATCTAATGGTATTATGTGTGATACGCCTGCTGAGCGGTGTATCTAATGGTATTATGTGTGATACGCCTGCTGAGCCGTGTATCTAATGGTATTATGTGTGATACGCCTGCTGAGCCGTGTATCTAATGGTATTATGTGTGATACGCCTGCTGAGCCGTGTATCTAATGGTATTATGTGTGATACGCCTGCTGAGCCGTGTATCTAATGGTATTATGTGTGATACGCCTGCTGAGCCGTGTATCTAATGGTATCATGTGTGATACGCCTGCTGAGCCTTGTATCTAATGGTATTATGTGTGATACGCCTGCTGAGCCGTGTATCTAATGGTATCATGTGATACGCCTGCTGAGCCGTGTATCTAATCCTATCCTGTGTGATACACCTGCTGAGCCGTGTATCTAATGGTATTATGTGTGATACGCCTGCTGAGCCGTGTATCTAATGGTATTATGTGTGATACGCCTGCTGAGCCGTGTATCTAATGGTATCATGTGTGATACGCCTGCTGAGCCGTGTATCTAATGGTATCATGAGTGATACGCCTGCTGAGCCGTGTATCTAATGGTATTATGTGTGATACGCCTGCTGAGCCGTGTATCTAATGGTATCATGAGTGATACGCCTGCTGAGCCGTGTATCTAATGGCATTATGTGTGATACGCCTGCTGAGCCGTGTATCTAATGGTATCATGTGTGATACGCCTGCTGAGCGGTGTATCTAATGGTATCATGTGTGATACGCCTGCTGAGCGGTGTATCTAATGGTATCATGTGTGATACGCCTGCTGAGCCGTGTATCTAATGGTATCATGAGTGATACGCCTGCTGAGCCGTGTATCTAATGGTATTATGTGTGATACGCCTGCTGAGCCGTGTATCTAATGGCATTATGTGTGATACGCCTGCTGAGCCGTGTATCTAATGGTATCATGTGTGATACGCCTGCTGAGCGGTGTATCTAATGGTATCATGTGTGATACGCCTGCTGAGCCGTGTATCTAATGGTATCATGTGTGATACACCTGCTGAGCCGTGTATCTAATGGTATTATGTGTGATACGCCTGCTGAGCCGTGTATCTAATGGTATCATGAGTGATACGCCTGCTGAGCCGTGTATCTAATGGTATCATGTGTGATACGCCTGCTGAGCCGTGTATCTAATGGTATTATGTGTGATACGCCTGCTGAGCCGTGTATCTAATGGTATTATGTGTGATACGCCTGCTGAGCCGTGTATCTAATGGTATTATGTGTGATACGCCTGCTGAGCCGTGTATCTAATGGTATCATGTGTGA
The DNA here is from genome assembly GCF_046119375.1 of Phyllobates terribilis. Lineage (NCBI taxonomy): Eukaryota > Metazoa > Chordata > Amphibia > Anura > Dendrobatidae > Phyllobates > Phyllobates terribilis. Next base: position 13,568,262 of record NW_027362764.1, on the reverse strand, counting down.
TACGCCTGCTGAGCCGTGTATCTAATGGTATCATGTGTGATACGCCTGCTGAGCCGTGTATCTAATGGTATTATGTGTGATACGCCTGCTGAGCCGTGTATCTAATGGTATCATGAGTGATACGCCTGCTGAGCCGTGTATCTAATGGTATTATGTGTGATACGCCTGCTGAGCCGTGTATCTAATGGTATCATGTGTGATACGCCTGCTGAGCCGTGTATCTAATGGTATTATGTGTGATACGCCTGCTGAGCCGTGTATCTAATGGTATTATGTGTGATACGCCTGCTGAGCCGTGTATCTAATGGTATCATGTGTGATACGCCTGCTGAGCCGTGTATCTAATGGTATTATGTGTGATACGCCTGCTGAGCCGTGTATCTAATCCTATCCTGTGTGATACCATTAGATACACGGCTCAGCAGGTGTATCACACAGGATAGGATTAGATACACGGCTCAGCAGGCGTATCACACATGATACCATTAGATACACGGCTCAGCAGGTGTATCATGTGTGATACGCCTGCTGAGCCGTGTATCTAATCCTATCCTGTGTGATACACCTGCTGAGCGGTGTATCTAATGGTATCATGTGTGATACGCCTGCTGAGCCGTGTATCTAATGGTATTATGTGTGATACACCTGCTGAGCCGTGTATCTAATGGTATTATGTGTGATACGCCTGCTGAGCCGTGTATCTAATGGTATCATGTGTGATACGCCTGCTGAGCCGTGTATCTAATGGTATTATGTGTGATACGCCTGCTGAGCCGTGTATCTAATGGTATTATGTGTGATATGCCTGCTGAGCCGTGTATCTAATGGTATCATGTGTGATACGCCTGCTGAGCCGTGTATCTAATCCTATCCTGTGTGATACACCTGCTGAGCCATGTATCTAATGGTATTATGTGTGATACGCCTGCTGAGCCGTGTATCTAATGGTATCATGTGTGATACGCCTGCTGAGCCGTGTATCTAATCCTATCCTGTGTGATACACCTGCTGAGCCATGTATCTAATGGTATTATGTGTGATACGCCTGCTGAGCGGTGTATCTAATGGTATCATGTGTGATACGCCTGCTGAGCCGTGTATCTAATGGTATTATGTGTGATACGCCTGCTGAGCCGTGTATCTAATGGTATTATGTGTGATACGCCTGCTGAGCCGTGTATCTAATGGTATCATGAGTGATACGCCTGCTGAGCCGTGTATCTAATGGTATTATGTGTGATACGCCTGCTGAGCCGTGTATCTAATGGTATTATGTGTGATACGCCTGCTGAGCCGTGTATCTAATGGTATCATGAGTGATACGCCTGCTGAGCCGTGTATCTAATGGTATCATGAGTGATACGCCTGCTGAGCCGTGTATCTAATGGTATCATGTGTGATACGCCTGCTGAGCGGTGTAACTAATGGTATTATGTGTGATACGCCTGCTGAGCCGTGTATCTAATGGTATCATGAGTGATACGCCTGCTGAGCCGTGTATCTAATGGTATTATGTGTGATACGCCTGCTGAGCCGTGTATCTAATGGTATCATGTGTGATACGCCTGCTGAGCCTTGTATCTAATGGTATCATGTGTGATACGCCTGCTGAGCCGTGTATCTAATGGTATTATGTGTGATACGCCTGCTGAGCCGTGTATCTAATGGTATCATGTGTGATACGCCTGCTGAGCCGTGTATCTAATGGTATTATGTGTGATACGCCTGCTGAGCCGTGTATCTAATGGTATTATGTGTGATACGCCTGCTGAGCCGTGTATCTAATGGCATTATGTGTGATACGCCTGCTGAGCCGTGTATCTAATGGTATCATGAGTGATACGCCTGCTGAGCCGTGTATCTAATGGTATCATGTGTGATACGCCTGCTGAGCCGTGTATCTAATGGTATTATGTGTGATACGCCTGCTGAGCCGTGTATCTAATGGTATCATGTGTGATCCTCCCTGCTGTATCTAATCCTATCCTGTCTGATCCTCCCTGCTGTATCTAATCCTATCCTGTGTGATCCTCCCTGCTGTATCTAGTCCTATCCTGTGTGAGTGTGGGCAGGTTTCCCTGTGAGATACACTGTAGCTCGGTGGTTGGAGCCTTTGTACTCACTGAGTATAGCTCTGTAGGATCGGACTCTCCTCGCTCAGCAGGTAGAGGTCCTGGATATCCACAGTTTGATGTCCGGAAGTTTCTTTTAGTGTTTGGAAACATCGTGCAGTCACATCCCAGACAGCGTGGAAATGATCGCTGAGCCGCCGCCGCAGCTGCAGATCATCGCTCCCGAAAGTGTCCGGAACATCTGGAAGAAAGAACGGAACAGTGAGCGCTGATCAGTGATGTCATCACCAGGGGGCGGGGCTGACAACCCCTCACACATGTATACAGGCTGGTTGTCAGCAGTGATAGATGAGGAGCTGGTTCTGCAGTATATGGGGTGTGGTCTCCTGTCATTAAAGCAGTGATGTCATCACCAGTGGGCGGGGCTGACAACCTCTCACACATGTATACAGGCTGGTTGTCAGCAGTGATAGATGAGGAGCTGGAGCTGCAGTATAAGGGGTGTGGTCTCATCATTATATCAGTGATGTCATCACCAGGGGCGGGGCTGACAACCTCTCACACATGTATACAGGCTGGTTGTCAGCAGTGATAGATGAGGAGCTGGTGCTGCAGTATAAGGGGTGTGGTCTCATCATTATATCAGTGATGTCATCACCAGGGGGCGGGGCTGACAACCTCTCACACATGTATACAGGCTGGTTGTCAGCAGTGATAGATGAGGAGCTGGTGCTGCAGTATAAGGGGTGTGGTCTCATCATTATATCAGTGATGTCATCAACAGGGGGCGGGGCTGACAACCTCTCACACATGTATACAGGCTGGTTGTCAGCAGTGATAGATGAGGAGCTGGTGCTGCAGTATAAGGGGTGTGGTCTCATCATTATATCAGTGATGTCATCACTGGGGGCGGGGCTGACAACCCCTCACACATGTATACAGGCTGGTTGTCAGCAGTGATAGATGAGAAGCTGGTGCTGCAGTATAAGGGGTGTGGTCTCATCATTATATCAGTGATGTCATCACCTGGGGACGGTGCTGACAACCCCTCACACATGTACAGTGGTGGCCAAAAGTATTGGCACCCCTGCAATTCTGTCAGATAATACTCAGTTTCTTCCTGAAAATGATTGCAATCACAAATTCTTTGGTATTATTCTCTTCATTTAATTTGCTTGCAAGGAAAAAAACACAAAAGAGAATGAAGCAAAAATCAAATCATTGATCATTTCACACAAAACTCCAATAATGGGCCGGACAAAAGTATTGGCACCCTCAGCCTAATACTTGGTTGCACAACCTTTAGCCAAAATAACTGCGAACAACCGCTTCCGGTAACCATCAATGAGTTTCTTACAATGCTCTGCTGGAATTGTAGACCGTTCTTCTTTGGCAAACTGCTCCAGGTCCCTGATATTTGAAGGGGGCCTTCTCCAAACTGCCATTTTGAGATCTCTCCACAGGTGTTCTATGGGATTCAGGTCTGGACTCATTGCTGGCCACCTTAGAAGTCTCCAGTGCTTTCTCTCAAACCATTTTATAGTGCTTTTGGAAGTGTGTTTTGGGTCATTGTCCTGCTGGAAGACCCATGACCTCTGAGGGAGACCCAGCTTTCTCACACTGGGCCCTACATTATGCTGCAAAATGTGTTGGTGGTCTTCAGACTTCATAATGCCATGCACACGGTCAAGCAGTCCAGTGCCAGAGGCAGCAAAGCAACCCCAAAACATCAGGGAACCTCCGCCATGTTTGACTGTAGGGACCGTGTTCTTTTCTTTGAATGCCTCTTTTTTTTCCTGTACACTCTATGTTGATGCTTTTTCCCATCTACTTTTGTCTCATCTGACCAGAGAACATTCTTCTAAAACGTTTTAGGCTTTCTCAGGTAAGTTTTGGCAAACTCCAGCCTGGCTTTTTTATGTCTCGGGGTAAGAAGTGGGGTCTTCCTGGGTATCCTACCGTACAGTCCCTTTTCATTCAGACTCCGACGGATAGTACGGGTTGACACTGTTGTACCCTCGGACTGCAGGGCAGCTTGAACTTGTTTGGATGTTAGTCGAGGTTCTTTATCCACCATCCGCACAATCTTGCGTTGAAATCTCTCGTCAATTTTTCTTTTCCGTCCACATCTAGGGAGGTTAGCCACAGTGCCATGGGCTTTACACTTCTTGATGACACTGCGCACAGAAGACACAGGAACATTCAGGTCTTTGGAGATGGACTTGTAGGCTTGAGATTGCTCATGCTTCCTCACAATTTGGTTTCTCAAGTCCTCAGACAGTTCTTTGGTCTTCTTTCTTTTCTCCATGCTCAATGTGGTCACACAAGGACACAGGACAGAGGTTGAGTCAACTTTAATCCATGTTAACTGGCTGCAAGTGTGATTTAGTTATTGCCAACACCTGTTAGGTGCCACAGGTAAGTTACAGGTGCTGGTAATTACACCAATTAGAGAAGCATCACATGATTTTTCAAACAGTGCCAATACTTTTGTCCACCCCCTTTTTTAGGTTTGGTGTGGAATTATATCCAATTTGGCTTTAGGACAATTCTTTTTGTGTTTTTTCATTGAAGACAAATTAAATGAAGAGAATAAGACCAAAGAATTTGTGATTGCAATCATTTTCAGGAAGAAACTGAGTATTATCTGACAGAATTGCAGGGGTGCCAATACTTTTGGCCACCACTGTATACAGGCTGGTTGTCAGCAGTGATAGATGAGGAGCTGGTGCTGCAGTATAAGGGGTGTGGTCTCATGTCATTATATCAGTGATGTCATCACCAGGGGGCGGGGCTAACAACCCCTCACACATGTATACAGGCTGGTTGTCAGCAGTGATAGATGAGGAGCTGGAGCTGCAGTATAAGGGGTGTGGTCTCATCATTATATCAGTGATGTCATCACCAGGGGGCGGGGCTGACAACCTCTCACACATGTATACAGGCTGGTTGTCAGCAGTGATAGATGAGTAGCTGGTGCTGCAGTATAAGGGGTGTGGTCTCATCATTATATCAGTGATGTCATCACCAGGGGGCGGGGCTAACAACCCCTCACACATGTATACAGGCTGGTTGTCAGCAGTGATAGATGAGGAGCTGGTGCTGCAGTATAAGGGGTGTGGTCTCATCATTATATCAGTGATGTCATCACCAGGGGGCGGGGTTGACAACCCCTCACACATGTATACAGGCTGGCTGTCAGCAGTGATAGATGAGGAGCTGGTGCTGCAGTATAAGGGGTGTGGTCTCATCATTATATCAGTGATGTCATCACCAGGGGGCGGGGCTGACAACCCCTCACACATGTATACAGGCTGGTTGTCAGCAGTGATAGATGAGGAGCTGGTGCTGGAGTATAAGGGGTGTGGTCTCATCATTATATCAGTGATGTCATCACCAGAGGGCGGGGCTGACAACCTCTCACACATGTATACAGGCTGGTTGTCAGCAGTGATAGATGAGTAGCTGGTGCTGCAGTATAAGGGGTGTGGTCTCATCATTATATCAGTGATGTCATCACCAGGGGGCGGGGCTAACAACCCCTCACACATGTATACAGGCTGGTTGTCAGCAGTGATAGATGAGGAGCTGGTGCTGCAGTATAAGGGGTGTGGTCTCATCATTATATCAGTGATGTCATCACCAGGGGGCGGGGTTGACAACCCCTCACACATGTATACAGGCTGGCTGTCAGCAGTGATAGATGAGGAGCTGGTGCTGCAGTATAAGGGGTGTGGTCTCATCATTATATCAGTGATGTCATCACCAGGGGGCGGGGCTAACAACCCCTCACACATGTATACAGGCTGGTTGTCAGCAGTGATAGATGAGGAGCTGGTGCTGCAGTATAAGGGGTGTGGTCTCATCATTATATCAGTGATGTCATCACCAGGGGGCGGGGTTGACAACCCCTCACACATGTATACAGGCTGGTTGTCAGCAGTGATAGATGAGTAGCTGGTGCTGCAGTATAAGGGGTGTGGTCTCATCATTATATCAGTGATGTCATCACCAGGGGGCGGGGCTAACAACCCCTCACACATGTATACAGGCTGGTTGTCAGCAGTGATAGATGAGGAGCTGGTGCTGCAGTATAAGGGGTGTGGTCTCATCATTATATCAGTGATGTCATCACCAGGGGGCGGGGCTGACAACCTCTCACAGATGTTTACAGGCTGGTTGTCAGCAGTGATAGATGAGGATCTGGTGCTGCAGTATAAGGGGTGTAAATCCTGGGCTATCATAGATTTTGACATTGGGGCGGAGCTTAGCATTCACCTTTGGGCGGGGCTTATCACTCACCTGTGACCTGTAATAATCTGCTCAGGAGGACGGTGCTGATCTGTGACAGCGATGAGAAGAAGTCCTCCTCCAGTGTCAGGAGCGTCTCGGCTTCTGTGAGGATCAACTTCTGTGAATGAGAAGCAGAAATAACTGGGACACATTGTTCTATACGGATCTGTCATTATACAGCAATGATGATTATATATCTATATACTATATACAATCATGGCAGAAATGAAGTATTTCTCCCAGACACTTATCACAATCCCCCAGGTTTTCTTATTCACGGGTTTATTTCCTTTCTGAGTTTTGGAACAACACAAAAAAAAGAGAAAAAAAAGGCAAATTGGAGATAATCTCACACAAAACCCCCAAAATGGTCCGGACAGAATTGTTGCCCCCTCTCTAATATTCGGTTGCGCCCTGTGGAATAAATAACAGCAATCAGTCGCTTCCTAGAACATCAGCTTCTTCCCGGCTCAGCTGGATACGGAATCATTAATGTAATCACACGGACGGACATTGTTACTTCTGCTTCTTGTTATAATCATGTAACATCATGTGTGTGAATGCAGCTCTGGATGTGACTAGAGATAAAACCTCCCCTGCACATCCTGAGCAGTGCAGTGCAGCAGAGCTGTTGATCTCTGGGGGTCTGTATCCTGGAGGAGGTCCTGCTCCCTCTCTGGGGGTCTGTATCCTGAAGGATCCTGCTCTCTGTATGGGGGTCTATATCCTGGAGGATCCTGCTCCCTGTATGGGGGTCTGTATCATGAAGGAGGTCCTGCTCCCTCTATGGGGGTCTGTATCCTGGAGGAGGTCCTGCTCCCTCTATGGGGGTCTTTATCCCGGAGGAGGTCCTGCTCCCTCTATGGGGGTCTTTATCCCGGAGGAGGTCCTGCTCCCTCTATGGGGGTCTGTATCCTGGAGGACGTCCTGCTCCCTCTCTGGGGGTCTGTATCTTGGAGGATCCTGCTCCCTCTCTGGGGGTCTGTATCGCGGAGGAGGTCCTGCTTCCTCTATGGGGGTCTGTATCCTAGAGGGGGTCATGCTCCCTCTATGGGGGTTTGTATCCTGGAGGTCCTGCTCCCTCTATGGGGGTCTGTATCTTGGAGGATCCTGCTCCCTCTCTGGGGGTCTGTAGCCTGGAGGATCCTGCTCCCTCTCTGGGGGTCTGTATCACGGAGGAGGTCCTGCTCCCTCTATGGGGGTCTGTATCCTAGAGGGGGTCATTCTCCCTCTATGGGGGTCTGTATCCTGGAGGTCCTGCTCCCTCTATGGGGGTCTGTATCTTGGAGGATCCTGCTCCCTCTCTGGGGGTCTGTATCTTGGAGGATCCTGCTCCCTCTCTGGGGGTCTGCATCCTGGACCCTCTCCCAGCCGGTGATCTGTCTGATTACCTTAATGGCGGCTTCATCCATCGGCCTCCTGATGCCCTCACCACTCGGGTCGCGGCGGGCCAGCCGCCTTGGTAGCGAGGTCCTGTTGGGCCGGGACATGGCTGGTGGCTTGTGATCATGGAGTCCAGCATGGGTCAGAAATCCATCAACCTACAGGGAGAAGAAGAGACACAAGATCAGGAGCCGCGTCCTGAATAATCTGCAGCCACAAAAGTAACAAAGAATCCCGAGAAATGAATCAACCGAGCGAGTAACTAAGCAAAACACTGATCGAGAGTGTACCCAAGCATGTAACCGAGCAAAACACTGATCGAGAGTGTACCCAAGCGTGTAACCGAGTAAAACACTGAACGAGAGTGTACCCAAGCATGTAACCGAGTAAAACACTGAACGAGAGTGTACCCAAGCATGTAACCGAGCAAAACACTGATCGAGAGTGTACCCAAGCATGTACCCAAGCACATCACTGATCGAGAGTGTACCCAAGCATGTAACCGAGCACATCACTGATCGAGAGTGTACCCAAGCATGTAACCGAGCAAAACACTGATCGAGAGTGCACCCAAGCATGTAACCGAGCAAAACACTGAGCGAGAGTGTACCCAAGCATGTAACCGAGCAAAACACTGATCGAGAGTGCACCCAAGCATGTAACCGAGCAAAACACTGAGCGAGAGTGTACCCAAGCATGTAACCGAGCAAAACACTGATCGAGAGTGCACCCAAGCATGTAACCGAGCAAAACACTGAGCGAGAGTGTACCCAAGCATGTAACCGAGCAAAACACTGATCGAGAGTGCACCCAAGCATGTAACCGAGCAAAACACTGATCGAGAGTGCACCCAAGCATGTAACCGAGCAAAACACTGAGCGAGAGTGTACCCAAGCATGTAGCCAAGCACATCACTGATCGAGAGAGCACCCAAGCATGTAACCGAGCACATCACTGATCGAGAGTATACCCAAGCATGTAACCGAGCAAAACACTGATCGAGAGTGCACCCAAGCATGTAACCGAGCAAAACACTGAGCGAGAGTGTACCCAAGCATGTAACCGAGCAAAACACTGATCAAGAGTGTACCCAAGCATGTAGCCAAGCACATCACTGATCGAGAGTGCACCCAAGCATGTAACCGAGCAAAACACTGAGCGAGAGTGTACCCAAGCATGTAACCGAGCAAAACACTGATCGAGGGTGTACCCAAGCATGTAGCCAAGCATATCACTGATCGAGAGTGTACCCAAGCATGTAACCGAGCACATCACTGATCGAGAGTGTACCCAAGCATGTAACTGAGCAAAACACTGAGCGAGAGTGTACCCAAGCATGTAACCGAGCAAAACACTGAGCGAGAGTGTACCCAAGCATGTAACCGAGCACATCACTGATCGAGAGTGTACCCAAGCATGTAGCCAAGCACATCACTGATCGAGAGTGTACCCAAGCATGTAACCGAGCAAAACACTGATCGAGAGTGTACCCAAGCATGTAGCCAAGCACATCACTGATCGAGAGTGTACCCAAGCATGTAACCGAGCAAAACACTGATCGAGAGTGTACCCAAGCATGTAACCGAGCAAAACACTGATCGAGAGTGTACCCAAGCATGTAACCGAGCACATCACTGATCGAGAGTGTACCCCAAGCATGTAACCGAGCAAAACACTGATCGAGAGTGTACCCAAGCATGTAACCAAGCACATCACTGATCGAGAGTGTACCCAAGCATGTAACCGAGCACATCACTGATCGAGAGTGTATCCAAGCATGTAACCGAGCAAAACACTGATCGAGAGTGTACCCAAGCATGTAGCCAAGCACATCACTGAGCGAGAGTGTACCCAAGCATGTAACCGAGCACATCACTGATCGAGAGTGTATCCAAGCATGTAACCGAGCAAAACACTGATCGAGAGTGTACCCAAGCATGTAACCGAGCAAAACACTGATCGAGAGTGTACCCAAGCATGTAACCGAGCAAAACACTGATCGAGAGTGTACCCAAGCGTGTAACCAAGTAAAACACTGATCGACAGTGTACCCAAGCATGTAACCGAGCAAAACACTGATCGAGAGTGTACCCAAGCATGTAACCGAGCACATCACTGATCGAGAGTGTACCCAAGCATGTAACCGAGCAAAACACTGATCGAGAGAGTACCCAAGCATGTAACCGAGCACATCACTGATCGAGAGTATACCCAAGCATGTAGCCAAGCACATCACTGATCGAGAGTGCACCCAAGCATGTAACCGAGCAAAACACTGAGCGAGAGTGTACCCAAGCATGTAGCCAAGCACATCACTGATCGAGAGTGCACCCAAGCATGTAACCGAGCACATCACTGATCGAGAGTGTACCCAAGCATGTAACCGAGCACATCACTGATCGAGAGTGTACCCAAGCATGTAACCGAGCACATCACTGATCGAGAGTGTACCCAAGCATGTAACCGAGCAAAACACTGATCGAGAGTGTACCCAAGCATGTAGCCAAGCACATCACTGATCGAGAGTGTACCCAAGCATGTAACCGAGCAAAACACTGATCGAGAGTGTACCCAAGCATGTAGCCAAGCACATCACTGATCGAGAGTGCACCCAAGCATGTAACCGAGCAAAACACTGATCGAGAGTGTACCCAAGCATGTAACCGAGCAAAAGACTGGAGTGTACCCAAGCATGTAACCGAGCACATCACTGATCGAGAGTGTACCCAAGCATGTAACCGAGCACATCACTGATCGAGAGTGTACCCAAGCATGTAACCGAGCACATCACTGAGCGAGAGTGTACCCAAGCATGTAACCGAGCAAAACACTGATCGAGAGTAAACCCAAGCATGTAACCGAGCAAAACACTGATCGAGAGTGCACCCAAGCATGTAACCGAGCAAAACACTGAGCGAGAGTGTACCCAAGCATGTAGCCAAGCACATCACTGATCGAGAGAGCACCCAAGCATGTAACCGAGCACATCACTGATCGAGAGTATACCCAAGCATGTAACCGAGCAAAACACTGATCGAGAGTGCACCCAAGCATGTAACCGAGCAAAACACTGAGCGAGAGTGTACCCAAGCATGTAACCGAGCAAAACACTGATCAAGAGTGTACCCAAGCATGTAGCCAAGCACATCACTGATCGAGAGTGCACCCAAGCATGTAACCGAGCAAAACACTGAGCGAGAGTGTACCCAAGCATGTAACCGAGCAAAACACTGATCGAGGGTGTACCCAAGCATGTAGCCAAGCATATCACTGATCGAGAGTGTACCCAAGCATGTAACCGAGCACATCACTGATCGAGAGTGTACCCAAGCATGTAACTGAGCAAAACACTGAGCGAGAGTGTACCCAAGCATGTAACCGAGCAAAACACTGAGCGAGAGTGTACCCAAGCATGTAACCGAGCACATCACTGATCGAGAGTGTACCCAAGCATGTAGCCAAGCACATCACTGATCGAGAGTGTACCCAAGCATGTAACCGAGCAAAACACTGATCGAGAGTGTACCCAAGCATGTAGCCAAGCACATCACTGATCGAGAGTGTACCCAAGCATGTAACCGAGCAAAACACTGATCGAGAGTGTACCCAAGCATGTAACCGAGCAAAACACTGATCGAGAGTGTACCCAAGCATGTAACCGAGCACATCACTGATCGAGAGTGTACCCCAAGCATGTAACCGAGCAAAACACTGATCGAGAGTGTACCCAAGCATGTAACCAAGCACATCACTGATCGAGAGTGTACCCAAGCATGTAACCGAGCACATCACTGATCGAGAGTGTATCCAAGCATGTAACCGAGCAAAACACTGATCGAGAGTGTACCCAAGCATGTAGCCAAGCACATCACTGATCGAGAGTGTACCCAAGCATGTAACCGAGCACATCACTGATCGAGAGTGTATCCAAGCATGTAACCGAGCAAAACACTGATCGAGAGTGTACCCAAGCATGTAACCGAGCAAAACACTGATCGAGAGTGTACCCAAGCATGTAACCGAGCAAAACAATGATCGAGAGTGTACCCAAGCGTGTAACCAAGTAAAACACTGATCGACAGTGTACCCAAGCATGTAACCGAGCAAAACACTGATCGAGAGTGTACCCAAGCATGTAACCGAGCACATCACTGATCGAGAGTGTACCCAAGCATGTAACCGAGCAAAACACTGATCGAGAGAGTACCCAAGCATGTAACCGAGCACATCACTGATCGAGAGTATACCCAAGCATGTAGCCAAGCACATCACTGATCGAGAGTGCACCCAAGCATGTAACCGAGCAAAACACTGAGCGAGAGTGTACCCAAGCATGTAGCCAAGCACATCACTGATCGAGAGTGCACCCAAGCATGTAACCGAGCACATCACTGATCGAGAGTGTACCCAAGCATGTAACCGAGCACATCACTGATCGAGAGTGTACCCAAGCATGTAACCGAGCACATCACTGATCGAGAGTGTACCCAAGCATGTAACCGAGCAAAACACTGATCGAGAGTGTACCCAAGCATGTAGCCAAGCACATCACTGATCGAGAGTGTACCCAAGCATGTAACCGAGCAAAACACTGATCGAGAGTGTACCCAAGCATGTAGCCAAGCACATCACTGATCGAGAGTGCACCCAAGCATGTAACCGAGCAAAACACTGATCGAGAGTGTACCCAAGCATGTAACCGAGCAAAAGACTGGAGTGTACCCAAGCATGTAACCGAGCACATCACTGATCGAGAGTGTACCCAAGCATGCAACCGAGCACATCACTGATCGAGAGTGTACCCAAGCATGTAACCGAGCACATCACTGATCGAGAGTGTACCCAAGCATGTAGCCAAGCACATCACTGATCGAGAGTGTACCCAAGCATGTAACCGAGCAAAACACTGAGCGAGAGTGTACCCAAGCATGTAGCCAAGCACATCACTGATCGAGAGTGTACCCAAGCATGTAACCGAGCAAAACACTGATCGAGAGTGTACCCAAGCATGTAACCAAGCATATCACTGATCGAGAGTGCACCCAAGCATGTAACCGAGCAAAACACTGATCGAGAGTGTACCCAAGCATGTAACCGAGCAAAACACTGATCGAGAGTGTACCCAAGCATGTAACCGAGCAAAACACTGATCGAGAGTGTACCCAAACATGTAACCGAGCACATCACTGATCGAGAGTGTACCCAAGCATGTAACCGAGCAAAACACTGATCGAAAGTGTACCCAAGCATGTAACCGAGCAAAACACTGATCGAGAGTGTACCCAAGCATGTAACCGAGCAAAACACTGATCGAGAGTGTACCCAAGCATGGAACCGAGTAAAACACTGATCGAGAGTGTACCCAAGCATGTAACCGAGCAAAACACTGATCGAGAGTGTACCCAAGCATGTAACCGAGCACATCACTGATCGAGAGTGTACCCAAGCATGTAACCGAGCACATCACTGATCGAGAGTGTACCCAAGCATGTAACCGAGCACATCACTGATCGAGAGTGTACCCAAGCATGTAACCGAGCACATCACTGATCGAGAGTGTACCCAAGCATATAACCGAGCACATCACTGATCGAGAGTGTACCCAAGCATGTAACCGAGCAAAACACTGAGCGAGAGTGTACCCAAGCATGTAACCGAGCACATCACTGATCGAGAGTGTACCCAAGCATGTAACCGAGCAAAACACTGATCGAGAGTGTACCCAACCAAGTAACCGAGCACATCACTGATCGAGAGTGTACCCAAGCATGTAACCGAGCAAAACACTGATCGAAAGTGTACCCAAGCATGTAGCCAAGCACATCACTGATCGAGAGTGTACCCAAGCATGTAACCGAGCATATCACTGATCGAGAGTGTACCCAAGCATGTAACCGAGCACATCACTGATCGAGAGTGTACCCAAGCATGTAACCGAGCAAAACACTGATCGAGAGTGTACCCAAGCATGTAACCGAGCAAAACACTGATCGAAAGTGTAACCAAGCATGTAACCGAGCACATCACTGATCGAGAGTGTACCCAAGCATGTAACCGAGCACATCACTGATCGAGAGTGTACCCAAGCATGTAACCGAGCACATCACTGATCGAGAGTGTACCCAAGCATGTAACCGAGCACATCACTGATCGAGAGTGTACCCAAGCATGTAACCGAGCACATCACTGATCGAGAGTGTACCCAAGCATGTAACCGAGCACATCACTGATCGAGAGTGTACCCAAGCATGTAACCGAGCACATCACTGATCGAGAGTGTACCCAAGCATGTAACCGAGCAAAACACTGAGCGAGAGTGTACCCAAGCATGTAACCGAGCAAAACACTGATCGAGAGTGTACCCAAGCATTTAACCGAGCAAAACACTGATCGAGAGTGTACCCAAGCATGTAACCAAGCATATCACTGATCGAGAGTGCACCCAAGCAAGTAACCGAGCAAAACACTGAGCGAGAGTGTATCCAAGCACGTAGCCAAGCACATCACTGATCGAGAGTGTACCCAAGCATGTAACCAAGCACATCACTGATCGAGAATGTACCCAAGTATGTAACCGAGCAAAACACTGATCGAGAATGTACCCAAGTATGTAACCGAGCAAAACACTGATCGAGAGTGTACCCAAGCATGTAACCGAGCAAAACACTGATCGAGAATGTACCCAAGTATGTAACCGAGCAAAACACTGATCGAGAGTGTACCCAAGTATGTAACCGAGCAAAACACTGATCGAGAGTGTACCCAAGCATGTAACCGAGCACATCACTGATCGAGAGTGTACCCAAGCATGTAACCGAGCACATCACTGATCGAGAGTGTACCCAAGCATGTAACCGAGCAAAACACTGATCGAGAGTGTACCCAAGCATGTAACCGAGCACATCACTGATCGAGAGTGTACCCAAGCATGTAACCGAGCACATCACTGATCGAGAGTGTACCCAAGCATGTAACCGAGCACATCACTGATCGAGAGTGTACCCAATCATGTAACCGAGCAAAACACTGATCGAGAGTGTACCCACGCATGTAAAAGAGCAAAACACTGATCGAGAGTGTACCCAAGCATGTAACCGAGCAAAACACTGATCGAGAGTGTACCCAAGCATGTAACCAAGCATATCACTGATCGAGAGTGTACCCAAGCATGTAACCGAGCAAAACACTGAGCGAGAGTGTACCCAAGCATGTACCCAAGCACATCACTGATCGAGAGTGTACCCAAGCATGTAACCAAGCACATCACTGATCGAGAATGTACCCAAGTATGTAACCGAGCAAAACACTGATCGAGAATGTACCCAAGTATGTAACCGAGCAAAACACTGATCGAGAGTGTACCCAAGCATGTAACCGAGCAAAACACTGATCGAGAATGTACCCAAGTATGTAACCGAGCAAAACACTGATCGAGAGTGTACCCAAGCATGTAACCGAGCACATCACTGATCGAGAGTGTACCCAAGCATGTAACCGAGCAAAAACTGATCGAGAGTATACCCAAGCATGTAACCGAGCACATCACTGATCGAGAGTGTACCCAAGCATGTAACCGAGCAAAACACTGATCGAAAGTGTACCCAAGCATGTAACCGAGCACATCACTGATCGAGAGTGTACCCAAGCATGTAACCGAGCACATCACTGATCGAGAGTGTACCCAAGCATGTAACCGAGCACATCACTGATCGAGAGTGTACCCAAGCATGTAACCGAGCAAAACACTGATCGAGAGTGTACCCAAGCATGTAACCGAGCACATCACTGATCGAGAGTGTACCCAAGCATGTAACCGAGCACATCACTGATCGAGAGTGTACCTAAGCATGTAACCGAGCAAAAACTGATCGAGAGCGTACCCAAACAAAACACTGATCGAGTGTGTACCCAAGCATGTAACCGAGCACATCACTGATCGAGAGTGTACCCAAGCATGTAACCGAGCACATCACTGATCGAGAGTGTACCCAAGCATGTAACCGAGCAAAACACTGATCGAGAGTGTACCCAAGCATGTAACCAAGCATATCACTGATCGAGAGTGTACCCAAGCATGTAACCGAGCAAAACACTGAGCGAGAGTGTACCCAAGCATGTACCCAAGCACATCACTGATCGAGAGTGTACCCAAGCATGTAACCAAGCACATCACTGATCGAGAATGTACCCAAGCATGTAACCGAGCACATCACTGATCAAGAGTGTACCCAAGCATGTAACCGAGCAAAAACTGATCGAGAGCGTACCCAAACAAAACACTGATCGAGTGTGTACCCAAGCATGTAACCGAGCACATCACTGATCGAGAGTGTACCCAAGCATGTAACCGAGCACATCACTGATCGAGAGTGTACCCAAGCATGTAACCAAGCACATCACTAATCGAGAGTGTACCCAAGCATGTAACCAAGCACATCACTGATCGAGAGTGTACCCAAGCATGTAACCGAGCAAAACACTGATCGAGAGTGTACCCAAGCATGTAACCGAGCAAAACACTGATCGAGAGTGTACCCAAGCATGTAACCGAGCACATCACTGATCGAGAGTGTACCCAAGCATGTAACCGAGCACATCACTGATCGAGAGTGTACCCAAGCATGTAACCGAGCACATCACTGATCGAGAGTGTACCCAAGCATGTAACCGAGCAAAACACTGAGCGAGAGTGTACCCAAGCATGTAACCGAGCAAAACACTGATCGAGAGTGTACCCAAGCATTTAACCGAGCAAAACACTGATCGAGAGTGTACCCAAGCATGTAACCAAGCATATCACTGATCGAGAGTGCACCCAAGCAAGTAACCGAGCAAAACACTGAGCGAGAGTGTATCCAAGCACGTAGCCAAGCACATCACTGATCGAGAGTGTACCCAAGCATGTAACCAAGCACATCACTGATCGAGAATGTACCCAAGTATGTAACCGAGCAAAACACTGATCGAGAATGTACCCAAGTATGTAACCGAGCAAAACACTGATCGAGAGTGTACCCAAGCATGTAACCGAGCAAAACACTGATCGAGAATGTACCCAAGTATGTAACCGAGCAAAACACTGATCGAGAGTGTACCCAAGTATGTAACCGAGCAAAACACTGATCAAGAGTGTACCCAAGCATGTAACCGAGCACATCACTGATCGAGAGTGTACCCAAGCATGTAACCGAGCACATCACTGATCGAGAGTGTACCCAAGCATGTAACCGAGCAAAACACTGATCGAGAGTGTACCCAAGCATGTAACCGAGCACATCACTGATCGAGAGTGTACCCAAGCATGTAACCGAGCACATCACTGATCGAGAGTGTACCCAAGCATGTAACCGAGCACATCACTGATCGAGAGTGTACCCAATCATGTAACCGAGCAAAACACTGATCGAGAGTGTACCCACGCATGTAAAAGAGCAAAACACTGATCGAGAGTGTACCCAAGCATGTAACCGAGCAAAACACTGATCGAGAGTGTACCCAAGCATGTAACCAAGCATATCACTGATCGAGAGTGTACCCAAGCATGTAACCGAGCAAAACACTGAGCGAGAGTGTACCCAAGCATGTACCCAAGCACATCACTGATCGAGAGTGTACCCAAGCATGTAACCAAGCACATCACTGATCGAGAATGTACCCAAGTATGTAACCGAGCAAAACACTGATCGAGAATGTACCCAAGTATGTAACCGAGCAAAACACTGATCGAGAGTGTACCCAAGCATGTAACCGAGCAAAACACTGATCGAGAATGTACCCAAGTATGTAACCGAGCAAAACACTGATCGAGAGTGTACCCAAGCATGTAACCGAGCACATCACTGATCGAGAGTGTACCCAAGCATGTAACCGAGCAAAAACTGATCGAGAGTATACCCAAGCATGTAACCGAGCACATCACTGATCGAGAGTGTACCCAAGCATGTAACCGAGCAAAACACTGATCGAAAGTGTACCCAAGCATGTAACCGAGCACATCACTGATCGAGAGTGTACCCAAGCATGTAACCGAGCACATCACTGATCGAGAGTGTACCCAAGCATGTAACCGAGCACATCACTGATCGAGAGTGTACCCAAGCATGTAACCGAGCAAAACACTGATCGAGAGTGTACCCAAGCATGTAACCGAGCACATCACTGATCGAGAGTGTACCCAAGCATGTAACCGAGCACATCACTGATCGAGAGTGTACTCAAGCATGTAACCGAGCACATCACTGATCGAGAGTGTACCCAAGCATGTAACCGAGCAAAAACTGATCGAGAGCGTACCCAAACAAAACACTGATCGAGTGTGTACCCAAGCATGTAACCGAGCACATCACTGATCGAGAGTGTACCCAAGCATGTAACCGAGCACATCACTGATCGAGAGTGTACCCAAGCATGTAACCGAGCAAAACACTGATCGAGAGTGTACCCAAGCATGTAACCAAGCATATCACTGATCGAGAGTGTACCCAAGCATGTAACCGAGCAAAACACTGAGCGAGAGTGTACCCAAGCATGTACCCAAGCACATCACTGATCGAGAGTGTACCCAAGCATGTAACCAAGCACATCACTGATCGAGAATGTACCCAAGCATGTAACCGAGCACATCACTGATCGAGAGTGTACCCAAGCATGTAACCGAGCAAAAACTGATCGAGAGCGTACCCAAACAAAACACTGATCGAGTGTGTACCCAAGCATGTAACCGAGCACATCACTGATCGAGAGTGTACCCAAGCATGTAACCGAGCACATCACTGATCGAGAGTGTACCCAAGCATGTAACCAAGCACATCACTGATCGAGAGTGTACCCAAGCATGTAACCAAGCACATCACTGATCGAGAGTGTACCCAAGCATGTAACCGAGCAAAACACTGATCGAGAGTGTACCCAAGCATGTAACCGAGCAAAACACTGATCGAGAGTGTACCCAAGCATGTAACCGAGCACATCACTGATCGAGAGTGTACCCAAGCATGTAACCGAGCACATCACTGATCGAGAGTGTACCCAAGCATGTAACCGAGCACATCACTGATCGAGAGTGTACCCAAGCATGTAACCGAGCACATCACTGATCGAGAGTGTACCCAAGCATGTAACCGAGCACATCACTGATCGAGAGTGTACCCAAGCATGTAACCGAGCAAAACACTGAGCGAGAGTGTACCCAAGCATGTAGCCAAGCACATCACTGATCGAGAGTGTACCCAAGCATGTAACCGAGCAAAACACTGATCGAGAGTGTACCCAAGCATGTAACCAAGCATATCACTGATCGAGAGTGCACCCAAGCATGTAACCGAGCAAAACACTGATCGAGAGTGTACCCAAGCATGTAACCAAGCACATCACTGATCGAGAGTATACCCAAGCATGTAACCGAGCACATCACTGATCGAGAGTGTACCCAAGCATGTAACCGAGCAAAACACTGATCGAGAGTGTACAACATTTAACCGAGCACATCACTGATCGAGAGTGTACCCAAGCATGTAACCGAGCAAAAGACTGATCGAAAGTGTACCCAAGCATGTAACCGAGCAAAACACTGTTCGAGAGTGTACCCAAGCATGTAACCGAGCAAAACACTGATCGAGAGTGTACCCAAGCATGTAACCGAGTAAAACACTGATCGAGAGTGTACCCAAGCATGTAACCGAGCAAAACACTGATCGAGAGTGTACCCAAGCATGTAACCGAGCACATCACTGATCGAGAGTGTACCCAAGCATGTAACCGAGCACATCACTGATCGAGAGTGTACCCAAGCATGTAACCGAGCACATCACTGATCGAGAGTGTACCCAAGCATGTAACCGAGCACATCACTGATCGAGAGTGTACCCAAGCATGTAACCGAGCACATCACTGATCGAGAGTGTACCCAAGCATGTAACCGAGCAAAACACTGAGCGAGAGTGTACCCAAGCATGTAACCGAGCACATCACTGATCGAGAGTGTACCCAAGCATGTAACCGAGCAAAACACTGATCGAGAGTGTACCCAAGCATGTAACCGAGCACATCACTGATCGAGAGTGTACCCAAGCATGTAACCGAGCAAAACACTGATCGAAAGTGTACCCAAGCATGTAGACAAGCACATCACTGATCGAGAGTGTACCCAAGCATGTAACCGAGCACATCACTGATCGAGAGTGTACCCAAGCATGTAACCGAGCAAAACACTGATCGAGAGTGTACCCAAGCATGTAACCAAGCAAATCACTGATCGAAAGTGTAACCAAGCATGTAACCGAGCACATCACTGATCGAGAGTGTACCCAAGCATGTAACCAAGCACATCACTGATCGAGAGTGTACCCAAGCATGTAACCGAGCACATCACTGATCGAGAGTGTACCCAAGCATGTAACCGAGCACATCACTGATCGAGAGTGTACCCAAGCATGTAACCGAGCACATCACTGATCGAGAGTGTACCCAAGCATGTAACCGAGCACATCACTGATCGAGAGTGTACCCAAGCATGTAACCGAGCAAAACACTGATCGAGAGTGTATCCAAGCATGTAACCGAGCACATCACTGATCGAGAGTGTACCCAAGCATGTAACCGAGCAAAACACTGATCGAGAGTGTACCCAAGCATGTAACCAAGCAAATCACTGATCGAAAGTGTAACCAAGCATGTAACCGAGCACATCACTGATCGAGAGTGTACCCAAGCATGTAACCAAGCACATCACTGATCGAGAGTGTACCCAAGCATGTAACCGAGCACATCACTGATCGAGAGTGTACCCAAGCATGTAACCGAGCACATCACTGATCGAGAGTGTACCCAAGCATGTAACCGAGCACATCACTGATCGAGAGTGTACCCAAGCATGTAACCGAGCACATCACTGATCGAGAGTGTACCCAAGCATGTAACCGAGCACATCACTGATCGAGAGTGTACCCAAGCATGTAACCGAGCACATCACTGATCGAGAGTGTACCCAAGCATGTAACCGAGCAAAACACTGAGCGAGAGTGTACCCAAGCATGTAACCGAGCAAAACACTGATCGAGAGTGTACCCAAGCATTTAACCGAGCAAAACACTGATCGAGAGTGTACCCAAGCATGTAACCAAGCATATCACTGATCGAGAGTGCACCCAAGCAAGTAACCGAGCAAAACACTGATCGAGAGTGTACCCAAGCATGTAGCCAAGCACATCACTGATCGAGAGTGTACCCAAGCATGTAACCAAGCACATCACTGATCGAGAGTGTACCCAAGCATGTAACCGAGCAAAACACTGATCGAGAGTGTATCCAAGCATGTAACCGAGCACATCACTGATCGAGAGTGTACCCAAGCATGTAACCGAGCAAAACACTGATCGAGAGTGTACCCAAGCATGTAACCAAGCAAATCACTGATCGAAAGTGTAACCAAGCATGTAACCGAGCACATCACTGATCGAGAGTGTACCCAAGCATGTAACCGAGCACATCACTGATCGAGAGTGTACCCAAGCATGTAACCGAGCACATCACTGATCGAGAGTGTACCCAAGCATGTAACCGAGCACATCACTGATCGAGAGTGTACCCAAGCATGTAACCGAGCACATCACTGATCGAGAGTGTACCCAAGCATGTAACCGAGCACATCACTGATCGAGAGTGTACCCAAGCATGTAACCGAGCACATCACTGATCGAGAGTGTACCCAAGCATGTAACCGAGCAAAACACTGAGCGAGAGTGTACCCAAGCATGTAACCGAGCAAAACACTGATCGAGAGTGTACCCAAGCATTTAACCGAGCAAAACACTGATCGAGAGTGTACCCAAGCATGTAACCAAGCATATCACTGATCGAGAGGGCACCCAAGCAAGTAACCGAGCAAAACACTGAGCGAGAGTGTACCCAAGCATGTAGCCAAGCACATCACTGATTGAGAGTGTACCCAAGCATGTAACCGAGCAAAACACTGATCGAGAATGTACCCAAGTATGTAACCGAGCAAAACACTGATCGAGAGTGTACCCAAGCATGTAACCGAGCAAAACACTGATCGAGAATGTACCCAAGTATGTAACCGAGCAAAACACTGATCGAGAGTGTACCCAAGTATGTAACCGAGCAAAACACTGATCGAGAGTGTACCCAAGCATGTAACCGAGCACATCACTGATCGAGAGTGTACCCAAGCATGTAACCGAGCACATCACTGATCGAGAGTGTACCCAAGCATGTAACCGAGCACATCACTGATCGAGAGTGTACCCAAGCATGTAACCGAGCACATCACTGATCGAGAGTGTACCCAATCATGTAACCGAGCAAAACACTGATCGAGAGTGTACCCAAGCATGTAACCGAGCAAAACACTGATCGAGAGTGTACCCAAGCATGTAACCAAGCATATCACTGATCGAGAGTGTACCCAATCATGTAACCGAGCACATCACTGATCGAGAGTGTACCCACGCATGTAAAAGAGCAAAACACTGATCGAGAGTGTACCCAAGCATGTAACCGAGCAAAACACTGATCGAGAGTGTACCCAAGCATGTAACCAAGCATATCACTGATCGAGAGTGCACCCAAGCAAGTAACCGAGCAAAACACTGAGGGAGAGTGTACCCAAGCATGTAGCCAAGCACATCACTGATCGAGAGTGTACCCAAGCATGTAACCAAGCACATCACTGATCGAGAATGTACCCAAGTATGTAACCGAGCAAAACACTGATCGAGAATGTACTCAAGTATGTAACCGAGCAAAACACTGATCGAGAGTGTACCCAAGCATGTAACCGAGCAAAACACTGATCGAGAATGTACCCGAGTATGTAACCGAGCAAAACACTGATCGAGAGTGTACCCAAGCATGTAACCGAGCACATCACTGATCGAGAGTGTACCCAAGCATGTAACCGAGCACATCACTGATCGAGAGTGTACCCAAGCATGTAACCGAGCACATCACTGATCGAGAGTGTACCCAAGCATGTAACCAAGCACATCACTGATCGAGTGTACCCAAACATGTAACAGAGCAAAACACTGATCGAGTGTACCCAAGCATGTAACCGAGCAAAAACTGATCGAGAGCGTACCCAAACAAAACACTGATCGAGTGTGTACCCAAGCATGTAACCGAGCAAAACACTGATCGAGAGTGTACCCAAGCATGTAACCGAGCACATCACTGATCGAGAGTGTACCCAAGCATGTAACCGAGCAAAACACTGATCGAGAGTGTACCCAAGCATGTAACCGAGCAAAACACTGATCGAGAGTGTACCCAAGCATGTAACCGAGCACATCACTGATCGAGAGTGTACCCCAAGCATGTAACCGAGCAAAACACTGATCGAGAGTGTACCCAAGCATGTAACCGAGCAAAACACTGATCGAGAGTGTACCCAAGCATGTAACCAAGCACATCACTGATCGAGAGTGTACACAAGCATGTAACCGAGCACATCACTGATCGAGAGTGTACCCAAGCATGTAACCGAGCAAAACACTGATCGAGAGTGTACCCAAGCATGTAACCGAGCAAAACACTGATCGAGAGTGTACCCAAGCATGTAACCGAGCACATCACTGATCGAGAGTGTACCCAAGCATGTAACCGAGCACATCACTGATCGAGAGTGTACCCAAGCATGTAACCGAGCACATCACTGATCGAGAGTGTACCCAAGCATGTAACCGAGCAAAACACTGATCGAGAGTGTACCCAAGCATGTAGCCAAGCACATCACTGATCGAGAGTGTACCCAAGCATGTAACCGAGCAAAACACTGATCGAGAGTGTACCCAAGCATGTAGCCAAGCACATCACTGATCGAGAGTGTACCCAAGCATGTAACCGAGCAAAACACTGATCGAGAGTGTACCCAAGCATGTAACCGAGCAAAAGACTGGAGTGTACCCAAGCATGTAACCGAGCACATCACTGATCGAGAGTGTACCCAAGTATGTAACCGAGCACATCACTGATCAAGAGTGTACCCAAGCACGTAACCGAGCACATCACTGATCGAGAGTGTACCCAAGCATGTAACCGAGCAAAACACTGATCGAGAGTGTACCCAAGCATGTAACCGAGCACATCACTGATCGAGAGTGTACCCAAGCATGTAACCGAGCACATCACTGATCGAGAGTGTACCCAAGCATGTAACCGAGCAAAACACTGATCGAGAGTGTACCCAAGCATGTAACCGAGCACATCGCTGATCGAGAGTGTACCCAAGCATGTAACCGAGCACATCACTGATCGAGAGAGTACCCAAGCATGTAACCGAGCACATCACTGATCGAGAGAGTACCCAAGCATGTAACCGAGCAAAACACTGATCGAGAGTGTACCCAAGCATGTATCCGAGCACATCACTGATCAAGAGTGTACCCAAGCATGTAACCGAGCACATCACTGATCGAGAGTGTACCCAAGCATGTAACCAAGCACATCACTGATCAAGAGTGTACCCAAGCATGTAACCGAGCACATCACTGATCGAGAGTGTACCCAAGCATGTAACCGAGCACATCACTGATCGAGAGTGTACCCAAGCATGTAACCGAGCAAAACACTGATCGAAAGTGTACCCAAGCATGTAGCCAAGCACATCACTGATCGAGAGTGTACCCAACCATGTAACCGAGCAAAACACTGATCGAGAGTGTACCCAAGCATGTAGCCAAGCACATCACTGATCGAGAGTGTACCCAAGCATGTAACCGAGCAAAACACTGATCGAGAGTGTACCCAAGCATGTAGCCAAGCACATCACTGATCGAGAGTGTACCCAAGCATGTAACCGAGCAAAACACTGATCGAGAATGTACCCAAGTATGTAACCGAGCAAAACACTGATCAAGAGTGTACCCAAGCATGTAACCGAGCAAAACACTGATCGAAAGTGTACCCAAGCATGTAACCGAGCAAAACACTGATCGAGAGTGTACCCAAGCATGTAACCGAGCAAAACACTGATCGAAAGTGTACCCAAGCATGTAACCGAGCTAAACACTGATCGAAAGTGTACCCAAGCATGTAACCGAGCAAAACACTGATCTAAAGTGTACCCAAGCATGTAACCGAGCAAAACACTGATCGAGAGTGTACCCAAGCATGTAAACGAGCAAAACACTGATCAAGAGTGTACCCAAGCATGTAACCGAGCAAAACACTGATCGAGAGTGTACCCAAGCATGTAACCGAGCAAAACACTGATCGAGAGTGTACCCAAGCATGTAACCGAGCACATCACTGATCGAGAGTGTACCCAAGCATGTAACCGAGCAAAACACTGATCGAGAGTGTACCCAATCATGTAACCGAGCAAAACACTGATCGAGAGTGTACCCAAGCATGTAACCGAGCACATCACTGATCGAGAGTGCACCCAAGCATGTAACCGAGCAAAACACTGATCGAGAATGTACCCAAGCATGTAACCGAGCAAAACACTGATCGAGAGTGTACCCAAGTATGTATCCGAGCAAAACACTGATCGAGAGTGTACCCAAGCATGTAACCGAGCACATCACTGATCGAGAGTGTACCCAAGCATGTAGCCGAGCACATCACTGATCGAGAGTGTACCCAAGCATGTAACCGAGCAAAACACTGATCGAGAGTGTACCCAAGCATGTAACCGAGCACATCACTGATCAATTATGTACCCAAGCATGTAACCGAGCACATCACTGATCGAGAGTGTACCCAAGCATGTAACCGAGCACATCACTGATCGAGAGTGTACCCAAGCATGTAACCGAGCACATCACTGATCGAGAGTGTACCCAAGCATGTAACCGAGCAAAACACTGATCGAGAGTGTACCCAAGCATGTAACCGAGCACATCACTGATCAAGTATGTACCCAAGCATGTAACCGAGCACATCACTGATCGAGAGTGTACCCAAGCATGTAACCGAGCACATCACTGATCGAGAGTGTACCCAAGCATGTAACCGAGCACATCACTGATCGAGAGTGTACCCAAGCATGTAACCAAGCACATCACTGATCGAGTGTGTACCCAAGCATGTAACCGAGCACATCACTGATCGAGAGTGTACCCAAGCATGTAACCAAGCACATCACTGATCGAGTGTACCCAAACATGTAACCGAGCAAAACACTGATCGAGTGTACCCAAGCATGTAACCGAGCAAAAACTGATCGAGAGCGTACCCAAACAAAACACTGATCGAGTGTGTACCCAAGCATGTAACCGAGCAAAACACTGATCGAGAGTGTACCCAAGCATGTAACCGAGCACATCACTGATCGATTGTGTACCCAAGCATGTAACCGAGCACATCACTGATCGAGAGTGTACCCAAGCATGTAACCGAGCAAAACACTGATCGAGAGTGTACCCAAGCATGTAACCGAGCACATCACTGATCGAGAGTGTACCCAAGCATGTAACCGAGCAAAACACTGATCGAGAGTGTACTCAAGCATGTAGCCAAGCACATCACTGATCGAGAGTGTACCCAAGCATGTAACCGAGCACATCACTGATCGAGAGTGTACCCAAGCATGTAGCCAAGCACATCACTGATCGAGAGTGTACCCAAGCATGTAACCGAGCAAAACACTGATCGAAAGTGTACCCAAGCATGTAGCCAAGCACATCACTGATCGAGAGTGTACCCAAGCATCTAACCGAGCAAAACACTGATCGAGAGTGTACCCAAGCATGTAGCCAAGCACATCACTGATCGAGAGTGTACCCAAGCATGTAACCGAGCAAAACACTGATCGAGAGTGTACCCAAGCATGTAACCGAGCACATCACTGATCGAGAGTGTACCCAAGCATGTAACCGAGCAAAACACTGATCGAAAGTGTAGCCAAGCATGTAGCCAAGCACATCACTGATCGAGAGTGTACCCAAGCATGTAACCGAGCAAAAGACTGATCGAGAGTGTACCCAAGCATGTAACCGAGCAAAACACTGATCGAGAGTGTACCCAAGCATGTAACCGAGCACATCACTGATCGAGAGTGTACCCAAGCATGTAACCAAGCACATCACTGATCGAGTGTACCCAAACATGTAACCGAGCAAAACACTGATCGAGTGTACCCAAGCATGTAACCGAGCAAAAACTGATCGAGAGCGTACCCAAGCATGTAACCGAGCACATCACTGATCGAGAGTGTACCCAAGCATGTAACCGAGCACATCACTGATCGAGAGTTTACCCAAGCATGTAACCGAGCACATCACTGATCGAGAGTGTACCCAAGCATGTAACCAAACAAAACACTGATCGAGTGTGTACCCAAGCATGTAACCGAGCAAAACACTGATCGAGAGTGTACCCAAGCATGTAACCGAGCACATCACTGATCGAGAGTGTACCCAAGCATGTAACCGAGCACATCACTGATCGAGAGTGTACCCAAGCATGTAACCGAGCATATCACTGATCGAGAGTGTACCCAAGCATGTAACCGAGCAAAACACTGATCGAGAGTGTACCCAAGCATGTAGCCAAGCACCTCACTGATCGAGAGTGTACCAAGCATGTAACCGAGCACATCACTGATCGAGAGTGTACCCAAGCATGTAACCGAACACATCACTGATCAAGAGTGTACCCAAGCATGTAATAGAGCAAAACACTGATCGAGAGTGTACCCAAGCATGTAGCCAAGCACATCACTGATCGAGAGTGTACCCAAGCATGTAACCGAGCACATCACTGATCGAGAGTGTACCCAAGCATGTAACCGAGCACATCACTGATCGAGAGAGTACCCAAGCATGTAACCGAGCAAAACATTGATCGAAAGTGTACCCAAGCATGTAGCCAAGCACATCACTGATCGAGAGTGTACCCAAGCATGTAACCGAGCACATCACTGATCGAGAGTGTACCCAAGCATGTAGCCAAGCACATCACTGATCGAGAGTGTACCCAAGCATGTAACCGAGCACATCACTGATCGAGAGTGTACCCAAGCATGTAACCGAGCACATCACTGATCGAGAGTGTACCCAAGCATGTAACCGAGCAAAACACTGATCGAAAGTGTACCCAAGCATGTAACCGAGCACATCACTGATCGAGAGTGTACCCAAGCATGTAACCGAGCAAAACACTGATCGAGAGTGTACCCAAGCATGTAGCCAAGCACATCACTGATCGAGAGTGTACCCAAGCATGTAAACGAGCAAAACACTGATCGAGAGTGTACCCAAGCATGTAACCGAGCACATCACTGATCGAGAGTGTACCCAAGCATGTAACCGAGCAAAAGACTGATCGAGAGTGTACCCAAGCATGTAACCGAGCACATCACTGATCGAGAGTGTACCCAAGCATGTAACCGAGCAAAAGACTGATCGAGAGTGTACCCAAGCATGTAACCGAGCAAAACACTGATCGAGAGTGTACCCAAGCAAGACACTGATCGAGAGTGTACCCAAGCATGTAACCGAGCACATCACTGATCGAGAGTGTACCCAAGCATGTAACCGAGCAAAAGACTGATCGAGAGTGTACCCAAGCATGTAACCGTGCAAAACACTGATCGAGAGTGTACCCAAGCATGTAACCGAGCAAAACACTGGAGTGTACCCAAGCATCTAACCGAGCACATCACTGATCGAGAGTGTACCCAAGCATGTAACCGAGCACATCACTGATCGAGAGTGTACCCAAGCATGTAACCGAGCACATCACTGATCGAGAGTGTACCCAAGCATGTAACCGAGCACATCACTGATCGAGAGTGTACCCAAGCATGTAACCGAGCACATCACTGATCGAGAGTGTACCCAAGCATGTAACCAAGCATATCACTGATCGAGAGTGTACCCAAGCATGTAACCGAGCACATCACTGATCGAGAGTGTACCCAAGCATGTAACCGAGCAAAACACTGATCGAGAGTGTACCCAAGCATGTAACCGAGCACATCACTGATCGAGAGTGTACCCAAGCATGTAACCGAGCAAAACACTGATCGAGAGTGTACCCAAGCATGTAGCCAAGCACATCACTGATCAAGAGTGTACCCAAGCATGTAACCGAGCAAAACACTGATCGAGAATGTACCCAAGTATGTAACCGAGCAAAACACTGATCGAAAGTGTACCTAAGCATGTAGCCAAGCACATCACTGATCGAGAGTGTACCCAAGCATGTAACCGAGCAAAACACTGATCGAGAGTGTACCCAAACATGTAACCAAGCATATCACTGATCGAGAGTGCACCCAAGCATGTAACCGAGCAAAACACTCAGCGAGAGTGTACCCAAGCATGTAGCCGAGCACATCACTGATCGAGAGTGTACCCAAGCATGTAACCAAGCACATCACTGATCGAGAATGTACCCAAGTATGTAACCGAGCAAAACACTGATCGAGAATGTACCCAAGCATGTAACCGAGCAAAACACTGATCGAGAGTGTACCCAAGCATGTAACCGAGCACATCACTGATCGAGAGTGTACCCAAGCATGTAACCGAGCACATCACTGATCGAGAGTGTACCCAAGCATGTAACCAAGCACATCACTGATCGAGTGTGTACTCAAGCATGTAACCGAGC
Source organism: Phyllobates terribilis (assembly GCF_046119375.1). NCBI lineage: Eukaryota > Metazoa > Chordata > Amphibia > Anura > Dendrobatidae > Phyllobates > Phyllobates terribilis. The sequence continues at coordinate 13,538,932 of NW_027362764.1, read as the reverse complement.
AAAACACTGATCGAGTGTACCCAAGCATGTAACCGAGCAAAAACTGATCGAGAGCATACCCAAACAAAACACTGATCGAGTGTGTACCCAAGCATGTAACCGAGCACATCACTGATCGAGAGTGTACCCAAGCATGTAACCGAGCACATCGCTGATCGAGAGTGTACCCAAGCATGTAACCGAGCAAAACACTGATCGAGAGTGTACCCAAGCATGTAACCGAGCAAAACACTGATCGAGAATGTACCCAAGCATGTAACCGAGCAAAACACTGATCGAGAGTGTACCCAAGCATGTAACCGAGCACATCACTGATCGAGAGTGTACCCAAGCATGTAACCGAGCACATCACTGATCGAGAGTGTACCCAAGCATGTAACCGAGCAAAAACTGATCGAGAGCGTACCCAAGCATGTAACCAAGCACATCACTGATCGAGAGTGCACCCAAGCATGTAACCGAGCAAAACACTGAGCGAGAGTGTACCCAAGCATGTAGCCAAGCACATCACTGATCGAGAGTGTACCCAAGCATGTAACCAAGCACATCACTGATCGAGAATGTACCCAAGTATGTAACCGAGCAAAACACTGATCGAGAATGTACTCAAGTATGTAACCGAGCAAAACACTGATCGAGAGTGTACCCAAGCATGTAACCGAGCAAAACACTGATCGAGAATGTACCCAAGTATGTAACCGAGCAAAACACTGATCGAGAGTGTACCCAAGCATGTAACCGAGCACATCACTGATCGAGAGTGTACCCAAGCATGTAACCGAGCAAAACACTGATCGAGAGTGTACCCAAGCATGTAACCGAGCAAAACACTGATCGAGAGTGTACCCAAGCATGTAACCGAGCAAAACACTGATCGAGAGTGTACCCAAGCATGTAGCCGAGCAAAACACTGATCGAGAGTGTACCCAAGCATGTAGCCGAGCAAAACACTGATCGAGAGTGTACCCAAGCATGTAACCGAGCAAAACACTGATCGAGAGTGTACCCAAGCATGTAACCGAGCAAATCACTGATCGAGAGTGTACCCAAGCATGTAACCGAGCAAATCACTGATCGAGAGTGTACCCAAGCATGTAACCGAGCAAAACACTGATCGAGAGTGTACCCAAGCATGTAACCGAGCAAAACACTGATCGAGAGTGTACCCAAGCATGTAGCCGAGCAAAACACTGATCGAGAGTGTACCCAAGCATGTAGCCGAGCAAAACACTGATCGAGAGTGTACCCAAGCATGTAGCCGAGCAAAACACTGATCGAGAGTGTACCCAAGCATGTAGCCGAGCAAAACACTGATCGAGAGTGTACCCAAGCATGTAGCCGAGCAAAACACTGATCGAGAGTGTACCCAAGCATGTAACCGAGCAAAACACTGATCGAGAGTGTACCCAAGTATGTAACCGAGCAAAACACTGATCGAGAGTGTACCCAAGTATATAACCGAGCAAAACACTGATCGAGAGTGTACCCAAGCATGTAACCGAGCAAATCACTGATCGAGAGTGTACCCAAGCATGTAACCGAGCAAAACACTGATCGAGAGTGTACCCAAGCATGTAACCGAGCAAAACACTGATCGAGAGTGTACCCAAGCATGTAGCCGAGCAAAACACTGATCGAGAGTGTACCCAAGCATGTAGCCGAGCAAAACACTGATCAAGAGTGTACCCAAGCATGTAACCGAGCAAAACACTGATCGAGAGTGTACCCAAGCATGTAACCGAGCAAAACACTGATCGAGAGTGTACCCAAGCATGTAACCGAGCAAAACACTGATCGAGAGTGTACCCAAGCATGTAACCGAGCAAAACACTGATCGAGAGTGTACCCAAGCATGTAACCGAGCAAAACACTGATCGAGAGAGTACCCAAGCATGTAACCGAGCAAAACACTGATCGAGTGTACCCAAGCATGTAACCGAGCAAATCACTGATCGAGAGTGTACCCAAGCATGTAACCGAGCAAAACACTGATCGAGAGTGTACCCAAGCATGTAACCGAGCAAAACACTGATCGAGAGTGTACCCAAGCATGTAGCCGAGCAAAACACTGATCGAGAGTGTACCCAAGCATGTAACCGAGCAAATCACTGATCGAGAGTGTACCCAAGCATGTAACCGAGCAAAACACTGATCGAGAGTGTACCCAAGCATGTAACCGAGCAAAACACTGATCGAGAGTGTACCCAAGCATGTAGCCGAGCAAAACACTGATCGAGAGTGTACCCAAGCATGTAGCCGAGCAAAACACTGATCAAGAGTGTACCCAAGCATGTAACCGAGCAAAACACTGATCGAGAGTGTACCCAAGCATGTAACCGAGCAAAACACTGATCGAGAGTGTACCCAAGCATGTAACCGAGCAAAACACTGATCGAGAGTGTACCCAAGCATGTAACCGAGCAAAACACTGATCGAGAGTGTACCCAAGCATGTAACCGAGCAAAACACTGATCGAGAGTGTACCCAAGCATGTAACCGAGCAAAACACTGATCGAGTGTACCCAAGCATGTAGCCAAGCACATCACTGATCGAGAGTGTACCCAAGCATGTAACCAAGCACATCACTGATCGAGAGTGTACCCAAGCATGTAACCGAGCAAAACACTGATCGAGAGTGTACCCAAGCATGTAACCGAGCATATCACTGATCGAGAGTGTACCCAAGCGTGTAACCGAGCACATCACTGATCGAGAGTGTACCCAAGCATGTAACCGAGCACATCACTGATCGAGAGTGTACCCAAGCATGTAACCAAGCACATCACTGATAGAGAGTATACCCAAGCATGTAACCAAGCACATCACTGATCGAGAGTGTACCCAAGCGTGTAACCGAGCACATCACTGATCGAGAGTGTACCCAAGCATGTAACCAAGCACATCACTGATCGAGAGTATACCCAAGCATGTAACCAAGCACATCACTGATCGAGAGCGTACCCAAGCATGTAACCGAGCAAAACACTGATCGAGAGTGTACCCAAGCATGTAACCGAGCAAAACACTGATCGAGAGTGTACCCAAGCATGTAACCGAGCATATCACTGATCGAGAGTGTACCCAAGCATGTAGCCAAGCACATCACTGATCGAGAGTGTACCCAAGCATGTAACCAAGCAAAACACTGATCGAGAGTGTACCTAAGCATGTAACCGAGCATATCACTGATCGAGAGTGTACCCAAGCGTGTAACCGAGCACATCACTGATCGAGAGTATACCCAAGCGTGTAACCGAGCACATCACTGATCGAGTGTGTACCCAAGCATGTAACCGAGCAAAACACTGATCGAGAGTGTACCCAAGCATGTAACCGAGCACATCACTGATCGAGAGTATACCCAAGCATGTAACCGAGCACATCACTGATCGAGTGTGTACCCAAGCATGTAACCGAGCAAAACACTGATCGAGAGTATACCCAAGCATGTAACCGAGCACATCACTGATCGAGAGTGTACCCAAGCATGTAACCGAGCAAAACACTGATCGAGAGTGTACCCAAGCATGTAACCGAGCACATCACTGATCGAGAGTATACCCAAGCATGTAACCGAGCACATCACTGATCGAGTGTGTACCCAAGCATGTAACCGAGCAAAACACTGATCGAGTGTACCCAAGCATGTAGCCAAGCACATCACTGATCGAGAGTGTACCCAAGCATGTAACCAAGCACATCACTGATCGAGAGTGTACCCAAGCATGTAACCGAGCAAAACACTGATCGAGAGTGTACCCAAGCATGTAACCGAGCATATCACTGATCGAGAGTGTACCCAAGCGTGTAACCGAGCACATCACTGATCGAGAGTGTACCCAAGCATGTAACCGAGCACATCACTGATCGAGAGTGTACCCAAGCATGTAACCAAGCACATCACTGATAGAGAGTATACCCAAGCATGTAACCAAGCACATCACTGATCGAGAGTGTACCCAAGCGTGTAACCGAGCACATCACTGATCGAGAGTGTACCCAAGCATGTAACCAAGCACATCACTGATCGAGAGTATACCCAAGCATGTAACCAAGCACATCACTGATCGAGAGCGTACCCAAGCATGTAACCGAGCAAAACACTGATCGAGAGTGTACCCAAGCATGTAACCGAGCAAAACACTGATCGAGAGTGTACCCAAGCATGTAACCGAGCATATCACTGATCGAGAGTGTACCCAAGCATGTAGCCAAGCACATCACTGATCGAGAGTGTACCCAAGCATGTAACCAAGCAAAACACTGATCGAGAGTGTACCTAAGCATGTAACCGAGCATATCACTGATCGAGAGTGTACCCAAGCGTGTAACCGAGCACATCACTGATCGAGAGTATACCCAAGCGTGTAACCGAGCACATCACTGATCGAGTGTGTACCCAAGCATGTAACCGAGCAAAACACTGATCGAGAGTGTACCCAAGCATGTAACCGAGCACATCACTGATCGAGAGTATACCCAAGCATGTAACCGAGCACATCACTGATCGAGTGTGTACCCAAGCATGTAACCGAGCAAAACACTGATCGAGAGTGTACCCAAGCATGTAACCGAGCACATCACTGATCGAGAGTATACCCAAGCATGTAACCGAGCACATCACTGATCGAGTGTGTACCCAAGCATGTAACCGAGCAAAACACTGATCGAGAGTATACCCAAGCATGTAACCGAGCACATCACTGATCGAGAGTGTACCCAAGCATGTAACCGAGCAAAACGCTGATCGAGTGTGTACCCAAGCATGTAACCGAGCACATCACTGATCGAGAGTGTACCCAAGCATGTAACCGAGCACATCACTGATCGAGAGTATACCCAAGCATGTAACCGAGCAAAACACTGATCGAGTGTGTACCCAAGCATGTAACCGAGCAAAACACTGATCGAGAGCGTACCCAAACAAAACACTGATCGAGAGTGTACCCAAGCATGTAACAGAGCAAAACCCTGATCGAGAGTGTACCCAAGCATGTAACCAAGCAAATCACTGATCGAGAGTGTACCCAAGCATGTAACCAAGCACATCACTGATCGAGAGTGTACCCAAGCATGTAACCGAGCAAAAACTGATCGAGAGCGTACCCAAACAAAACACTGATCGAGAGTGTACCCAAGCATGTAACAGAGCAAAACACTGATCGAGAGTGTACCCAAGCATGTAACCAAGCACATCACTGATCGAGAGTGTACCCAAGCATGTAACCGAGCAAAAACTGATCGAGAGCGTACCCAAACAAAACACTGATCGAGAGTGTACCCAAGCATGTAACAGAGCAAAACACTGATCAAGAGTGTACCCAAGCATGTAACCGAGCAAAACACTGATCGAGAGTGTACCCAAGCATGTAACCGAGCACATCACTGATCGAGAGTGTACCCAAGCATGTAACCGAGCAAAACACTGATCGAGAGTGTACCCAAGCATGTAACCGAGCACATCACTGATCGAGAGTGTACCCAAGCATGTAACCAAGCAAATCACTGATCGAGAGTGTACCCAAGCATGTAACCGAGCAAAACACTGATTGAGAGTGTACCCAAGCATGTAACCGAGCACATCACTGATCGAGAGTGTACCCAAGCATGTAACCGAGCACATCACTGATCGAGAGTGTACCCAAGCATGTAACCGAGCAAAACACTGATCGAGAGTATACCCAAGCATGTAACCGAGCAAAACACTGATCGATTGTGTACCCAAGCATGTAGCCAAGCAAATCACTGATCGAGTGTACCCAAGCATGTAACCGAGCAAAACACTGATCGAGTGTACCCAAGCATGTAACCGAGCAAAACACTGATCGAGTGTACCCAAGCATGTAACCAAGCAAAAACTGATCGAGAGCGTACTCAAACAAAACACTGATCGAGTGTGTACCCAAGCATGTAACCGAGCAAAACACTGATTGAGTGTACCCAAGCATGTAACCGAGCAAAACACTGATCAAGTATGTACCCAAGCATGTAACCGAGCACATCACTGATCAAGTATGTACCCAAGCATGTAACAGAGCAAAACACTGATCGAGAGTGTACCCAAGCATGTAACCGAGCACATCACTGATCGAGAGTGTACCCAAGCATGTAACCGAGCACATCACTGATCGAGAGTGTACCCAAGCATGTAACCGAGCACATCACTGATCGAGAGTGTACCCAAGCATGTAACCGAGCAAAACACTGATCGATTGTATACCCAAGCATGTAGCCAAGCACATCACTGATCGAGAGTGTACCCAAGCATGTAACCGAGCATATCACTGATCGAGAGTGTACCCAAGCATGTAACCGAGCAAAACACTGATCGAGAGTGTACCCAAGCATGTAGCCAAGCAAATCACTGATCGAGTGTACCCAAGCATGTAACCGAGCAAAACACTGATCGAGTGTACCCAAGCATGTAACCGAGCAAAACACTGATCGAGTGTACCCAAGCATGTAACCGAGCAAAAACTGATCGAGAGCGTACTCAAACAAAACACTGATCGAGTGTGTACCCAAGCATGTAACCGAGCAAAACACTGATCAAGTATGTACCCAAGCATGTAACAGAGCAAAACACTGATCGAGAGTGTACCCAAGCATGTAACCGAGCACATCACTGATCGAGAGTGTACCCAAGCATGTAACCGAGCAAAACATTGATCAAGAGTGTACCCAAGCATGTAACCGAGCAAAACACTGATCGAGAGTGTACCCAAGCATGTAACCGAGCACATCACTGATCGAGAGCGTACCCAAGCATGTAACCGAGCACATCTCTGATCAAGAGTGTACCCAAGCATGTAACCGAGCAAAACACTGATCGAGAGTATACCCAAGCATGTAACCGAGCACATCACTGATCGAGAGTGTACCCAAGCATGTAACCGAGCAAAACACTGATCGAGAGTGTACCCAAGCATGTAGCCAAGCACATCACTGATCGAGAGTGTACCCAAGCATGTGTATAATGTTACTCAGTGTAACAATGCATCAATACCATCTATGATATAAGCCTGATAGCCCCGTGCCAGTGGTTCCCAGCTTTCCTGGAGTCCTGAGGGGCATATTTGGGATTATTAGCCTACACATACAGTAGTCCTGGTCTTATATGTGGCAGATTTACCATTCGAGGCCCTAGGAAAGCTGGGTGACCGCCTGTGTGGATGCTGGAATGGCAGCAGTACAGGACCCAGCTTTCCCTGTGTATTATCAGTGATGGTGTAGCAGTGCTGTGGTGGTAGCAGGGCTATAACCGTGGAGATGACGTAGTGGATTGTTGCTTTCTGGTATTTCCTTCCAGTCCACTCCACTTCCCCACCATTAAGAATCCAGATCACTCATCATTTCAAAAATAGTACGTCCGTCCCTTTATTGCATGAACTGAAAATATTTCATCAAACTGAAAGAGATCCTGGGGCCTCGATGCAGGATACATGCAGTCAAACTGCACAGGAGGAGCTGCAGTGTAAAGCATGGGGTAATGATGAAATAGCAGTCTGCACCTTAGAAGCAACAGGAGGTGAATTACAGACTCAAAAGCAATGCACCAAACTAATCTAAGGACACTGATGCTTGCAAAGTCCCAATGGAAGAGTGCTGCAGTGTAAAGCATGGGGATCAAGAAAGCAGCCTGAGCACATGACGATATAGGAGATTGGTTTCCAACAATTTCAGGCTGCAGCTGAAAGACAGAGTCACCACCATGTCCAAAATAGAGCAGTGCAGCACTATATAGCATGGGGGAGATAGCAGCCTTAGCTGCCCATTTAATCAGTAAATACTGATTGGCTGTCTCATTTCCATAGTCCGAAATGGAGCGCAGGCGCAATTCTCAGCATCAATTGTGACAATGGAAACATGGCAGCCGCCGCTCTAACATCCACTTAGAGTGAGATTTCCTGCTAAACTAACACACACATGACTGGGGGTTCATGAGGGGGTCACAAACTTTATACATTGGGAAGGAGATGGCAGAGTAAACTAGCACACACATGACTGTTCATGAGGGGGTCACATACTTTATACATTGGGAAAGGAGATGGCAGAGTTAATTCTCCAGGTAGCGGAGTGGGGATTAGAGAAGATTAATCTGATCTTTAAAACAGGAAGTGTTTGTTGTAAATGATACAGTAAATATTGTCCCAGAGATACAATGTATCACTGCACACACAGGGGGCGTGGCTTCAGTCTCATGGGATTTCACCATCTATTATGTTGATTGTTAGCCCATTTGTCTGACATTATTAATGACGGGAGATGATGACCCCATCAGATTATGACCCTGTTATAATAATATATAATAATAATAATAATATCCTACTCCTTTATAACGTCACTCTGCTATAATATAACCTTGCTGCAATGACATACTGATAGGGAATCTAGATTGTGAGCCCCGATGGGGACAGCGACGATAATGTATGTAAAGCGCTGCGGAATATGTTAGCGCTATATAAAAATAAAGATTATTATTATTATTATATATGACCCCATTATAATGTGCTGTAATATGATTCTGCTATAACCTGACACTTCACTGAAACTTCAAGGACTCACAGAATACAACATTAATAATCAGTAAAAAAAAAAATAGACAAACGATAAATAGGGTGTAAATTCCACACGATGATTTCTAAAACCAGTAATGACACTAATGAGAATAAAAGGACGATCAATGTGATGTCTCTAATAAATACAATGAGATCCGTAACCCCGGCGGCTCATCACAGACAGTGCACATTCACTCAAGAGAACTAATGATAATGACGGCATAAGGTACAGTGTCAGTGAATTCATCTGCTTTATCAGAGCACTTATTCTACGTTCCCTATGTAAAGATTTTTATTATATTCAGTGCAGTAATAAAGTGACAGTGACACATAAAAGTGCACTAGTATGCGGTAAATCGTAGGCAGAAGAAAAGGTCCCCAGTAACTGATCCGCGTCCCCCTGAGCCAGAAGGTGACAGTGAGGGTCAGGGAGTAGTGGCCTCTCCTAGCTGAAGCCAAGGAAGACCCATTCTTGTGCCCAGCATCTGACCAGGTTGCCACCCAAGGAAAACTAGGAGCCAACTATGGCCAGTTCCTCTCCTGAAGGAGGAGAGCAAGGGATCGAGGGTGAGCGGAACCTGACGCCCCCCCGTAAGGGAACTGCACTCTGAGTAGTCCTAGTGACAGGAGGTGACAAACAGGTGAAAAACAATGCATTAAATATTGACGGTCTATCTAGTGTAATATTAGCAGAACTCTAAAAATTCCCTATCCCTTTAGGCCTTTTATACAGTATGGAGGACTATGTGGGGCCATTATACTGTATGGAGGACTATGTGGGGCCATTATACTGTATGGAGGACTATGTGGTGCCATTATACTGTATGGAGGACTATGTGGGGCCATTATACTGTATGGAGGACTATGTGGGGCCTATTATTCTGTATGGAGGACTATGTGGGGCCCATTATACTGTATGGAGCACTATGTGGGGCCATTATACTCTATGGAGGACTATCTGGGCCCATTATACTGTTTGGACGACTATGTGGGCCCATTATACTGTATGGAGGACTATGTGGGCCCATTATACTGTACGGAGGACTATGTGGAGCCATTATACTGTATGGAGGACTATGTGGGGCCATTATACTGTATGGAGGACTATGTGGGCCCATTATACTGTACGGAGGACTATGTGTGGTCATTATACTGTACGGAGGACTATGTGGGGCCCATAATGCCGTATGGAAGACTATGTGGGGCCATTATACTGTATGAAGCACTATGTGGGGCCATTATTCTGTATGGAGGACTATGTGGGACCCATTTTTTCTGTATGGAGGACTATGTGGGGCCCATTATACTGTATGGAGGACTATGTGGGGCCATTATTCTATATGGAGCACTATGTCGGGCCATTATACTGTATGGAGCACTATGTGGGGTCCATTATTCTGTATGTGACCCCGCAATAATGTGACCACCATACTGCTATAATGTAACCCCGCTATAATGTTATGATCCCGTTATAATGTGACCATACTGTTATATAACCCCTCCTCAATATGAGCTTATATAACATAATAAGGCGCAGGAATAATGTGACCTTGTATATTAGTATAGCTACATTATTTATGATAAATATCTACACATATGAAGTGCTGGGGTCCGAGGTCATACACAGCTATAAACCATACAGCTGGCATCAGTCCCATCACCGCACCCACAGGTGCTGATCTGCACGATCATGTCTGAGACCAGGAATTTAATTATCTCCACACCTTCCCCGGGAACCAGTGCCAAACTCAACCAAGACACGTGATACCGAAAACTAGAGATTTAAGGGGAAGGGGGAGGAGGACCACGAGAATGTAGTAAGCAACCGGTCCACATATAAGCAACTGTGACCTATAGAAAGAGAATCCGCTCATCCCTACTGGTATCTATATGTGGTCTATATATGGGGTCTTTACTGGTATCTATAAGGGTGTTTGAATTTCTGTATATACTGCCGACTGTACTGGTATCTATACTGCCAACTATACTAATATTTATATTGCCGAATGTACTGGTATTTATACTGCCAACAGTGCTGGTATCTATACTGCCAACAGTGCTGGTATCTATACTGCCAACTGTACTGGTATTTATACTGACAACTGTACTGGTATCTATACTGCTGACTGTACTGGTATCTATACTGCCAACTGTACTGGTATCTATACTGCCAACTATATTAATATTTATATTGCCGAATGTACTGGTATTTATACTGCCAACAGTGCTGGTATCTATACTGCCAACAGTGCTGGTATCTATACTGCCAACTGTACTGGTATTTATACTGACAACTGTACTGGTATCTATACTGCTGACTGTACTGGTATCTATACTGCCAACTGTACTGGTATCTATACTGCTACCTTTACTAGCATCTACAGTATATAGGTGTCTATTGTGTTGCCTATATTGGCTTCTATATTGGTGTCTGTCCTATAGAGCCCTACAAATTAAGAAGAATTTACAAACTGCATGGAGAACCCACAATATTGAGGCTTGGATCCAGATGCAACAAACTATAACTCAGACTTGCAGGAGCCAAACCATAAGTCACAGCTAAAAGGGACAGTCAGAGAGCGGACCCCGACAGTGGGTTTTACTGTTTCCATGTGATTGGTGTCTATTCCAAGCTTAGTGAGTAGATCTGTGGTATATTTGATACATTGGGCATTAGATTAGACAGAGGATTTGGCTCATTAAGGAAGTTTGATGCATTTTGGTGTCACTTGGTTATATGTTCTGTCTTTAGAGGTACCATTTATGAGTAGGTATAGGCTGGCTACTTTTGGATAACTGATTGAGTGTGCACTGATTGAGCCTACACTCCAACCCTATAATGAACCATGCAATTTAGCTAGGAAGAATGACCACCAGATGAAGCTTTGCAAGCGAAACACAAGTTGGGTCCTTTTCTCCCTGCTTTTCTACCTCACGTCACTTTGACTGTATTACTGTTGCGAGGTTTGTACATGTGCCTACTTCCAGGGGCGTCTACTAATTTTTTGCTATTATTACCAGCCCACATTTATTCCGTTTTTTTCCCCCATCCTATTTGTCTGTGTTCCTGTGATTGTGTTTTAACTATGTGGCTTTATATCAGATTTCACTTCTCCCTTTTGATATGTGTTAGGTAGGAATAGACACCACGGCAGGATCCTATCTGCAGACAGCTGCACCGCGGGAAGGAGCAGAGCAGAATTTGGCGGCAGGAGAATACATCTCCTTAAAGGCAATCTGTCAGTAGGATGAACCCTCCTGAGGTCCTCCAGTTCATAAGAAACGGAATAATAATATGACAAATTGATATTTGCAATCCGATGTCTTATTCCAGAGAAATCCATATTTTCCTTATGTGAAAATTAGCTGTTAAGATCTATGGGCGGGGCATAGATCTCCGTGAGACAAAGTCTCCAAAGATTACTGTAAATGACAGGGAACGTTACCAGTGTGAGACATGTAGATCAGGAGAGCAGACTGTCAGTCATTACTTGTCTCTTGCTGGTAACACCCTCCTGTCATTTAGAATAAGCTTTGGAAGCGGATTCTCAGGGAGATCTATGTCCCGCCCATAGATCTTAACTACTAATTTACATATTAAGAAAAATACGGATTTGTCTGGAATAAGATATTGGATCGCAGATATCAAGATGTCATTTTAATTCAGCTTCTTATGACCTGAGTGCCCATATAGACGGCTCTGGAGGGACGATCCCACTGATAGCTGCTCTCCTTAAAAGCAATCTAAGTACCCAGATACAGATGACTACAGATGAGTTTCTGGCCTGGATAATAATAATATTGTTGCACAGCTCAAAGGACATTGGTTTAGAGGGGAACTATCTACACTAGGTGGCGCTATCCAGATAGCTGTTATTTCAGACAGATAAAAATTGTGGCAGGTAATTGTGAACCATCCTGCAAGGTGATGTAAGCAGCGCTGCGACCCATCAAACAGCTGATGGTCGGGGGGAGTCTGAACCTTCCCGATCCCCTATACTGAGCTTAAGCTATCAACTTAAAAAGGTTGGAAATCCCTACAAGATCCGAGCTATCACTAAAGAACTAGAGGGGAAACTCAGGAAAGTGGGGGAAACGCATCTCCCTCCACCCCCATGATATAACTGCAAACATTCTTAAATATCAATCTATCTATCTATCTATCTATCTATTTATTCCCTATGTCTCTCCATCGCTTCTGATGAATAAGTAAAACCCTGGGGCATTGACCGATTGGTTTGTGCAGCCCTAAAACAATTGCAGTCAATAATGTGTACAGCAGAGATGCTGCCAGCAATGTGCGGACTGTATGGGGTTATCAGTCCTTGTGCCATCCAGTCCAACATAAATGGACGGTCATCAGCCATCGCTCTGGGCAGAGACCCCAGCTCATCATCCTCTGGTTGCATCCAGACCATTCTGCATAGTTCGGGGTGCACATAGCAGACTGTCACTTATCCAGAGTCAGGTGTAACCAGCGTGATTTCCATTTGTAGCATCCCGACCACAGCCTCTCAGATCTCGTTTTTGTGGCGGCAGCAGTTGTCAGATGAGACGTCCACAACATGCACCTATCACTGCAGACAGGGCGGGGAAGTGACAGCGCTGCAGAGAAAACACGTCCAAAATGCCAACATGAACGACTGTCTGACCCCCCCCCCCTCCGCGGGCTGAGATCTGGGGCTGGTGACAGAAAACCAGCTGAGATTTGTAGTTCCAAGTGACAACTGGACATCCTGCATGAACAACAGTATTGCTGGTTATTGTTAGGGCCAGTAACTGTCACAGCCCAGACCTCAATAGTATGGGAGCGATATAAGAGGAGCCGCTACTACTATCAGGAGCGATATAAGAGGAGCCGCTACTACTATCAGGAGCGATATAAGAGGAGCCGCTACTACTATCAGGAGCGATATAAAAGGAGCTGCTACTACTATCAGGAGCGATATAAGAGGAGCCGCTACTACTATCAGGAGCGATATAAAAGGAGCTGCTACTACTATCAGGAGCGATATAAGAGGAGCCGCTACTACTATCAGGAGCGATATAAGAGGAGCCGCTACTACTATCAGGAGCGATATAAGAGGAGCCGCTACTACTATCAGGAGCGATATAAAAGGAGCCGCTACTACTATCAGGAGCGATATAAGAGGAGCCGCTACTACTATCAGGAGCGATATAAGAGGAGCCGCTACTACTATCAGGAGCGATATAAAAGGAGCCGCTACTACTATCAGGAGCGATATAAGAGGAGCCGCTACTACTATCAGGAGCGATATAAGAGGAACCGCTACTACTATCAGGAGCGATATAAAAGGAGCCGCTACTACTATCAGGAGCGATATAAGAGGAGCCGCTACTACTATCAGGAGCGATATAAAAGGAGCCGCTACTACTATCAGGAGCGATAAAAGAGGAGCCGCTACTACTATCAGGAGCGATATAAGAGGAGCCGCTACTACTATCAGGAGCGATATAAGAGGAGCCGCTACTACTATCAGGAGCGATATAAGAGGAGCCGCTACTACTATCAGGAGCGATATAAAAGGAGCCGCTACTACTATCAGGAGCAATATAAGAGGAGCCGCTACTACTATGATGAACGATATAAGAGGAGCCGCTACTACTATTATGAGCGATATAAGAGGAGCCACTGCTACTATCAGGAGCGATATAAGAGGAGCCGCTACTACTATCAGGAGCGATATAAGAGGAGCCGCTACTACTATCAGGAGCAATATAAGAGGAGCCGCTACTACTATGATGAACGATATAAGAGGAGCCGCTACTACTATCATGAGCGATATAAGAGGAGCCACTGCTACTATCAGGAGCGATATAAGAGGAGCCGCTACTACTATCAGGAGCGATATAAGAGGAGCCGCTACTACTATCAGGAGCGATATAAGAGGAGCCGCTATTACTATCAGGAGCAATATAAAAGGAGCCGCTACTACTATCAGGAGCGATATAAGAGGAGCCGCTACTACTATCAGGAGCGATATAAGAGGAGCCGCTACTACTATCAGGAGCGATATGAGGAGCCGCTACTACTATCAGGAGCGATATAAAAGGAGCCGCTACTACTATCAGGAGCGATATAAGAGGAGCCGCTACTACTATCAGGAGCGATATAAGAGGAGCCGCTACTATTATCAGGAGCGATATAAAAGGAGCCGCTACTACTATCAGGAGCGATATAAGAGGAGCCGCTACTACTATCAGGAGCGATATAAAAGGAGCCGCTACTACTATCAGGAGCGATATAAAAGGAGCCGCTACTACTATCAGGAGCGATATAAGAGGAGCCGCTACTACTATCAGGAGCGATATAAAAGGAGCCGCTACTACTATCAGGAGCGATATAAGAGGAGCCGCTACTACTATCAGGAGCGATATAAGAGGAGAAGCTACTACTATCAGGAGCGATATAAGAGGAGCCGCTACTACTATCAGGAGCGATATAAGAGGAGCCGCTACTACTATCAGGAGCGATATAAAAGGAGCCGCTACTACTATCAGGAGCAATATAAGAGGAGCCGATACTACTATGATGAACGATATAAGAGGAGCCGCTACTACTATTATGAGCGATATAAGAGGAGCCGCTGCTACTATCAGGAGCGATATAAGAGGAGCCGCTACTACTATCAGGAGCGATATAAGAGGAGCCGCTACTACTATCAGGAGCAATATAAGAGGAGCCGCTACTACTATGATGAACGATATAAGAGGAGCCGCTACTACTATCATGAGCGATATAAGAGGAGCCACTGCTACTATCAGGAGCGATATAAGAGGAGCCGCTACTACTATCAGGAGCGATATAAGAGGAGCCGCTACTACTATCAGGAGCGATATAAGAGGAGCCGCTACTACTATCAGGAGCGATATAAAAGGAGCCGCTACTACTATCAGGAGCGATATAAGAGGAGCCGCTACTACTATCAGGAGCGATATAAGAGGAGCCGCTACTACTATCAGGAGCGATATAAAAGGAGCCGCTACTACTATCAGGAGCGATATAAGAGGAGCCGCTACTACTATCAGGAGCGATATAAGAGGAACCGCTACTACTATCAGGAGCGATATAAAAGGAGCCGCTACTACTATCAGGAGCAATATAAGAGGAGCCGCTACTACTATCAGGAGCGATATAAAAGGAGCCGCTACTACTATCAGGAGCGATAAAAGAGGAGCCGCTACTACTATTAGGAGCGATATAAGAGGAGCCGCTACTACTATCAGGAGCGATATAAGAGGAGCCGCTACTACTATCAGGAGCGATATAAAAGGAGCCGCTACTACTATCAGGAGCAATATAAGAGGAGCCGCTACTACTATGATGAACGATATAAGAGGAGCCGCTACTACTATTATGAGCGATATAAGAGGAGCCACTGCTACTATCAGGAGCGATATAAGAGGAGCCGCTACTACTATCAGGAGCGATATAAGAGGAGCCGCTACTACTATCAGGAGCAATATAAGAGGAGCCGCTACTACTATGATGAACGATATAAGAGGAGCCGCTACTACTATCATGAGCGATATAAGAGGAGCCACTGCTACTATCAGGAGCGATATAAGAGGAGCCGCTACTACTATCAGGAGCGATATAAGAGGAGCCGCTACTACTATCAGGAGCGATATAAGAGGAGCCGCTA
The DNA here is from genome assembly GCF_046119375.1 of Phyllobates terribilis. Lineage (NCBI taxonomy): Eukaryota > Metazoa > Chordata > Amphibia > Anura > Dendrobatidae > Phyllobates > Phyllobates terribilis. The sequence goes on along the minus strand of NW_027362764.1, from coordinate 13,522,706 downwards.
TTACTATCAGGAGCAATATAAAAGGAGCCGCTACTACTATCAGGAGCGATATAAGAGGAGCCGCTACTACTATCAGGAGCGATATAAGAGGAGCCGCTACTACTATCAGGAGCGATATAAGAGGAGCCGCTACTACTATCAGGAGCGATATAAAAGGAGCCGCTACTACTATCAGGAGCGATATAAGAGGAGCCGCTACTACTATCAGGAGCGATATAAGAGGAGCCGCTACTATTATCAGGAGCGATATAAAAGGAGCCGCTACTACTATCAGGAGCGATATAAGAGGAGCCGCTACTACTATCAGGAGCGATATAAAAGGAGCCGCTACTACTATCAGGAGCGATATAAAAGGAGCCGCTACTACTATCAGGAGCGATATAAGAGGAGCCGCTACTACTATCAGGAGCGATATAAAAGGAGCCGCTACTACTATCAGGAGCGATATAAGAGGAGCCGCTACTACTATCAGGAGCGATATAAGAGGAGAAGCTACTACTATCAGGAGCGATATAAGAGGAGCCGCTACTACTATCAGGAGCGATATAAGAGGAGCCGCTACTACTATCAGGAGCGATATAAAAGGAGCCGCTACTACTATCAGGAGCAATATAAGAGGAGCCGATACTACTATGATGAACGATATAAGAGGAGCCGCTACTACTATTATGAGCGATATAAGAGGAGCCGCTGCTACTATCAGGAGCGATATAAGAGGAGCTGCTACTACTATCAGGAGCGATATAAGAGGAGCCGCTACTACTATCAGGAGCAATATAAGAGGAGCCGCTACTACTATGATGAACGATATAAGAGGAGCCGCTACTACTATCATGAGCGATATAAGAGGAGCCACTGCTACTATCAGGAGCGATATAAGAGGAGCCGCTACTACTATCAGGAGCGATATAAGAGGAGCCGCTACTACTATCAGGAGCGATATAAGAGGAGCCGCTACTACTATCAGGAGCGATATAAAAGGAGCCGCTACTACTATCAGGAGCGATATAAGAGGAGCCGCTACTACTATCAGGAGCGATATAAGAGGAGCCGCTACTACTATCAGGAGCGATATAAGAGGAGCCGCTACTACTATCAGGAGCGATATAAGAGGAGCTGCTACTACTATCAGGAGCGATATAAGAGGAGCTGCTACTATCAGTGTCGCACTCAGTTCACACAAACATGTAAAAAATTGTCTCATTTTCCGCCAGAAAAAAAAAAGGACGATTTCTCTCATATATCAGCAGTGAATAACATTTACAAGACCGAGCATTTACTGATGTTAATAATGGCAATGTGTCTCTAACATCAGATGCTATATGGTCGATCCGTAGAGGATCTGACTATTTTTGCGCCCCATAGACATGAATAGGCAAATCTTAACCCAATAGAATAACGTTGGTCCAGGTGCTGCCTGTGTGATGTCAGGTATCTTTACACACAGAACTTGGGCCAAGTATACGCTTATGTGAACTGAGCCTTAAAGCCCCGCACACATTAGACTAATGTCAGGTGAACCCGCCGATATCGATGTGTTCAGCTAATGGTCTAATGTGTATGGGGGCGACCGATGGTCGGGAGAGATGTCAATCAAGCATGTCCAATATAAGGACAGCAAATCCCATTATTCTCCCAGAGACAAGACACCGGCCGACACGGTAACCAGCGGCCGTCTCATAGAGAACACAGGAGCGCTCGGCAAAACAAGGGCTCCGGGAGCAATACATGATATTCCCCTGTCCTACAGCCGCCTCCCCAGTAATGGCTGATAACAGGGAGTAATAGACTGTACTCCCCCAGGAATGGCTGATAACAGGGAGTAATAGATTGTAGTCTTCTGTCCTACAGTCACCTCTCTACAGCAAGGTCTGATAACAGGGAGTAATAGACTGTACTCCCCCAGGAATGGCTGATAACAGGGAGTAATAAACTGTACTCCCCCAGGAATGGCTGATAACAGGGAGTAATAGATTGTAGTCTTCTGTCCTGCAGTCGCCTCTCTCCCGTAAGGTCTGATAACAGAGAGCACTAGCCTGTATAACTATAACTCTCATCCATGCTGTTTTGCACTCTGGTTAGTTTACAGCTGCAGGAATTGAACCCCGACCCTCGTAGGTCAGAGAGGAGGAGCCAAGTCGTCTGAGGGGGAGGAGCTTTTCATTGTGTAGCATAATGTTGGGGGTTGTAGTCTGCTTGGCCAGTTGGGAGTCCTACTGCTCCTGGGGGATACACTATAATCTGGACTCCGCCCAGCGGCTGATGACATCACACCGTGTGGACTCCTGTGTATTACACCCCTGTGACGTCACTCCTCCCCGCGCTCCCCCGGAGCTGCCCCGCTCCCCGCAGTCTCCGCTGTTTACTCCTCGCGCTGTAAATATTGATACAAAGTAACAGAATGTAACAGAAGGTAACAGTCCTCAGACTCCTCACCGCCCTCCGCTCCTGCCGGTGACACAGGGAGAAAGTGTTCACACTGCTGCACACACCCAGCACACCCCACACCCAGCACACCCCACACCCCACGTCACTCCCTCCTCCCAGGCAGGCAGCCATTTACCCTGTGTGTGCCAGAGGCTTTCCGCCGTCCATGGCCAGCGAGGGGCCCCTGAGGGCCAGTGTGAATTAGGCTCTGTTTCAGCTCTTGACACAATGTCTCATCTCAGGTATTTAGGATCAGAGTGGACTCCAGAGACAGAGATCAGACCATTTCTACAATTATAGGGGGCAGGCACATCTCTAAAAGTGGAAGAAGGACCCCATAATTATCACCACTGGAGGGACCCCCCGAGCCACAGCCTGTCACTGAAGACCCTTTGTTTCCTCACCTGCCCAGTTCTTGTGGAGGGAGACAGAGGGGCAAGAAGATCCCAAAGACCCCCACATCCCCTAACCTTCCATCACTGTACATATAATAATGGGGTTTTTTTGTCCCATGGCCACAGGATAGGGGATAATTGCTAATTGCTGGGGGTCCGACCCCTGGGACCTCCACCAACCTTGAGGTCGTTGCTCTGTGATGTATTCATTTTTCTCCATTGAATGGTGCAGGGGGGCATGCCACCGTCACTACCCTTGTGACCCATTTTCTTGGTCCCAGAGCCCCTTTCTCGGTATCATTGATGGTTCCAGCAGTCGGACCCCCATAGATCAACAAGTTACCCCCCTAAACTAACTTTGTTTGGGGTCAGGGATATGACCCTTTGATCATAACATTATAGGGATGATCATAGGACTATTATAGGGGTGCAGAGACAGCAGCATTATCAGTTACCTGTTCTGTGTGAGGGGCCCTTTTGCACATTTCATATGGGGCCCCGGGAGCTTCAAGTTAGTGTGCAATAACCACTATTATCATACAACCCATATTATCCCATCTGCCGGCCCATTCTCCTTACTTCCCTGTGTCAGTCTACACTGTGGCTGTAGAATTCCATTCACAATCGAGAAAGCTATATATGTATACATATATAATCTACTGTAGACCTATAAGTGTCACTATAGATCTATACGCCTCACTATTTCTGTACTGTAGTTCTAGAATGCTATTTTTTTTGACTTTCGATTAAAGCCGTAATATATAATGTACTGATGTGAGTTATGCGGCTGTACTGGGTGCTATGTATTCGCAGCTTCAGAGTTTCTCCCTCCCCCCAGGACTATATTGAGCCGCTCACACAAATAGCAGTGAGCGCTCATAACTGTCGCCCAAAATTAGATCCCCCGAGGCTCACACAGCGACAAAGACACAAAGGACGCCTATCCCAGACAAAGCCCCTCTGTCCTCCTGACCCATTATAAACTCCTCCCGAAATCATCATCTGAACATTGTTTATTAAACAATAAAACAACCAATGTGCACGATAAACTGTATGGACTGATATTAACCCTTACACGGAGTAAATCACAGCTCATCGTGGTACTGGGTGTCTGATCCCCACAAGATATTTATAACCTATCCCAAAGGATATGTCATCGATACCTGGGCCAGGACAAATCCTTTAACTACAATGGAGCATATGCAAAAAGTGACAAGAGACCCTGGTGCAAACATCGACCATTCTTCTACAAATAACAGACATTCTGTCAGACCTACAACAGATCCCGGGAGCATCCGAGCACTTCCTGCAATGCAAAAGTATGTTGCTGCAATGTATCATTTATTAACCTGCGGGGGAAACCTGCACCAAGATTTTTCAAAGAAAAGAAGTTGAAAATAAAGATCCAAGTGTAGAGGTTTTTTTTTTAGGTGAAATAATTTGGGCTGATTAATTTCATTACATAGGTTTCTGGGAAACGTAGATTCATCACTAAGATGCAAAACTTTGAATCCACTGTTGAACAGAGAAAAAACGGTAACAAAGTAAGCACTAGCAAGACTTTATACATACAGACATACATAAGATTCTGTCTGCAGCCACCACTAGGGGGAGCTCCCTGTATACAGAGATACATGATAAGATTCTGTCTGCAGTCACCACTAGGGGGAGCTCCCTGTATACAGATATACATAAGATTCTGTCTGCAGCCACCACTAGGGGGAGCTCCCTGTATACAGAGATACAGGATAAGATCCTGTCTGCAGCCACCACTAGGGGGAGCTCCCTGTATACAGAGATACATGATAAGATCCTGTCTGCAGCCACCACTAGGGGGAGCTCCCTGTATATAGAGATACATGATAAGATCCTGTCTGTAGCCACCACTAGGGGGAGCTCCCTGTATGCAGAGATACATGATAAGATTCTGTCTGCAGCCACCACTAGGGGGAGCTCCCTGTATACAGAGATACATGATAAGATCCTGTCTGCAGTCACCACTAGGGGGAGCTCCCTGTATACAGAGATACATGATAAGATTCTGTCTGCAGCCTCCACTAGGGGGAGCTCCCTGTGTACAGAGATACATGATAAGATTCTGTCTGCAGTCACCACTAGGGGGAGCTCCCTGTATACAGAGATACATGATAATGACGCGCCCCTGGGCCTGTGTCGCGCTGCGTTGCGCAGGCGGGAGCTTACCCGGAGCCGGATCTGTTGAGGGTTGTAGTCTCGTGGCGGTGACCCGGTCCGTGCCCAGGGAGTCAGACTAAGTGGCGCTGTATCAGCGGTAGATGTAGGACGACTACGCCACCCGTTGAATGCAGCTATGGAGCTGCCGCTGCAGGGCAGACCGCTGAGGCCGGTGGTAGGATAGTGCAGCGTAGATGGTATAACCCCCAACGGGAGGGGTATGGCCTCAGGGCACCCGACGTGGATGATGGGGGTAGCAGGAATCACTCAGAGACGCTGCGGTGTGATTCAGGGTCTTTACTGGTGACAAAGATAGACCCTCCCGGAGTACTGGCTAGCGATCGGGGCCTGGTCAGTCCTTGAGCAGATGGGATCTCCCCTGGCCAGGCGGAGTTGTAGGCCTCCCAAACTGACTGTACTCTTCTGGCTACCTTGCTAGAGGCGGGTATAAGTAGCCCACGTCCCTGAGTGTACCGTGTGGTGCTCACCCGTATGGCCGGTGACTCGGGGCCTTCTAGTAGCTTCCACTCCATGACGGCGGTGCTGGTCCCATGCGTGTGACCGTGCCTTCGGGTTTCTTGGCCAGAGGACCTGAAATCCCCTGCCTGACGGATTCTGCTGCTGGGTAGGAGTTAGTCCCCACAGCCTCGGACTCCGGGTCCGGTAAGAAATCTTCTTAGTCAGGGCGAGCTCTGCAGCTGCCAGCCCCTGACTCCTTGTAGCACTGCTCCCACAGAGCTCCTGTTGTTTCTTCCTATGCTGCTTCTCTTCTCTACTTCTGGCATGGCCCAGGAGCTGGGCCCAGCCGGAGCCACAGCTCCCTGTCAGCCCTCCTGGCTGCACTCTCCCTCTGAACTCTCTAACCCTGCCTCAGCCCCAGGTTTATACAGGGGAAGTTCTTCCCCTCCCAGGACTGGGCAGGAGGTGTGGCATGCATAAGATTCCTGACCAAGAGACCTTCCACCTGCTCTCAGACATAACATTGCTTGTTACTGTGCAAACCAGACCCCTGGGGTGCCACATTCCCCCCTAGTGAAATTTAGTACTCCGGGACTAAACATATTTTTAGAAAAACATAACAAGGTATAAACAATAATAATACAATAAGAAAAACACATAAAGATGGTTACGGCGTGTCCGCAACCGGGTGCAGTCTTTGAAGAAAACAAAGGTGTCCATTTCACCAAAACAGGGAGACGTAACCAGGTAGGGGTCTGTCCTGCCCCGAGTCCTTAACAGTCTTTTAGTCCATTCCTGGGTTACGCTCCAACCAATGGTACAAGGATTCCCGGTAAATCCACCAAGGACTCCTAAAAATAACTAGAAACACATAATTATTTACAGGATATGGCCGCTCTCAGTCCTCGGCCAGTGGGGATAAGGAATGGCTGCTCACAGTCCTCAGCCTGGTAAGGGATAGGGACACACGGGAACAATTCACTAGTCCCAACGGGGACCATATTTTAATTACCAGCAGTTCTTGTACCCTTACGGGTAACTATTTACAGCTCTTTATTCACGCTACTTCCCTTCAGTAGCTATGTCCTCTTTGTGCTCCCTCCTGAGGGTAGTCCTCAGACCCGTCCGGGTCCTCTTGGCTTTCCTCGTATTGGTAGTACTGCAGCTCCTCCTCGGTTAGCTGGGTTAGTATCTCTGCGACAGTCCTCCTCCCAGGTGGCCAGGACTTTACCCCCCTTTGGGCTGCCCCGGTTAATTGGGCCACCAGGATGCTCACTTTTTGCTCCTCTTTGAGGGGATACACCTGGAAGAGGCTATCCAGCTTTTCTCTAAAGTCATGCAGGGTATGTGACTCCCCTGAGTACTGGGGTAGCCAGGCTGCCCCCGGGATATAGGGCATGGTGAAAGGCATGACCGCAGCAGCGGTGGCGCTGGCTGTGGCAGTGAAGCTCTCCGTATCCAACATCCTCCTCCCCCCTAGTGGACCGTGGCCTACCTTGCGATGATCCTCTTCCGTGGGCCGCGGCTCCGCAGTGGATCGTCAGGGTTGAGGACCTTCCGTCGCGCTCCTGTGACGTCGGCGTCTGCTGGGCTCCTTCCAGGACCTTACGCAACGTCCGGACGTGAGGCGGGGCTTCAGTTCTCGCGCGCTTTCGGAGTCCACGCCCCTCTTCTTCCCGCGCGGCGTCTTCAAGATGGCGTCCAACGGCGGGAAAACTCCACGGAAGGCGGGAAGAAGGCTGAAAATGGCGCCGGATGGCGGGAATCTTCACCGATGGCGGGAAGAAGGCTGAAGATGGCGCCGGATGGCGGGAATCTTCACCGATGGTAAGTTTAAAAGTCTCTTTTTTCAGGCACGCAGTACCCGGTGGTTGCGGGCACGGAATCCTGCCGACTACGCCAAAAGTTGACGCGCCCCTGGGCCTGTGTCGCGCTGCGTTGCGCAGGCGGGAGCTTACCCGGAGCCGGATCTGTTGAGGGTTGTAGTCTCGTGGCGGTGACCCGGTCCGTGCCCAGGGAGTCAGACTAAGTGGCGCTGTATCAGCGGTAGATGTAGGACGACTACGCCACCCGTTGAATGCAGCTATGGAGCTGCCGCTGCAGGGCAGACCGCTGAGGCCGGTGGTAGGATAGTGCAGCGTAGATGGTATAACCCCCAACGGGAGGGGTATGGCCTCAGGGCAGCCGACGTGGATGATGGGGGTAGCAGGAATCACTCAGAGACGCTGCGGTGTGATTCAGGGTCTTTACTGGTGACAAAGATAGACCCTCCCGGAGTACTGGCTAGCGATCGGGGCCTGGTCAGTCCTTGAGCAGATGGGATCTCCCCTGGCCAGGCGGAGTTGTAGGCCTCCCAAACTGACTGTACTCTTCCGGCTACCTTGCTAGAGGCGGGTATAAGTAGCCCACGTCCCTGAGTGTACCGTGTGGTGCTCACCCGTATGGCCGGTGACTCGGGGCCTTCTAGTAGCTTCCGCTCCATGACGGCGGTGCTGGTCCCATGCGTGTGACCGTGCCTTCGGGTTTCTTGGCCAGAGGACCTGAAATCCCCTGCCTGACGGATTCTGCTGCTGGGTAGGAGTTAGTCCCCACAGCCTCGGACTCCGGGTCCGGTAAGAAATCTTCTCAGTCAGGGCGAGCTCTGCAGCTGCCAGCCCCTGACTCCTTGTAGCACTGCTCCCACAGAGCTCCTGTTGTTTCTTCCTATGCTGCTTCTCTTCTCTACTTCTGGCATGGCCCAGGAGCTGGGCCCAGCCGGAGCCACAGCTCCCTGTCAGCCCTCCTGGCTGCACTCTCCCTCTGAACTCTCTAACCCTGCCTCAGCCCCAGGTTTATATAGGGGAAGTCCTTCCCCTCCCAGGACTGGGCAGGAGGTGTGGCATGCATAAGATTCCTGACCAAGAGACCTCCCACCTGCTCTCAGACATAACATTTCTTGTTACTGTGGAAACCAGACCCCTGGGGTGCCACAATAAGATCCTGTCTGCAGCCACCACTAGGGGGAGCTCCCTGTATACAGAGATACATGATAACATCCTGTCTGCAGTCACCACTAGGGGGAGCTCCCTGTATACAGAGATACATGATAATGTGTCTTCCTATGTTGTGCTGCCACTGCTCATTAGTGCTCTGGCTTCTGGATTATTAGTAATGCTGTGATTCAGTCCAAATATTTTTCCTCCAGAGCACTGGTCGTCCAAAAGTTCCTGAAAAAAAAGGACTGCGCAGCTGAGATCTCGTTGTCAGCCAACGACCCAGGTGCCAGAGCAATGCTGATCCATCAGTAACAGTGATGAAGCATTATATACCTGTCTGGGAAAACCCCAGTATTGACCATTGGGGCGGCGTATTGTTATATTCCTCATTTCCTGCTCATGATATTAATACAGTACTTTACCATTTGCTGAATATCATATAATACAAGACGTCGTGTCACTAATACACATATAATTATATACAGGAGATTCCCAAGATGTACAAGGTGCACATTTATAATTACAGTGTTATTTAACCCCCCTCCCCCCCCCCCTTGGCATTTTTCGTGTTTTGCTGCCTCACAACCTGGAATTTCTGTTTTTTTGAGGGTTTGTATCAGTTCATGTAAAGAACGTGCCGACAACTGGGAACATTTGTTTTTCTTTCTGTTGTGAAGCAAACAACAAATATGACAAAATAACTGAAAACTCCAGTGTGCATAACTATTCACCCCCCTAAAGTCAGTACTTTGTGGAGCCTCCTTTTGCAACAATTACAGCTGTAATTCACTTAAGATAAGTGAGCTTTCCACATCTGGCCATTGGGATTTTTGCCCAATCCACAAGGCAAAACTTCTCCAGCTCCTTCACAGGAGATGGTTTCCTCTGGTGAACAGCGATCTTCACGTCTGGTCACAGATTCTCCATTGGATTCAGGTCTGGGCTGTGACTCGGCCGCTCCAGAACATTTCCACGTTTCCCCTTACACCACTCGAGTGTTGCTTTAGCAGTATGCTTTGGGTCATTGTCTTCGTCCCAGTCTCATATCACTGACAGACGGAAACAGATTTTGCTCAAGAATATCGCTGTATTTCGCACCATCCATCTTCCCCTCGACTCGGACCATTTTCCCTGTCCCTGCTGCCGATAAACATCCCCACAGCATGATGCTGCCTCCACCATGTTTCACTGTGGGGATGGTGTTCTTGGGGTGATGAGCTGAGTTGATTTGGCACCAGACATAGTGTTTCCCTTTGTGGCCAAAAGGTTAAATTTTGGTCTCATCTGATTACAGCATCTTCCTCCATACATTTGGGGAGTCTCCCACATGTCTTTTGGTAAACTTGAAACGAGCGTTACAATTTTTGTGTGTAAGTAAAGGCTTTTTTTTTGCCCACTCATCCATAAAGGCCATCTCTATGGAGTGTACAGCTTACTGTAGTCATATGGACAGGTACTTCAGTCTCTGCTGCTTGGGAACTCTGCAGCTCTTTTAGGGTTACCTTTGGTCTCTGTGCTGCCTCTCTGATTAATGCCTTCCTTGCCAGGGCTGAGAGTTTTGGTGGGCGCCCTCTCATGGCAGGTTTGTTGTGGTACCATGTTCTTTCCATTTGATGATAAGGGATTTGATGGAGCTCCTGGGATCATCAGAGATTGGGAGATTTTTTTATAACCCAACCCTGACTTGTACTTCTCAACAACTTGTACCTGATTTGTTTGGAGATCTCATTGGTCTTCATGGTGTTGTTTGGAGATCTCCTTGGTCTTCAAGGTGTTGTTTGGAGATCTCCTTGGTCTTCGAGGTGTTGTTTGGAGATCTCCTTGGTCTTCATGGTGTTGTTTGGAGATCTCCTTGGCCTTCATGGTGTTGTTTGGAGATCTCCTTGGTCTTCATGGTGTTGTTTGGAGATCTCCTTGGCCTTCATGGTGTTGTTTGGAGATCTCCTTGGTCTTCAAGGTGTTGTTTGGAGATCTCCTTGGTCTTCATGGTGTTGTTTGGAGATCTTCTTGGTCTTCAAGGTGTTGTTTGGAGATCTCCTTGGTCTTCAAGGTGTTGTTTGGAAATCTCCTTGGTCTACATGGTGTTGTTTGGTTAATGGTGCCTCTTGTGTTGCCGCCTTTGTGGTCTTTCAGAAAAGGTAAAGTGTACTGTATTGAAATATATACAGTAGACACCCAGGTTATACCAGCTGTACATATATAATTATATACAAAAGATGCCTATGTTATACCAGCTGTACATATTTAATTATATCCAGGAGATGCCCATGTTATACCAGCTGTACTTATATAATTATATACAAAAGATGCCTATGTTATACCAGCTGTAGTTATATAATTATATACAAAAGATGCCCAGGTTATACCAGCGGTACATAAATAATTATATATAGGAGATGCCTAGGTTATACCAGCTGTACATTTATAATTATATATAGGAGATACCCAGGATATAAAAGCTATATATATATAATTATATACAGAACATGCCTATGTTATATCAGCTGTAGATATATAATTATATATTATAAATCCATGTTATACCAGATGTACATATATAAGTGTATCCATGAGATACCAGGTTATACCAGCTGTATATATATAATTATATTCAGGAGATGCCCAGGTTATACCAGCTGTATATATATAATTATATTCAGGAGATGCCCAGGTTATACCAGCTGCACATACATAATTATATACAGGAGATGCCCAGGTTATACCAGCTGTACATATATAATTATATACAGGAGATGCCCAGGTTATAGCAGATGTACATATATAATTATATACAGGAGATGCCCAGGTTATAGCAGATGCACATATATAATTGTATACAGGAGATGCCCAGGTTATAGCAGATGTACATATATAATTATATACAGGAGGTGCCCAGGTTATACCAGCTGTACATATATAATTATATTAAGGAGATGCCCAGGTTATACCAGCTGTACATATCTAATTATATACAGGAGATACCCAGGTTATACCAGCTGTACATATATAATTATATGCAGGAGATGCACAGGTTATACCAGCTGTACATATATAATTATGTACAGGAGATTCCCAGGTTATACCGGCTGTACATATATAATTATATACAGGCGATGCCCAGGTTATACCGGCTGTACATATCTAATTATATACTGGAGATGCCCAGGTTATACCAGCTGTACATATATAATTATATACAGGCGATGCCCAGGTTATACCAGCTGTACATATATAATAGTATACAGGAGATGTCCAGGTTATACCGGCTGTACATATATAATTGTATACAGGAGATACCCAGGTTATACCAGCTGTACATATATAATTATATACAGGAGATGCCCAGGTTATACCAGCTGTACATATATAATTATATACAGGAGATGCCCATGTTATACTGGCTCTACATATATGATTATATACAGGAGATGCCCAGGTTATACCAGCTGTACATATCTAATTATATACAGGAGATGCCCAGGTTATACCAGCTGTACATATATAATTATATACAGGAGATGCCCAGATTATACCGGCTCTACATATATGATTATATACAGGAGATGCCCAGGTTATACCAGCTGTACATATCTAATTATATACAGGAGATGCCCAGGTTATACCAGCTTTACATATATAATTATATACAGGAGATGTCCAGGTTATACCAGCTGTACATATATAATTATATACAGGAGATGCCCAGGTTACACCGGCTGTACATATATAATTATATACAGGAGATGCCCAGGTTATACCAGCTGTACATATCTAATTATATACAGGAGATACCCAGGTTACACCGGCTGTACATATATAATTATATACAGGAGATTCCCAGGTTATTCCAGCTGTACATATATAATTATATACTGGAGATGTCCAGGTTATACCAGCTGTACATATCTAATTATATACAGGAGATGCCCAGGTTATACCTGCTGTACATATATAATTATATACAGGAGATTCCCAGGTTATACCGACTGTACATATATTATATACAGGAGATGCCCAGGTTATACCAGCTGTACATATATAATTATATACAGGAGATACCCAGGTTATACCAGCTGTACATATATAATTATATGCAGGAGATGCACAGGTTATACCAGCTGTACATATATAATTATGTACAGGAGATTCCCAGGTTATACCGGCTGTACATATATAATTATATACAGGCGATGCCCAGGTTATACCGGCTGTACATATCTAATTATATACAGGAGATGCCCAGGTTATCAGGTTATACCAGCTGTACATATATAATTATATACAGGCGATGCCCAGGTTATACCAGCTGTACATATATAATAGTATACAGGAGATGTCCAGGTTATACCGGCTGTACATATATAATTGTATACAGGAGATACCCAGGTTATACCAGCTGTACATATATAATTATATACAGGAGATGCCCAGGTTATACCAGCTGTACATATATAATTATATACAGGAGATGCCCATGTTATACTGGCTCTACATATATGATTATATACAGGAGATGCCCAGGTTATACCAGCTGTACATATCTAATTATATACAGGAGATGCCCAGGTTATACCAGCTGTACATATATAATTATATACAGGAGATGCCCAGATTATACCGGCTCTACATATATGATTATATACAGGAGATGCCCAGGTTATACCAGCTGTACATATCTAATTATATACAGGAGATGCCCAGGTTATACCAGCTTTACATATATAATTATATACAGGAGATGTCCAGGTTATACCAGCTGTACATATATAATTATATACAGGAGATGCCCAGGTTACACCGGCTGTACATATATAATTATATACAGGAGATGCCCAGGTTATACCAGCTGTACATATCTAATTATATACAGGAGATACCCAGGTTACACCGGCTGTACATATATAATTATATACAGGAGATGCCCAGGTTATTCCAGCTGTACATATATAATTATATACTGGAGATGTCCAGGTTATACCAGCTGTACATATATAATTATATACAGGAGATGCCCAGGTTATACCTGCTGTACATATATAATTATATACAGGAGATTCCCAGGTTATACCGACTGTACATATATTATATACAGGAGATGCCCAGGTTATACCAGCTGTACATATATAATTATATACAGGAGATACCCAGGTTACACCGGCTGTACATATATAATTATATACAGGAGATGCCCAGGTTATACCAGCTGTACATATATAATTATATACTGGAGATGTCCAGGTTATACCAGCTGTACATATATAATTATATACAGGAGATGCCCAGGTTATACCAGCTGTACATATATAATTATATACAGGAGATGCCCAGGTTATTCCATCTGTACATATATAATTATATACTGGAAATGTCCAGGTTATACCAGCTGTACATATATAATTATATACAGGAGATGCCCAGGTTATACCAGCTGTACATATATAATTATATACAGGAAATGCACAGGTTATACCAGCTGTACATATATTATATACAGGAGATGCCCAGGATATACTAGCTGTACATATATAATTATATACAGGAGATGCCCAGGTTATACCAGCTGTACATATATAATTATATACAGGCGATGCCCAGGTTATACCAGCTGTACATATATAATTGTATACAGGAGATGCCCAGGTTATACCTGCTGTACATATATAATTATATACAGGAGATGCCCAGGTTATACCAGCTGTACATATATAATTATATACAGGAGATGCCCATGTTATACCAGCTGTACATATATAATTATATACAGGAGATGCCCAGGTTATACCAGCTGTACATTTATAATTATATACAGGCGATGCCCAGGTTATACCAGCTGTACATTTATAATTATATACAGGCGATGCCCAGGTTATACCAGCTGTACATATATAATTGTATACAGGAGATGCCCAGGTTATACCTGCTGTACATATATAATTATATACAGGAGATGCCCAGGTTATACCAGCTGTACATATATAATTATATACAGGCGATGCCCAGGTTATACCAGCTGTACATATATAATTGTATACAGGAGATGCCCAGGTTATACCTGCTGTACATATATAATTATATACAGGAGATGCCCAGGTTATACCAGCTGTACATATATAATTATATACAGGCGATGCCCAGGTTATACGAGCTGTACATATATAATTATATACAGCCGATGCCCAGGTTATACCAGCTGTACATATATAATTGTATACAGGAGATGCCCAGGTTATACCAGCTGTACATATATAATTATATACAGGAGATGCCCATGTTATACCGGCTGTACATATATAATTATATACAGGAGATGCCCAGGTTATACCAGCTGTACATATATAATTATATACAGGAGATGCCCAGGTTATACCAGCTGTACATATATAATTGTATACAGGAGATGCCCAGGTTATACCTGCTGTACATATATAATTATATACAGGAGATGCCCAGGTTATACCAGCTGTACATATATAATTATATACAGGCGATGCCCAGGTTATACCAGCTGTACATATATAATTGTATACAGGAGATGCCCAGGTTATACCTGCTGTACATATATAATTATATACAGGAGATGCCCAGGTTATACCGGCTGTACATATATAATTATATACAGGAGATGCCCAGGTTATTCCATCTGTACATATATAATTATATACAGGCGATGCCCAGGTTATACCAGCTGTACATATATAATTGTATACAGGAGATGCCCAGGTTATACCAGCTGTACATATAAAATTATATACAGGCGATGCCCAGGTTATACGAGCTGTACATATATAATTATATACAGGCGATGCCCAGGTTATACCAGCTGTACATATATAATTATATACAGGAGATGCCCAGGTTATTCCATCTGTACATATATAATTATATACAGGCGATGCCCAGGTTATACCAGCTGTACATATATAATTATATACAGGAGATGCCCAGGTTATACCAGCTGTACATATATAATTATATACAGGCGATGCCCAGGTTATACCAGCTGTACATATATAATTGTATACAGGCGATGCCCAGGTTATACCAGCTGTACATATAAAATTATATACAGGCGATGCCCAGGTTATACGAGCTGTACATATATAATTATATACAGGCGATGCCCAGGTTATACCAGCTGTACATATATAATTATATACAGGAGATGCCCAGGTTATTCCATCTGTACATATATAATTATATACAGGCGATGCCCAGGTTATACCAGCTGTACATATATAATTATATACAGGAGATGCCCAGGTTATACCAGCTGTACATATATAATTATATACAGGAGATGCCCAGGTTATACCAGCTGTACATATATAATTATATACAGGCGATGCCCAGGTTATACCAGCTGTACATATATAATTGTATACAGGAGATGCCCAGGTTATACCAGCTGTACATATAAAATTATATACAGGCGATGCCCAGGTTATACGAGCTGTACATATATAATTATATACAGGCGATGCCCAGGTTATACCAGCTGTACATATATAATTATATACAGGAGATGCCCAGGTTATTCCATCTGTACATATATAATTATATACAGGCGATGCCCAGGTTATACCAGCTGTACATATATAATTATATACAGGAGATGCCCAGGTTATACCAGCTGTACATATATAATTATATACAGGCGATGCCCAGGTTATACCAGCTGTACATATATAATTGTATACAGGAGATGCCCAGGTTATACCAGCTGTACATATAAAATTATATACAGGCGATGCCCAGGTTATACGAGCTGTACATATAAAATTATATACAGGCGATGCCCAGGTTATACCAGCTGTACATATATAATTATATGCAGGAGATGCACAGGTTATACCAGCTGTACATATATAATTATATACAGGAGATGCCCAGGTTATACCAGCTGTACATATATAATTATATACAGGCGATGCCCAGGTTATACCAGCTGTACATATATAATTATATGCAGGAGATGCACAGGTTATACCAGCTGTACATATATAATTATATACAGGAGATGCCCAGGTTATACCAGCTGTACATATATAATTATATGCAGGAGATGCACAGGTTATACCAGCTGTACATATATAATTATATACAGGAGATGCCCAGGTTATACCAGCATGCGCCATATTAGCATGTAGAGGATAATGTTATTAGAGAATTTACCCTTTTCCCTGGTGAAGACGTCTTGAAGATTCTGGTGAGATTTATCGATGACTTCAATTTTTTGCTCTTCTCAGAAATATTTACATGAGAATTTTTGTCTTCGCAAAATGGGAAAAAGGAAGCGATTGTGACAACAACTGACCGTCAGCGCGATGAAGAAACCGTCTCCAGGGACCGGACGATGAAGAAACCGTCTCCAGGGACCGGACGCTGGGTTACAAAATCTGTGACAGTGTGAAAAAAGTATCTCCTGATAATGTCCAGAAACAGTAATGTAATGTATGTACACAGTGACTGCACCAGCAGAATAGTGAGTGCAGCTCTGGAGTATAATACAGGATGTAACTCAGGATCAGTAATGTAATATATGTACACAGTGACTGCACCAGCAGAATAGTGAGTGCAGCTCTGGAGTATAATACAGGATGTAACTCAGGATCAGTAATGTAATGTATGTACACAGTGACTGCACCAGCAGAATAGTGAGTGCAGCTCTGGGGTATAATACAGGAGGTAACTCAGGATCAGTAATGTAATGTATGTACACAGTGACTGCACCAGCAGAATAGTGAGTGCAGCTCTGGAGTATAATACAGGATGTAACTCAGGATCAGTAATGTAATGTATGTACACAGTGACTGCACCAGCAGAATAGTGAGTGCAGCTCTGGGGTATAATACAGGATGTAACTCGGGATCAGTAATGTATGTACACAGTGACTGCACCAGCAGAATACTGAGTGCAGCTCTGGGGTATAATACAGGATGTAACTCAGGATCAGTAATGTATGTACACAGTGACTGCACCAGCAGAATAGTGAGTGCAGCTCTGGGATATAATACAGGATGTAACTCAGGATCAGTAATGTAATGTAAGTACACAGTGACTGCACCAGCAGAATAGTGAGTGCAGCTCTGGAGTATAATACAGGATGTAACTCAGGATCAGTAATGTAATGTATGTACACAGTGACTGCACCAACAGAATAGTGAGTGCAGCTCTGGAGTATAATACAGGATGCAACTCAGGATCAGTAATGTAATGTATGTGCACAGTGACTGCACCAGCAGAATAGTGAGTGCAGCTCTGGAGTATAATACAGGATGTAACTCAGGATCAGTAATGTAATGTATGTACACAGTGACTGCACCAGCAGAATAGTGAGTGCAGCTCTGGAGTATAATACAGGATGTAACTCAGGATCAGTAATGTATGTACACAGTGACTGCACCAGCAGAATAGTGAGTGCAGATCTGGAGTATAATACAGGATGTAACTCAGGATCAGTAATGTAATGTATGTACACATTGACTGCTCCAGCAGAATAGTGAGTGCAGCTCTGGAGGATAATACAGGAGGTAACTCAGGATCAGTAATGTAATGTATTTACACAGTGACTGCACCAGCAGAATAGTGAGTGCAGCTCTGGAGTATAATACAGGATGTAACTCAGGATCAGTAATGTTATGTATGTACACAGTGACTGCACCAGCAGAATAGGGAGTGCAGCTCTGGAATATAATACAGGATGTAACTCAGGATCAGTAATGTAATGTATGTACACAGTGACTGCACCAGCAGAATAGTGAGTGCAGCTCTGGAATATAATACAGGATGTAACTCAGGATCAGTAATGTAATGTATGTACACAGTGACTGCACCAGCAGAATAGTGAGTGCAGCTCTGGGGTATAATACAGGATGTAACTCAGGATCAGTAATGTAATGTATGTACACAGTGACTGCACCAGCAGAATAGTGAGTGCAGCTTTGGAATATAATACAGGATGTAACTCCGGATCAGTAATGTAATGTATGTACACAGTGACTGCACCAGCAGAATAGTGAGTGCAGCTCTGGGGTATAATACAGGATGTAACTCAGGATCAGTAATGTAACGTATGTATACAGTGAGTGCACCAGCAGAATAGTGAGTGCAGCTCTGGAATATAATACAGGATGTAACTCAGGATCAGTAATGTAATGTATGTACACAGTGACTGCACCAGCAGAATAGTGAGTGCAGCTTTGGAATATAATACAGGATGTAACTCCGGATCAGTAATGTAATGTATGTACACAGTGACTGCACCAGCAGAATAGTGAGTGCAGCTCTGGAATATAATACAGGATGTAACTCCGGATCAGTAATGTAATGTATGTACACAGTGACTGCACCAGCAGAATAGTGAGTGCAGCTCTGGAGTATAATACAGGATGTAACTCAGGATCAGTAATGTAATGTATGTACACAGTGACTGCACCAGCAGAATAGTGAGTGCAGCTTTGGAATATAATACAGGATGTAACTCCGGATCAGTAATGTAATGTATGTACACAGTGACTGCACCAGCAGAATAGTGAGTGCAGCTCTGGAGTATAATACAGGATGTAACTCAGGATCAGTAATGTAATGTATGCACACAGTGACTGCACCAGCAGAATAGTGAGTGCAGCTCTGGAGTATAATACAGGAGGTAACTCAGGATCAGTAATGTAATGTATGTACACAGTGACTGCACCAGCAGAATAGTGAGTGCAGCTCTGGAATATAATACAGGATGTAACTCAGGATCAGTAATGTAATGTATGCACACAGTGACTGCACCAGCAGAATAGTGAGTGCAGCTCTGGAGTATAATACTGGATGTAACTCAGGATCAGTAATGTAATGTATGTACACAGTGACTGCACCAGCAGAATAGTGAGTGCAGCTCTGGAATATAATACAGGATGTAACTCAGGATCAGTAATGTAATGTATGTACACAGTGACTGCACCAGCAGAATAGTGAGTGCAGCTCTGGAGTATAATACAGGATGTAACTCAGGATCAGTAATGTAATGTATGTACACAGTGACTGCACCAGCAGAATAGTGAGCGCAGCTTTGGAGTATAATACAGGATGTAACTCAGGATCAGTAATGTAATGTATATACACAGTGACTGCACCAGCAGAATAGTGAGTGCAGCTCTGGGGTATAATACAGGATGTAACTCAGGATCAGTAATGTAATGTATGTACACAGTGACTACACCAGCAGAATAGTGAGTGCAGCTCTGGAGTATAATACAGGATGTAACTCAGGATCAGTAATGTAATGTATGTACACAGTGACTGCACCAGCAGAATAGTGAGTGCAGCTCTGGAGTATAATACAGGATGTAACTCAGGATCAGTAATGTAATGTATATACACAGTGACTGCACCAGCAGAATAGTGAGTGCAGCTCTGGGGTATAATACAGGATGTAACTCAGGATCAGTAATGTAATGTATGTACACAGTGACTGCACCAGCAGAATAGTGAGTGCAGCTCTGGAGTATAATACAGGATATAACTCAGGATCAGTAATGTAATGTATGTACACAGTGACTGCACCAGCAGAATAGTGAGTGCAGCTGTGGAGTATAATACAGAATGTAACTCAGGATCAGTAATATAATGTATGTACACAGTGAGTGCACCAGCAGAATAGTGAGTGCAGCTCTGGAGTATAATACAGGATGCAACTCAGGATCAGTAATGTAATGTATGTGCACAGTGACTGCACCAGCAGAATAGTGAGTGCAGCTCTGGAGTATAATACAGGAGGTAACACAGGATCAGTAATGTAATGTATGTACACAGTGACTGCACCAGCAGAATAGTGAGTGCAGCTCTGGAGTATAATACAGGATGTAACTCAGGATCAGTAATGTAATGTATGTACACAGTGACTGTACCAGCAGAATAGTGAGTGCAGCTCTGGAGTATAATACAGGATGTAACTCAGGATCAGTAATGTTGTGTATGTACACAGTGACTGCACCAGCAGAATCGTGAGTGCAGCTCTAGAGTATAATACAGGATGTAACTCAGGATCTGTAATGTAATGTATGTACACAGTGACTGCACCAGCAGAATAGTGAGTGCAGCTCTGGAGTATAATACAGGATGTAACTCAGGATCAGTAATGTAATGTATGTACACAGTGACTGCACCAGCAGAATAGTGAGTGCAGCTCTGGAGTATAATACAGGATGTAACTCAGGATCAGTAATGTAATGTATGTACACAGTGACTGCACCAGCAGAATAGTGAGTGCAGCTCTGGAGGATAATACAGGATGTAACCCAGGATCAGTAATGTAATGTATGTACACAGTGACTGCACCAGCAGAATAGTGAGTGCAGCTCTGGAGTATAATACAGGATGTAACTCAGGAACAGTAATGTAATGTATGTACACAGTGACTACACCAGCAGAATAGTGAGTGCAGCTCTGGAGTATAATACAGGATATAACTCAGGAACAGTAATGTAATGTATGTACACAGTGACTGCACCAGCAGAATAGTGAGTGCAGCTGTGGAGTATAATACAGAATGTAACTCAGGATCAGTAATGTAATGTATGTACACAGTGAGTGCACCAGCAGAATAGTGAGTGCAGCTCTGGAGTATAATACAGGATACAACTCAGGATCAGTAATGTAATGTATGTACACAGTGACTGCACCAGCAGAATAGTGAGTGCAGCTCTGGAGTATAATACAGGATGTAACTCAGGATCAGTAATGTAATGTATGTGCACAGTGACTGCACCAGCAGAATAGTGAGTGCAGCTCTGGGGTATAATACAGGATGTAACTCAGGATCAGTAATGTAATGTATGTACACAGTGACTGCACCAGCAGAATAGTGAGTGCAGCTCTGGAGTATAATACAGGATGTAACTCAGGATCAGTATTGTAATGTATGTACACAGTGACTACACCAGCAGAATAGTGAGTGCAGCTCTGGAGTATAATACAGGATATAACTCAGGATCAGTAATGTAATGTATGTACACAGTGACTGCACCAGCAGAATAGTGAGTGCAGCTGTGGAGTATAATACAGGATGTAACTCAGGATCAGTAATGTAATGTATGTACACAGTGACTGCACCAGCAGAATAGTGAGTGCAGCTCTGGAGTATAATACAGGATGTAACTCAGGATCAGTAATGTAATGTATGTACACAGTGAGTGCACCAGCAGAATAGTGAGTGCAGCTCTGGAGTATAATACAGGATGCAACTCAGGATCAGTAATGTAATGTATGTGCACAGTGACTGCACCAGCAGAATAGTGAGTGCAGCTCTGGAGTATAATACAGGATGTAACTCAGGATCAGTAATGTAATGTATGTACACAGTGACTGCACCAGCAGAATAGTGAGTGCAGCTCTGGAGCATAATACAGGATGTAACTCAGGATCAGTAATGTGATGTATGTTCACAGTGACTGCACCAGCAGAATAGTGAGTGCAGCTCTGGAGTATAATACAGTATGTAACTCAGGATCAGTAATGTAATGTATGTACACAGTGACTGCACCATCAGAATAGTGAGTGCAGCTCTGGAATATAATACAGGATGTAACTCAGGATCAGTAATGTAATGTATGTACACAGTGACTGCACCAGCAGAATAGTGAGTGCTGCTCTGGAGTATAATACAGGATGTAACTCAGGATCAGTAATGTAATGTTTGTACACAGTGACTTCACCAGCAGAATAGTGAGTGCAGCTCTGGAGTATAATACAAGATGTAACTCAGGATCAGTAATGTAATGTATATACACAGTGACTACACCAGCAGAATAGTGAGTGCAGCTCTGGAGTATAATACAGGATGTAACTCAGGATCAGTAATGTAATGTATGTACACAGTGACTGCACCAGCAGAATAGTGAGTGCAGCTCTGGAGTATAATACAGGATGAAACTCAGGATCAGTAATGTAATGTACGTACACAGTGACTGCACCAGCAGAATAGTGAGTGCAGCTCTGGGGTATAATACAGGATGTACCTCAGCATCAGTAATGTAATGTATGTACACAGTGACTGCACCAGCAGAATAGTGAGTGCAGCTCTGGGATATAATACAGGAGGTAACTCAGGATCAGTAATGTAATGTATGTACACAGTGACTGCACCAGCAGAATAGTGAGTACAGCTCTGGAGTATAATATAGGATGTAACTCAGGATCAGTAATGTAATGTATGTACACAGTGACTGCACCAGCAGAATAGTGAGTGCAGCTCTGGAGTATAATACAGGATGTAACTCAGGATCAGTAATGTAATGTATGTACACAGTGACTGCACAAGCAGAATAGTGAGTGCAGCTCTGGGGTATAATACAGGATGTAACTCAGGATCAGTAATGTAATGTATGTACACAGTGACTGCACCAGCAGAATAGTGAGTGAAGCTCTGGGGTATAATACAGGAGGTAACTCAGGATCAGTAATGTAATGTATGTACACAATGACTGCACCAGCAGAATAGTGAGTGCAGCTCTGGAGTATAATACAGGATGTAACTCAGGATCAGTAATGTAATGTATGTACACAGTGACTGCACCAGCAGAATAGTGAGTGCAGCTCTGGAGTATAATACAGGATGTAACTCAGGATCAGTAATGTAATGTATGTACACAGTGACTGCACCAGCAGAATAGTGAGTGCAGCTCTGGAGTATAATACAGGATGTAACTCAGGATCAGTAATGTAATATATGTACACATTGACTGCACCAGCAGAATAGTGAGTGCAGCTCTGGGGTATAATACAGGATGTAACTCAGGATCAGTAATGTAATATATGTACACAGTGACTGCACCAGCAGAATAGTGAGTGCAGCTCTGGAGTATAATACAGGATGTAACTCAGGATCAGTAATGTAATATATGTACACAGTGACTGCACCAGCAGAATAATGAGCGCAGCTCTGGAGTATAATACAGGATGTAACTCAGGATCAGTAATGTAATGTATGTACACAGTGACTGCACCAGCAGAATAGTGAGTGAAGCTCTGGAGTATAATACAGGATGTAACTCAGGATCAGTAATGTAATGTATGTACACAGCGACTGCACCAGCAGAATAGTGAGTGCAGCTCTGGAGTATAATACAGGATGTAACTCAGGATCAGTAATGTAATGTATGTACACAGTGACTGCACCAGCAGAATAGTGAGTGCAGCTCCGGAGTATAATACAGGGGGTAACTCAGGATCAGTAATGTAATGTATGTACACAGTGACTGCACCAGCAGAATAGTGAGTGCAGCTCTGGAGTATAATACAGGGGGTAACTCAGGATCAGTAATGTAATGTATGTACACAGTGTCTGCACCAGCAGAATAGTGAGTGCAGCTCTGGAGTATAATACAGGATGTAACTCAGGATCAGTAAAGTAATGTATGTACACAATGACTGCACCAGCAGAATAGTGAGTGCAGCTCTGGAGTATAATACAGGATGTAACTCAGGATCAGTAATGTAATGTATGTACACAGTGACTGCACCAGCAGAATAGTGAGTGCAGCTCTGGAGTATAATACAGGATGTAACTCAGGATCAGTAATGTAATGTATGTACACAGTGACTGCACCAGCAGCATAGTGAGTGCAGCTCTGGAGTATAATACAGGAGGTAACTCAGGATCAGTAATGTAATGTATGTACACAGTGACTGCACCAGCAGAATAGTGAGTGCAGCTCTGGAGTATAATACAGGATGAAACTCAGGATCAGTAATGTAATGTATGTACACAGTGACTGCACCAGCAGAATAGTGAGTGCAGCTCTGGAGTATAATACAGGATGTAACTCAGGATCAGTAATGTAATATATGTACACAGTGACTGCACCAGCAGAATAGTGAGTGCAGCTCTGGAGGATAATACAGGATGTAACTCAGGATCAGTAATGTAATGTATGTACACAGTGACTGCACCAGCAGAATAGTGAGTGCAGCTCTGGAGTATAATACAGGATGTAACTCAGGATCAGTAATGTAATGTATGTACACAGTGACTGCACCAGCAGAATAGTGAGTGCAGCTCTGGAGGATAATACAGGATGTAACTCCGGATCAGTAATGTAATGTATGTACACAGTGACTGCACCAGCAGAATAGTGAGTGCAGCTCTGGAGTATAATACAGGAGGTAACTCAGGATCAGTAATGTAATGTATGTACACAGTGACTGCACCAGCAGAATAGTGAGTGCAGCTCTGGAGTATAATACAGGATGTAACTCAGGATCAGTAATGTAATATATGTACACAGTGACTGCACCAGCAGAATAGTGAGTGCAGCTCTGGAGTATAATACAGGAGGTAACTCAGGATCAGTAATGTAATGTATGTACACAGTGACTGCACCAGCAGAATAGTGAGTGCAGCTCTGGAGTATAATACAGGATGTAACTCAGGATCAGTAATGTAATATATGTACACAGTGACTGCACCAGCAGAATAGTGAGTGCAACTCTGGAGTATAATACAGGATGTAACTCAGGATCAGTAATGTAATGTATGCACACAGTGACTGCACCAGCAGAATAGTGAGTGCAGCTCTGGAGTATAATACAGGAGGTAACTCAGGATCAGTAATGTAATATATGTACAGAGTGACTGCACCAGCAGAATAGTGAGTGCAACTCTGGAGTATAATACAGGAGGTAACTCAGGATCAGTAATGTAATGTATGTACACAGTGACTGCACCAGCAGAATAGTGAGTGCAACTCTGGAGTATAATACAGGATGTAACTCAGGATCAGTAATGTAATGTATGTACACAGTGACAGCACCAGCAGAATAGTGAGTGCAGCTCTGGAGTATAATACATGATGTAACTCAGGATCAGTAATGTAATGTAAGTACACAGTGACAGCACCAGCAGAATAGTGAGTGCAGCTCTGGAGTATAATACATGATGTAACTCAGGATCAGTAATGTAATGTAAGTACACAGTGACTGCACCAGCAAAATAGTGAGTGCAGCTCTGGAGTATAATACAGGATGTAACTCAGGATCAGTAATGTAATGTAAGTACACAGTGACTGCACCAGCAGAATAGTGAGTGCAGCTCTGGAGTATAATACAGGATGTAACTCAGGATCAGTAATGTAATGTATAAACACAGTGACTGCACCAGCAGAATAGTGAGTGCAGCTCTGGAGTATAATACAGGATTTATCTCAGGATCAGTAATGTAACTGTAATGTATGTACACAGTGACTGCACCAGCAGAATAGTGAGTGCAACTCTGGGGTATAATACAGGATGTAACTCAGGATCAGTAATGTAATGTATGTACACAGTGACTGCACCAGCAGAATAGTGAGTGCAGCTCTGGAGTATAATACATGATGTAACTCAGGATCAGTAATGTAATGTAAGTACACAGTGACTGCACCAGCAGAATAGTGAGTGCAGCTCTGGAGTATAATACATGATGTAACTCAGGATCAGTAATGTAATGTAAGTACACAGTGACTGCACCAGCAGAATAGTGAGTGCAGCTCCGGAGTATAATACAGGGGGTAACTCAGGATCAGTAATGTAATGTATGTACACAGTGACTGCACAAGCATTATAGTGAGTGCTGCTCTGGAGTATAATACAGGGGGTAACTCAGGATCAGTAATGTAATGTATGTACACAATGACTGCACCAGCAGAATAGTGAGTGCAGCTCTGGAGTATAATACAGGATGTAACTCAGGATCAGTAATCTAATGTATGTACACAGTGCCTGCACCAGCAGAATAGTGAGTGCAGCTCTGGAGTATAATACAGGATGTAACTCAGGATCAGTAATGTAATATATGTACACAGTGACTGCACCAGCAGAATAGTGAGTGCAGCTCTGGGGTATAATACAGGATGTAACTCAGGATCAGTAATGTAATATATGTACACAGTGACTGCACCAGCAGAATAGTGAGTGCAGCTCTGGAGTATAATACAGGATGTAACTCAGGATCAGTAATGTAATATATGTACACAGTGACTGCACCAGCAGAATAGTGAGTGCAGCTCTGGGGTATAATACAGGATGTAACTCAGGATCAGTAATGTAATATATGTACACAGTGACTGCACCAGCAGAATAGTGAGTGCAGCTCTGGAGTATAATACAGGATGTAACTCAGGATCAGTAATGTAATGTATGTACACAGTGACTGCACAAGCAGAATAGTGAGTGAAGCTCTGGGGTATAATACAGGAGGTAACTCAGGATCAGTAATGTAATGTATGTACACAATGACTGCACCAGCAGAATAGTGAGTGCAGCTCTGGAGTATAATACAGGATGTAACTCAGGATCAGTAATGTAATGTATGTACACAGTGACTGCACCAGCAGAATAGTGAGTGCAGCTCTGGAGTATAATACAGGATGTAACTCAGGATCAGTAATGTAATGTATGTACACAGTGACTGCACCAGCAGAATAGTGAGTGCAGCTCTGGAGTATAATACAGGATGTAACTCAGGATCAGTAATGTAATATATGTACACATTGACTGCACCAGCAGAATAGTGAGTGCAGCTCTGGGGTATAATACAGGATGTAACTCAGGATCAGTAATGTAATATATGTACACAGTGACTGCACCAGCAGAATAGTGAGTGCAGCTCTGGAGTATAATACAGGATGTAACTCAGGATCAGTAATGTAATATATGTACACAGTGACTGCACCAGCAGAATAATGAGCGCAGCTCTGGAGTATAATACAGGATGTAACTCAGGATCAGTAATGTAATGTATGTACACAGTGACTGCACCAGCAGAATAGTGAGTGAAGCTCTGGAGTATAATACAGGATGTAACTCAGGATCAGTAATGTAATGTATGTACACAGCGACTGCACCAGCAGAATAGTGAGTGCAGCTCTGGAGTATAATACAGGATGTAACTCAGGATCAGTAATGTAATGTATGTACACAGTGACTGCACCAGCAGAATAGTGAGTGCAGCTCCGGAGTATAATACAGGGGGTAACTCAGGATCAGTAATGTAATGTATGTACACAGTGACTGCACCAGCAGAATAGTGAGTGCAGCTCTGGAGTATAATACAGGGGGTAACTCAGGATCAGTAATGTAATGTATGTACACAGTGTCTGCACCAGCAGAATAGTGAGTGCAGCTCTGGAGTATAATACAGGATGTAACTCAGGATCAGTAAAGTAATGTATGTACACAATGACTGCACCAGCAGAATAGTGAGTGCAGCTCTGGAGTATAATACAGGATGTAACTCAGGATCAGTAATGTAATGTATGTACACAGTGACTGCACCAGCAGAATAGTGAGTGCAGCTCTGGAGTATAATACAGGATGTAACTCAGGATCAGTAATGTAATGTATGTACACAGTGACTGCACCAGCAGCATAGTGAGTGCAGCTCTGGAGTATAATACAGGAGGTAACTCAGGATCAGTAATGTAATGTATGTACACAGTGACTGCACCAGCAGAATAGTGAGTGCAGCTCTGGAGTATAATACAGGATGAAACTCAGGATCAGTAATGTAATGTATGTACACAGTGACTGCACCAGCAGAATAGTGAGTGCAGCTCTGGAGTATAATACAGGATGTAACTCAGGATCAGTAATGTAATATATGTACACAGTGACTGCACCAGCAGAATAGTGAGTGCAACTCTGGAGTATAATACAGGATGTAACTCAGGATCAGTAATGTAATGTATGTACACAGTGACTGCACCAGCAGAATAGTGAGTGCAGCTCTGGAGTATAATACAGGAGGTAACTCAGGATCAGTAATGTAATGTATGTACACAGTGACTGCACCAGCAGAATAGTGAGTGCAGCTCTGGAGTATAATACAGGATGTAACTCAGGATCAGTAATGTAATATATGTACACAGTGACTGCACCAGCAGAATAGTGAGTGCAACTCTGGAGTATAATACAGGATGTAACTCAGGATCAGTAATGTAATGTATATACACAGTGACTGCACCAGCAGAATAGTGAGTGCAGCTCTGGAGTATAATACAGGAGGTAACTCAGGATCAGTAATGTAATATATGTACAGAGTGACTGCACCAGCAGAATAGTGAGTGCAACTCTGGAGTATAATACAGGATGTAACTCAGGATCAGTAATGTAATGTATGTACACAGTGACAGCACCAGCAGAATAGTGAGTGCAGCTCTGGAGTATAATACATGATGTAACTCAGGATCAGTAATGTAATGTAAGTACACAGTGACTGCACCAGCAAAATAGTGAGTGCAGCTCTGGAGTATAATACAGGATGTAACTCAGGATCAGTAATGTAATGTAAGTACACAGTGACTGCACCAGCAGAATAGTGAGTGCAGCTCTGGAGTATAATACAGGATGTAACTCAGGATCAGTAATGTAATGTATAAACACAGTGACTGCACCAGCAGAATAGTGAGTGCAGCTCTGGAGTATAATACAGGATTTATCTCAGGATCAGTAATGTAACTGTAATGTATGTACACAGTGACTGCACCAGCAGAATAGTGAGTGCAACTCTGGGGTATAATACAGGATGTAACTCAGGATCAGTAATGTAATGTATGCACACAGTGACTGCACCAGCAGAATAGTGAGTGCAGCTCTGGAGTATAATACATGATGTAACTCAGGATCAGTAATGTAATGTAAGTACACAGTGACTGCACCAGCAGAATAGTGAGTGCAGCTCCGGAGTATAATACAGGGGGTAACTCAGGATCAGTAATGTAATGTATGTACACAGTGACTGCACAAGCATTATAGTGAGTGCTGCTCTGGAGTATAATACAGGGGGTAACTCAGGATCAGTAATGTAATGTATGTACACAATGACTGCACCAGCAGAATAGTGAGTGCAGCTCTGGAGTATAATACAGGATGTAACTCAGGATCAGTAATCTAATGTATGTACACAGTGCCTGCACCAGCAGAATAGTGAGTGCAGCTCTGGAGTATAATACAGGATGTAACTCAGGATCAGTAATGTAATATATGTACACAGTGACTGCACCAGCAGAATAGTGAGTGCAGCTCTGGGGTATAATACAGGATGTAACTCAGGATCAGTAATGTAATATATGTACACAGTGACTGCACCAGCAGAATAGTGAGTGCAGCTCTGGAGTATAATACAGGATGTAACTCAGGATCAGTAATGTAATATATGTACACAGTGACTGCACCAGCAGAATAGTGAGTGCAGCTCTGGGGTATAATACAGGATGTAACTCAGGATCAGTAATGTAATATATGTACACAGTGACTGCACCAGCAGAATAGTGAGTGCAGCTCTGGAGTATAATACAGGATGTAACTCAGGATCAGTAATGTAATGTATGTACACAGTGACTGCACCAGCAGAATAGTGAGTGCAGCTCTGGGGTATAATACAGGAGGTAACTCAGGATCAATAATGTAATGTATGTACACAGTGACTGCACCAGCAGAATAGTGAGTGCAGCTCTGGAGTATAATACAGGATGTAACTCAGGATCAGTAATGTAATGTATGTACACAGTGACTGCACCAGCAGAATAGTGAGTGCAGCTCTGGAGTATAATATAGGATGTAACTCAGGATCAGTAATGTAATGTATGTACACAGTGACTGCACCAGCAGAATAGTGAGTGCAGCTCTGGAGTATAATACAGGATGTAACTCAGGATCAGTAATGTAATTGTAATGTATGTACACAGTGACTGCACCAGCAGAATAGTGAGTGCAGCTCTGGAGTATAATACAGGGGGTAACTCAGGATCAGTAATGTAATGTATGTGCACAGTGTCTGCACCAGCAGAATAGTGAGTGCAGCTCTGGAGTATAATACAGGATGTAACTCAGGATCAGTAATGTAATGTATGTACACAGTGACTGCACCAGCAGAATAGTGAGTGCAGCTCTGGAGTATAATACAGGATGTAACTCAGGATCAGTAATGTAATGCATGTACACAGTGACTGCACCAGCAGCATAGTGAGCGCAGCTCTGGAGTATAATACAGGATGTAACTCAGGATCAGTAATGTAATGTATGTACACAGTGACTGCACCAGCAGCATAGTGAGTGCAGCTCTGGAGTATAATACAGGAGGTAACTCAGGATCAGTAATGTAATGTATGTACACAGTGACTGCACCAGCAGAATAGTGAGCGCAGCTCTGGAGTATAATACAGGATGTAACTCAGGATCAGTAATGTAATGTATGTACACAGTGACTGCACCAGCAGCATAGTGAGTGCAGCTCTGGAGTATAATACAGGAGGTAACTCAGGATCAGTAATGTAATGTATGTACACAGTGACTGCACCAGCAGAATAGTGAGTACAGCTCTGGAGTATAATACAGGATGTAACTCAGGATCAGTAATGTAATGTATGTACACAGTGACTGCACCAGCAGAATAGTGAGTGCAGCTCTGGAGTATAATACATGATGTAACTCAGGATCAGTAATGTAATGTAAGTACACAGTGACTGCACCAGCAGAATAGTGAGTGCAGCTCTGGAGTATAATACAGGATTTATCTCAGGATCAGTAATGTAACTGTAATGTATGTACACAGTGACTGCACCAGCAGAATAGTGAGTGCAGCTCTGGGGTATAATACAGGATGTAACTCAGGATCAGTAATGTAATGTATGTACACAGTGACTGCACCAGCAGAATAGTGAGTGCAGCTCTGGGGTATAATACAGGATGTAACTCAGGATCAGTAATGTAATGTATGTACACAGTGACTGCACCAGCAGAATAGTGAGTGAAGCTCTGGGGTATAATACAGGAGGTAACTCAGGATCAGTACAGGATCAGTGATGTAATGTATGTGCACAGTGACTGCACCAGCAGAATAGTGAGTGCAGCTCCGGAGTATAATACAGGGGGTAACTCAGGATCAGTAATGTAATGTATGTACACAGTGACTGCACCAGCAGAATAGTGAGTGCAGCTCTGGAGTATAATACAGGATGTAACTCAGGATCAGTAATATAATGTATGTACACAGTGACTGCACCAGCAGAATAGTGAGTGCAGCTCTGGAGTATAATACAGGATGTAACTCAGGATCAGTAATGTAATGTATGTACACAGTGACTGCACCAGCAGAATAGTGAGTGAAGCTCTGGGGTATAATACAGGAGGTAACTCAGGATCAGTACAGGATCAGTGATGTAATGTATGTGCACAGTGACTGCACCAGCAGAATAGTGAGTGCTGCTCTGGGGTATAATACAGGAGGTAACTCAGGATCAATAATGTAATGTATGTACACAGTGACTGCACCAGCAGAATAGTGAGTGCAGCTCTGGAGTATAATACAGGATGTAACTCAGGATCAGTAATGTAATGTATGTACACAGTGACTGCACCAGCAGAATAGTGAGTGCAGCTCTGGAGTATAATACAGGAGGTAACTCAGGATCAGTAATGTAATGTATGTACACAGTGACTGCACCAGCAGAATAGTGAGTGCAGCTCTGGAGGATAATACAGGATGTAACTCAGGATCAGTAATGTAATGTATGTACACAGTGACTGCACCAGCAGAATAGTGAGTGCAACTCTGGAGTATAATACAGGAGGTAACTCAGGATCAGTAATGTAATGTATGTACACAGTGACTGCACCAGCAGAATAGTGAGTGCAACTCTGGAGTATAATACAGGATGTAACTCAGGATCAGTAATGTAATGTATGTACACAGTGACAGCACCAGCAGAATAGTGAGTGCAGCTCTGGAGTATAATACATGATGTAACTCAGGATCAGTAATGTAATGTAAGTACACAGTGACTGCACCAGCAGAATAGTGAGTGCAGCTCTGGAGTATAATACAGGATGTAACTCAGGATCAGTAATGTAATGTAAGTACACAGTGACTGCACCAGCAGAATAGTGAGTGCAGCTCTGGAGTATAATACAGGATGTAACTCAGGATCAGTAATGTAATGTATAAACACAGTGACTGCACCAGCAGAATAGTGAGTGCAGCTCTGGAGTATAATACAGGATTTATCTCAGGATCAGTAATGTAACTGTAATGTATGTACACAGTGACTGCACCAGCAGAATAGTGAGTGCAGCTCTGGAGTATAATACATGATGTAACTCAGGATCAGTAATGTAATGTAAGTACACAGTGACTGCACCAGCAGAATAGTGAGTGCAGCTCTGGAGTATAATACATGATGTAACTCAGGATCAGTAATGTAATGTAAGTACACAGTGACTGCACCAGCAGAATAGTGAGTGCAGCTCCGGAGTATAATACAGGGGGTAACTCAGCATCAGTAATGTAATGTATGTACACAGTGACTGCACAAGCATTATAGTGAGTGCTGCTCTGGAGTATAATACAGGGGGTAACTCAGGATCAGTAATGTAATGTATGTACACAATGACTGCACCAGCAGAATAGTGAGTGCAGCTCTGGAGTATAATACAGGATGTAACTCAGGATCAGTAATCTAATGTATGTACACAGTGCCTGCACCAGCAGAATAGTGAGTGCAGCTCTGGAGTATAATACAGGATGTAACTCAGGATCAGTAATGTAATATATGTACACAGTGACTGCACCAGCAGAATAGTGAGTGCAGCTCTGGGGTATAATACAGGATGTAACTCAGGATCAGTAATGTAATATATGTACACAGTGACTGCACCAGCAGAATAGTGAGTGCAGCTCTGGAGTATAATACAGGATGTAACTCAGGATCAGTAATGTAATATATGTACACAGTGACTGCACCAGCAGAATAGTGAGTGCAGCTCTGGGGTATAATACAGGATGTAACTCAGGATCAGTAATGTAATATATGTACACAGTGACTGCACCAGCAGAATAGTGAGTGCAGCTCTGGAGTATAATACAGGATGTAACTCAGGATCAGTAATGTAATGTATGTACACAGTGACTGCACCAGCAGAATAGTGAGTGCAGCTCTGGGGTATAATACAGGAGGTAACTCAGGATCAATAATGTAATGTATGTACACAGTGACTGCACCAGCAGAATAGTGAGTGCAGCTCTGGAGTATAATACAGGATGTAACTCAGGATCAGTAATGTAATGTATGTACACAGTGACTGCACCAGCAGAATAGTGAGTGCAGCTCTGGAGTATAATACAGGATGTAACTCAGGATCAGTAATGTAATGTATGTACACAGTGACTGCACCAGCAGAATAGTGAGTACAGCTCTGGAGTATAATACAGGATGTAACTCAGGATCAGTAATGTAATTGTAATGTATGTACACAGTGACTGCACCAGCAGAATAGTGAGTGCAGCTCTGGAGTATAATACAGGGGGTAACTCAGGATCAGTAATGTAATGTATGTGCACAGTGTCTGCACCAGCAGAATAGTGAGTGCAGCTCTGGAGTATAATACAGGATGTAACTCAGGATCAGTAATGTAATGTATGTACACAGTGACTGCACCAGCAGAATAGTGAGTGCAGCTCTGGAGTATAATACAGGATGTAACTCAGGATCAGTAATGTAATGCATGTACACAGTGACTGCACCAGCAGCATAGTGAGCGCAGCTCTGGAGTATAATACAGGATGTAACTCAGGATCAGTAATGTAATGTATGTACACAGTGACTGCACCAGCAGAATAGTGAGCGCAGCTCTGGAGTATAATACAGGATGTAACTCAGGATCAGTAATGTAATGTATGTACACAGTGACTGCACCAGCAGCATAGTGAGTGCAGCTCTGGAGTATAATACAGGAGGTAACTCAGGATCAGTAATGTAATGTATGTACACAGTGACTGCACCAGCAGAATAGTGAGTACAGCTCTGGAGTATAATACAGGATGTAACTCAGGATCAGTAATGTAATGTATGTACACAGTGACTGCACCAGCAGAATAGTGAGTGCAGCTCTGGAGTATAATACATGATGTAACTCAGGATCAGTAATGTAATGTAAGTACACAGTGACTGCACCAGCAGAATAGTGAGTGCAGCTCTGGAGTATAATACAGGATTTATCTCAGGATCAGTAATGTAACTGTAATGTATGTACACAGTGACTGCACCAGCAGAATAGTGAGTGCAGCTCTGGGGTATAATACAGGATGTAACTCAGGATCAGTAATGTAATGTATGTACACAGTGACTGCACCAGCAGAATAGTGAGTGCAGCTCTGGGGTATAATACAGGATGTAACTCAGGATCAGTAATGTAATGTATGTACACAGTGACTGCACCAGCAGAATAGTGAGTGAAGCTCTGGGGTATAATACAGGAGGTAACTCAGGATCAGTACAGGATCAGTGATGTAATGTATGTGCACAGTGACTGCACCAGCAGAATAGTGAGTGCAGCTCCGGAGTATAATACAGGGGGTAACTCAGGATCAGTAATGTAATGTATGTACACAGTGACTGCACCAGCAGAATAGTGAGTGCAGCTCTGGAGTATAATACAGGATGTAACTCAGGATCAGTAATATAATGTATGTACACAGTGACTGCACCAGCAGAATAGTGAGTGCAGCTCTGGAGTATAATACAGGATGTAACTCAGGATCAGTAATGTAATGTATGTACACAGTGTCTGCACCAGCAGAATAGTGAGTGCAGCTCTGGAGGATAATACAGGATGTAACTCAGGATCAGTAATGTAATGTATGTACACAGTGACTGCACCAGCAGAATAGTGAGTGAAGCTCTGGGGTATAATACAGGAGGTAACTCAGGATCAGTACAGGATCAGTGATGTAATGTATGTGCACAGTGACTGCACCAGCAGAATAGTGAGTGCTGCTCTGGGGTATAATACAGGAGGTAACTCAGGATCAATAATGTAATGTATGTACACAGTGACTGCACCAGCAGAATAGTGAGTGCAGCTCTGGAGTATAATACAGGATGTAACTCAGGATCAGTAATGTAATGTATGTACACAGTGACTGCACCAGCAGAATAGTGAGTGCAGCTCTGGAGTATAATACAGGAGGTAACTCAGGATCAGTAATGTAATGTATGTACACAGTGACTGCACCAGCAGAATAGTGAGTGCAGCTCTGGAGTATAATACAGGATGTAACTCAGGATCAGTAATATAATGTATGTACACAGTGACTGCACCAGCAGAATAGTGAGTGCAGCTCTGGGGTATAATACAGGAGGTAACTCAGGATCAATAATGTAATGTATGTACACAGTGACTGCACCAGCAGAATAGTGAGTGCAGCTCTGGAGTATAATACAGGATGTAACTCAGGATCAGTAATGTAATGTATGTACACAGTGACTGCACCAGCAGAATAGTGAGTGCAGCTCTGGAGTATAATACAGGATGTAACTCAGGATCAGTAATGTAATGTATGTACACAGTGACTGCACCAGCAGAATAGTGAGTGCAGCTCTGGGGTGTAATACAGGATGTAACTCAGGATCAGTAATATAATGTATGTACACAGTGACTGCACCAGCAGAATAGTGAGTGAAGCTCTGGGGTATAATACAGGAGGTAACTCAGGATCAGTACAGGATCAGTGATGTAATGTATGTGCACAGTGACTGCACCAGCAGAATAGTGAGTGCTGCTCTGGGGTATAATACAGGAGGTAACTCAGGATCAGTAATGTAATGTATGTACACAGTGACTGCACCAGCAGAATAGTGAGTGCAGCTCTGGAGTATAATACAGGATTTATCTCAGGATCAGTAATGTAACTGTAATGTATGTACACAGTGACTGCACCAGCAGAATAGTGAGTGCAGCTCTGGGGTATAATACAGGATGTAACTCAGGATCAGTAATGTAATGTATGTACACAGTGACTGCACCAGCAGAATAGTGAGTGCAGCTCTGGGGTATAATACAGGATGTAACTCAGGATCAGTAATGTAATGTATGTACACAGTGACTGCACCAGCAGAATAGTGAGTGAAGCTCTGGGGTATAATACAGGAGGTAACTCAGGATCAGTACAGGATCAGTGATGTAATGTATGTGCACAGTGACTGCACCAGCAGAATAGTGAGTGCAGCTCCGGAGTATAATACAGGGGGTAACTCAGGATCAGTAATATAATGTATGTACACAGTGACTGCACCAGCAGAATAGTGAGTGCAGCTCTGGAGTATAATACAGGATGTAACTCAGGATCAGTAATGTAATGTATGTACACAGTCTCTGCACCAGCAGAATAGTGAGTGCAGCTCTGGAGGATAATACAGGATGTAACTCAGGATCAGTAATGTAATGTATGTACACAGTGACTGCACCAGCAGAATAGTGAGTGCAGCTCTGGAGTATAATACAGGATGTAACTCAGGATCAGTAATGTAATGTATGTACACAGTGACTGCACCAGCAGAATAGTGAGTGCAGCTCTGGGGTGTAATACAGGATGTAACTCAGGATCAGTAATGTAATGTATGTACACAGTGACTGCACCAGCAGAATAGTGAGTGAAGCTCTGGGGTATAATACAGGAGGTAACTCAGGATCAGTACAGGATCAGTGATGTAATGTATGTGCACAGTGACTGCACCAGCAGAATAGTGAGTGCTGCTCTGGGGTATAATACAGGAGGTAACTCAGGATCAGTAATGTAATGTATGTACACAGTGACTGCACCAGCAGAATAGTGAGTGCAGCTCTGGAGTATAATACAGGATGTAACTCAGGATCAGTAATGTAATGTATGTACACAGTGACTGCACCAGCAGCATAGTGAGTGCAGCTCTGGAGTATAATACAGGAGGTAACTCAGGATCAGTAATGTAATGTATGTACACAGTAACTGCACCAGCAGAATAGTGAGTGCAGCACTGGAGTATAATACAGGATGTAACTCAGGATCAGTAATGTAATGTATGTACACAGTGACTGCACCAGCAGAATAGTGAGTGCAGCTCTGGAGTATAATACAGGATGTAACTCCGGATTAGTAATGTAATGTATGTACACAGTGACTGCACCAGCAGAATAGTGAGTGCAGCTCTGGAGTATAATACATGATGTAACTCAGGATCAGTAATGTAATGTAAGTACACAGTGACTGCACCAGCAGAATAGTGAGTGCAGCTCTGGAGTATAATACAGGATTTATCTCAGGATCAGTAATGTAACTGTAATGTATGTACACAGTGACTGCACCAGCAGAATAGTGAGTACAGCTCTGGGGTATAATATAGGATGTAACTCAGGATCAGTAATGTAATGTATGTACACAGTGACTGCACCAGCAGAATAGTGAGTGCAGCTCTGGGGTATAATACAGGATGTAACTCAGGATCAGTAATGTAATGTATGTACACAGTGACTGCACAAGCAGAATAGTGAGTGCAGCTCCGGAGTATAATACAGGGGGTAACTCAGGATCAGTAATGTAATGCATGTACACAGTGACTGCACAAGCATTATAGTGAGTGCTGCTCTGGAGTATAATACAGGGGGTAACTCAGGATCAGTAATGTAATGTATGTACACAGTGACTGCACCAGCAGAATAGTGAGTGCAGCTCTGGGGTATAATACAGGATGTAACTCAGGATCAGTAATGTAATGTATGTACACAGTGACTGCACCAGCAGAATAGTGAGTGAAGCTCTGGGGTATAATACAGGAGGTAACTCAGGATCAGTAATGTAATGTATGTACACAGTGACTGCACAAGCAGAATAGTGAGTGCAGCTCCGGAGTATAATACAGGGGGTAACTCAGGATCAGTAATGTAATGCATGTACACAGTGACTGCACAAGCATTATAGTGAGTGCTGCTCCGGAGTATAATACAGGGGGTAACTCAGGATCAGTAATGTAATGTATGTACACAGTGACTGCACCAGCAGAATAGTGAGTGCAGCTCTGGAGTATAATACAGGATGTAACTCAGGATCAGTAATGTAATGTATGTACACAGTGTCTGCACCAGCAGAATAGTGAGTGCAGCTCTGGAGGATAATACAGGATGTAACTCAGGATCAGTAATGTAATGTATGTACACAGTGACTGCACCAGCAGAATAGTGAGTGCAGCTCTGGAGTATAATACAGGAGGTAACTCAGGATCAGTAATGTAATGTATGTACACAGTGACTGCACCAGCAGAATAGTGAGTGCAGCTCTGGAGTATAATACAGGATGTAACTCAGGATCAGTAATGTAATGTATGTACACAGTGACTGCACCAGCAGAATAGTGAGTGCAGCTCTGGAGTATAATACAGGATGTAACTCAGGATCAGTAATGTAATGTATGTACACAGTGACTGCACCAGCAGAATAGTGAGTGCAGCTCTGGAGTATAATACAGGATGTAACTCAGGATCAGTAATGTAATGTATGTACACAGTGACTGCACCAGCAGAATAGTGAGTTCAGCTCTGGGGTGTAATACAGGATGTAACTCAGGATCAGTAATGTAATGTATGTACACAGTGACTGCACCAGCAGAATAGTGAGTGAAGCTCTGGGGTATAATACAGGAGGTAACTCAGGATCAGTAATGTAATGTATGTACACAGTGACTGCACCAGCAGAATAGTGAGTGCAGCTCTGGAGTATAATACAGGATGTAACTCAGGATCAGTAATGTAATGTATGTACACAGTGACTGCACCAGCAGAATAGTGAGTGCAGCTCTGGAGTATAATACAGGATGTAACTCAGGATCAGTAATGTAATGTATGTACACAGTGACTGCACCAGCAGAATAGTGAGTTCAGCTCTGGGGTGTAATACAGGATGTAACTCAGGATCAGTAATGTAATGTATGTACACAGTGACTGCACCAGCAGAATAGTGAGTGAAGCTCTGGGGTATAATACAGGAGGTAACTCAGGATCAGTGATGTAATGTATGTGCACAGTGACTGCACCAGCAGAATAGTGAGTGAAGCTCTGGGGTATAATACAGGAGGTAACTCAGGATCAGTAATGTAATGTATGTACACAGTGACTGCACCAGCAGAATAGTGAGTGCAGCTCTGGAGTATAATACAGGATGTAACTCAGGATCAGTAATGTAATGTATGTACACAGTGACTGCACCAGCAGAATAGTGAGTGCAGCTCTGGAGTATAATACAGGATGTAACTCAGGATCAGTAATGTAATGTATGTACACAGTGACTGCACCAGCAGAATAGTGAGTTCAGCTCTTGGGTGTAATACAGGATGTAACTCAGGATCAGTAATGTAATGTATGTACACAGTGACTGCACCAGCAGAATAGTGAGTGAAGCTCTGGGGTATAATACAGGAGGTAACTCAGGATCAGTACAGGATCAGTGATGCAATGTATGTGCACAGTGACTGCACCAGCAGAATAGTGAGTGCAGCTCTGGAGTATAATACAGGAGGTAACTCAGGATCAGTAATGTAATGTATGTACACAGTGATTTCACCAGCAGAATAGTGAGTACAGCTCTGGAGTATAATACAGGATGTAACTCAGGATCAGTAATGTAATGTATGTACACAGTGACTGCACCAGCAGAATAGTGAGTGCAGCTCTGGAGTATAATACAGGATGTAACTCAGGATCAGTAATGTAATGTATGTACACAGTGACTGCACCAGCAGAATAGTGAGTTCAGCTCTGGGGTGTAATACAGGATGTAACTCAGGATCAGTAATGTAATGTATGTACACAGTGACTGCACCAGCAGAATAGTGAGTGAAGCTCTGGGGTATAATACAGGAGGTAACTCAGGATCAGTACAGGATCAGTGATGTAATGTATGTGCACAGTGACTGCACCAGCAGAATAGTGAGTGCAGCTCTGGAGTATAATACAGGAGGTAACTCAGGATCAGTAATGTAATGTATGTACACAGTGACTTCACCAGCAGAATAGTGAGTACAGCTCTGGAGTATAATACAGGATGTAACTCAGGATCAGTAATGTAATGTATGTACACAGTGACTGCACCAGCAGAATAGTGAGTGCAGCTCTGGAGTATAATACAGGATGTAACTCAGGATCAGTAATGTAATGTATGTACACAGTGACTGCACCAGCAGAATAGTGAGTTCAGCTCTTGGGTGTAATACAGGATGTAACTCAGGATCAGTAATGTAATGTATGTACACAGTGACTGCACCAGCAGAATAGTGAGTGAAGCTCTGGGGTATAATACAGGAGGTAACTCAGGATCAGTACAGGATCAGTGATGCAATGTATGTGCACAGTGACTGCACCAGCAGAATAGTGAGTGCAGCTCTGGAGTATAATACAGGAGGTAACTCAGGATCAGTAATGTAATGTATGTACACAGTGACTTCACCAGCAGAATAGTGAGTACAGCTCTGGAGTATAATACAGGATGTAACTCAGGATCAGTAATGTAATGTATGTACACAGTGACTGCACCAGCAGAATAGTGAGTGCAGCTCTGGAGTATAATACAGGATGTAACTCAGGATCAGTAATGTAATGTATGTACACAGTGACTGCACCAGCAGAATAGTGAGTTCAGCTCTGGGGTGTAATACAGGATGTAACTCAGGATCAGTAATGTAATGTATGTACACAGTGACTGCACCAGCAGAATAGTGAGTGAAGCTCTGGGGTATAATACAGGAGGTAACTCAGGATCAGTACAGGATCAGTGATGTAATGTATGTGCACAGTGACTGCACCAGCAGAATAGTGAGTGCAGCTCTGGAGTATAATACAGGAGGTAACTCAGGATCAGTAATGTAATGTATGTACACAGTGACTTCACCAGCAGAATAGTGAGTACAGCTCTGGAGTATAATACAGGATGTAACTCAGGATCAGTAATGTAATGTATGTACACAGTGACTGCACCAGCAGAATAGTGAGTGCAGCTCTGGAGTATAATACAGGATGTAACTCAGGATCAGTAATGTAATGTATGTACACAGTGACTGCACCAGCAGAATAGTGAGTGCAGCTCTGGAGTATAATACAGGATGTAACTCAGGATCAGTAATGTAATGTATGTACACAGTGACTGCACCAGCAGCATAGTGAGTGCAGCTCTGGAGTATAATACAGGATGTAACTCAGGATCAGTAATGTAATGTATGTACACAGTGAATGCATCAGCAGAATAGTGAGTGCAGCTCTGGAGTATAATACAGGATGTAACTCAGGATCAGTAATGTAACGTATGTACACAGTGACTGCACCAGCAGAATAGTGAGTGCAGCTCTGGAGTATAATACAGGATGTAACTCAGGATCAGTAATGTAATGTATGTACACAGTGACTGCACCAGCAGCATAGTGAGTGCAGCTCTGGAGTATAATACAGGATGTAACTCAGGATCAGTAATGTAATGTATGTACACAGTGACTGCACCAGCAGCATAGTGAGTGCAGCTCTGGAGTATAATACAGGAGGTTACTCAGGATCAGTAATGTAATGTATGTACACAGTGACTGCACCAGCAGCAGAATAGTGAGTGCAGCTCTGGAGTATAATACAGGATGTAACTCAGGATCAGTAATGTAATGTATGTACACAGTGACTGCACCAGCAGAATAGTGAGTGCAGCTCTGGGGTATAATACAGGAGGTAACTCAGGATCAGTAATGTAATGTATGTACACAGTGACTGCACCAGCAGAATAGTGAGTGCAGCTCTGGAGTGTAATACACAAGGTAACTCAGGATCAGTAATGTAATGTATGTACACAGTGACTGCACCAGCAGAATAGTGAGTGCAGCTCTGGAGTATAATACAGGATGTAACTCAGGATCAGTAATGTAATGTATGTACACAGTGACTGCACCAGCAGAATAGTGAGTGCAGCTCTGGGGTATAATACAGGAGGTAACTCAGGATCAGTAATGTAATGTATGTACACAGTGACTGCACCAGCAGAATAGTGAGTGCAGCTCTGGAGTGTAATACACAAGGTAACTCCGGATCAGTAATGTAATGTATGTACACAGTGACTGCACCAGCAGAATAGTGAGTGCAGCTCTGGAGTATAATACAGGATGTAACTCAGGATCAGTAATGTAATGTATGTACACAGTGACTGCACCAGCAGAATAGTGAGTGCAGCTCTGGAGTATAATACAGGAGGTAACTCAGGATCAGTAATGTAATGTATGTACACAGTGACTGCACCAGCAGAATAGTGAGTGCAGCTCTGGAGTGTAATACACAAGGTAACTCAGGATCAGTAATGTAATGTATGTACACAGTGACTGCACCAGCAGAATAGTGAGTGCAGCTCTGGAGTATAATACAGGATGTAACTCAGGATCAGTAATGTAATGTATGTACACAGTGACTGCACCAGCAGAATAGTGAGTGCAGCTTTGGAGTATAATACAGGATGGAGCTCAGGATCAGTAATGTAATGTATGTACACAGTGACTGCACCAGCAGAATAGTGAGCGCAGCTCTGGAGTATAATACAGGAGGTAACTCAGGATCAGTAATGTAATGTATGTACACAGTGACTGCACCAGCAGCATAGTGAGTGCAGCTCTGGAGTATAATACAGGAGGTAACTCAGGATCAGTAATGTAATGTACTTTCCTATCATGCAGTATTAACAGAGAGGCATCTGATTGGCTCCAAAATCTGTCAGACGACAACCCCCAACATCCAGCCAATGTCATTAAGAACGAGAAGTACTGGGGGTGATGATGATCCGGCCCCACAGGTCCCTGATCTCCCATCATCCCGTCTGTCTGGGATCACATGAACTGACAGAAGGATCCACACAAGAATCATACAGAAAAGATCTGGGGTCAGTTCTCCAAGA
The DNA here is from genome assembly GCF_046119375.1 of Phyllobates terribilis. Classification (NCBI taxonomy): domain Eukaryota; kingdom Metazoa; phylum Chordata; class Amphibia; order Anura; family Dendrobatidae; genus Phyllobates; species Phyllobates terribilis. The sequence goes on along the minus strand of NW_027362764.1, from coordinate 13,479,520 downwards.
TGTTTGGACCAATCTCCTGCCACGATACTCCATGATAAGTGTATAAGTATTGAATATAAATTATACTGATGATGGAGGCGATGGGCAGTCACCAGATACTGATGATGGAGGCGACGGGCGGTCACCAGATACTGATGATGGAGGTGACGGGCGGTCACAAGATACTGATGATGGAGGCGATGGGCAGTCACCAGATACTGATGATGGAGGTGACGGGCGGTCACCAGATACTGATGATGGAGGTGACGGGCGGTCACAAGATACTGATGATGGAGGCGATGGGCAGTCACCAGATACTGATGATGGAGGCGACGGGCGGTCACCAGATACTGATGATGGAGGTGACGGGCGGTCACCAGATACTGATGATGGAGGTGACGGGTGGTCACCAGATACTGATGATGGAGGTGACGGGCGGTCACCAGATACTGATGATGGAGGTGACGGGCGGTGACCAGATACTGATGATGGAGGTGACGGGCGGTCACCAGATACTGATGATGGAGGTGACGGGCGGTCACCAGATACTGATGATGGAGGTGACGGGCATTCAATTTACAATTTGTTAATTCATAAAAATAAACTATTCATCTTTCTATTTTTGAAAGCATTTGGACTTTATCATTTTTTACGCTGCTTCCTAAAACTTTTGCACAGTGTTGTCTATGAAGTAATGTAGGAACTTACTGCCAAATTTCCTATTAATGACGCTTAGCTTCTGTGCACGTTCAGATCAGATTGTGTGCGATTGATGAATTATTTAAAAAAAAAAAATACAGATGTAATAAAGGATCATCTGTGTCATTGTAACAACGAGGCAGCAAACCAACAATCAGGATGAGAGCAATGCCGGTAACTGCAGACAATCTATCATTATATTCACTGCAGGTAACACTGGAAGAACAAGTTATAGCTGAGAACACAGTGACGGGAAACACCGGCCATGATTTACCGAAAGCGAGAATATAAAAATATATAAAAAGTAATCTTCATGTCTTATATTAGCAAAAGAAAGTGCGAGAACACAAGGAGGAAGACGAAATGAATGCAATTAGTATAATAGTCATTATATTCTTGTACATAGGAGCAGTATTAACGTGCCCCCTGGGGCCGTGGGGTACTCGGTAGCCGGGCCCGTCCTTTTTGGGGTAGTCACGGTGGCAGTGACCCGGTTCGTGGCCCAGGGCGGTCAATAAGAAAAGTCAATTGGGAAATAAACTTTTGGGGATAATGATTTGTGACACAATTGTATATTAGGTTAAAGCATGGCAAAGACAAAGGCAAATGTATCACCAGATGTCATGAAGCCATAAAGAGGAGCTATGGGATTCACCTCTTCTCAGAGCCAAGTGTCTCATACATTAAAGAAAGAAAAAGAAGGTTCTGGAACAGCTGAAAAACCTAGAAGTGGACGACAACGGAGAACGTCCTCCAGAGCTGATCACATTATCAAGGAAAAGTCAGTATCCGACGTCCATAGAAGTGCTGCACAGATTCCACACGAAATGAAGGAAGAATATGGGGTCAAAGTGAGTCGCCAAACTGTGGTGACGGCTAAGAGCAGGAGGGCTGAATGCACGAGGTCCAGTCAAGAAGCCTTTCATCTCTGCAAAGAACCGGAAGGTCCGACTTGAGTTTGCCAAAGAACAATGGAAAGAGACAGATTGGTGTAAGGTGTTGTGGACGGATGAATCCAAGGTCAGTCTGTTTGGTAGTGATGGCAGCACTATATATACCGCCCAATTTGAAAACGTACCACACACCTACAGTGAAGCATGGTGGAGGCAATGTCATGGTTTGGGGTTGCTTTTCTGTATCTGCCATTGACCCTCTGCATAGGATTGATGGAAATATGAATGCTGCCATGTACAAGGATATACTGGAGAATATAATGCTGCCACATGGTAAAACCAAAGTAGGCAGGGGATGGAGATTCCAGCAAGACAATGATCCTAAGCGACATCCGATGTAGTCAAGAATTGGTTAGAAATGAAAAATGTCTGCCTGTTGCAATGGCCGAGCCAATCACCTGATTTACACCCTATAGAGCACCTCTGGGATGAGTTAGGGCGAGGAGTTGGGGCCCCGGACCCAGAGCAATAAAGATGAATTGTTTGCAGATTTCCAAATGGAGCAAGATCCCTCCAGACGTCTTGAATACCCGAGTGGCTTCAATGCCCCGTCGTGCGGTGCAGGAATTACAGCAAGAGGTTCTGCTACAAAATCTAAGTTATGGCATTGTGCAATGAATTACTCCCCATGTCGTGATCAATAAACAGTAGATGCAAAACTTCTGGCCGTCAGTTTTCTTTAATTTTAATAACCAAACCTGTATTCAAAAGCATTGTGGGTAAAATGAAGGTCTTGTATGATGACAGCTTCATGCACGTTCAATTCATCACCAGGGAAATGGCGTCACCACAACCGGACAGAAGTCATCACCCTTTTGGTCGCCGCTGTGTATATGTTTGTTGCTGAATGACAGGTCTATGGTGATGATTTCCGTCCCTGTTATTTTGATGTCAGGGCAGAATGTGGAGTCTTAGGGGTTGGATTCATTTAGGTTGCTCTGGATGTCATTTTTGACAGCTTTCTGTTCCCAGTCTTTTCCCAGGTTGGGTGTTACCCCTGATTTTCTCCATTATCAGCTATTTGCATTTTGATTTGTAGTTTTTCGGCAGTGAGTTGGTGACATTATCGCCTGCGTCGGTCACGGCGTTTTCCCGGCAGACTTCACTGATCACAGATAACAACTTTCTAACTAATCCGAGCCTCAATGTGACCTTTACGGATGGGAAATATCCCTATATCAAGGATTGTGGCGTCTTTGAAGGATCATGGAGAACAATGGCAGCTGTACAAGTGTCTACAAACATTCTCAGACATTTCCTTTTTATTATAACCCTTTTCTTACTTGTGTGATTGGTATTATCCTGGTGCCTGTTACAATCTCTGACTCTCATTTCAGTGTTTTATGTTCTTTATCAGAATGACTGATCATTAAAAGGTGTCACAATACACCAAATATCTGCAGAAAACTGAATTAAAAAAATTGTCCTTTCCACGAGAATAATTCTTCCTGTTTATTTCTGCAGATTGTCTACATGAGAAGCATTATACAGGCAAAGGGCAACAAGATAACAAAACCGCAACAAAGTAACAACGTTTACCCTGTTCTAAATGCTGAGGAGTCTTTGTGCGGGATTTATAGCCATACCTCATTGTTTTGGGGCACAGTATATACCCAGACCTGGCGGTAAATATACCCTAATGTGCTTCTTACCCCGATATACTGCCCCATAATTATGGAAAACCTAGCCTAAGCCTGCGGTGATCTACACGGTGTCCACATAGAATTTAGCTGTAGGATACAATCAATTTTACACATTGACAAAAAAAAAAAAAGTAAAAAGAAATCGCAATAAAGTAAGCAAAGAATATAAGTAAATGTGATGTATAAATAAATAAATAAATTAAAATAGTAAAATAATCTGCCCAGCCCTGGATTGCCCTGACATGGGGGAGGATGTCGCTCATATTCACTTTGTGGAGCGCAGGAATTTTCTTAATCTTTAACTACTAAGACTCTGAAGCAAGAGCAAGTAAGCTGGGACTGAAGAATAATCTGACTCATATATACAATACTATGTATACTATTCTGTGTAGACAAGACATATATACTATATGCAGAGGACCCATATATACTGTACTGTACACACAAGACTCATATATACTCTATACACATGATTGCTATACACTATATACAGCGCTGCTCACCATTATTGGCACCCCTTCATTTTTTTCATAGACAATATCTTCAGAAATGAATGGAAATGTACCAAAGTTATATCCTCAGGATTTTTTAATTAGTGGTCCAAAGTAATACAACAATAAAACATTGTTTTTCAACTTCCATGTTGCAATTTCAAGAAGAAACAGAATAACCAGCATGTGCAGCAATAAAGGCCCCGCTAATTAATACTTTGTTGCTCCCCTAATTAATACTTTGTTGCTCCCCTAATTAATACTTTGTTGCTCCCCTAATTAATACTTAGTTGCTCCCCTAATTAATACTTAGTTGCCCCCCTAATTAATACTTTGTTGCTCCCCTAATTAATACTTGGTTGCCCCCCTGATTAATACTTGGTTGCCCACCCTTTGGCATTGCTGACAGCCTCCAGACGTTTCTTGTAGCCATCTATAAGCTTCTTACACTTCTCAGCTGGAGTTTTCTCCCATCATCCTTTGCAGTTTGTTCGAGCTCTCGGGGTTCTTTTTCCCAATGGCAGATTTCATCTCACCCCAAAGATTTTCAATGGGATTGAGGTCAGGACTCATTATTGGCCTTTTTAAAACAGTCTATTGTTTCTTTTTCAGCCATTCCTGTGTACTTTTGGATGTGTGCTTTGGGTCATTGTCTCGCTGGAGGACCCATGATCTTCGACTCAAACCAAGTTTTCTTACACTGGGTAGGACATTTCACTCTAAAATCTCTTGATAATTTTCTGATTTCATGATTCCTGTGATACGGTCAAGGCCTCCAGTATCATGTGCAGCAAAGCAACCCCACGGCATTATGGATTCTCCACCATGCTTAACTGTTGGTAAGGTGTTCTTTTCCTTATAAACTTCATTGCGCCGTCTGTAAACAAACTCTTGCTTTGCATTGCCCAAAAGCTCTATTTTTGTTTCATCTGTCCACAGAACATTTTCCCCGAAGAATTGTGGTTTGTCAAGGTACTCTGTGGCAAAGATCGGTCGTTCCTTTTTATGTCTTTTCTTCAGCAATGGTTTCTTCCTTGGCCTTCGCCCATAAAGCTCTGCTTGGTTTAGTGTGCGGCATGTGGTACTGTCACGCTGTCTCTGTATACTGGAGGTAGGGGGCCTAAGCTGACCCTAAGCTGGGGCCCTGACTAATCCCTCAACCTGGAGGTACTGTTAAAGGTACAGAGGTCCAGGCCGCCAGCGTAACCCCTACCTCCTGAGGATCCCTGCACCTAAGTAATCTAGTCCTGAGAAGGACCCCGATCACAACAAAAGGGGACAAGTAATAATATGCCCACACACAGTACTTAGACGAACGAGACAGTACAAGGGAAAAACCAAAACCACCTTGCATACAAAAACTACACAACTACAACAGAGGGAACACCAACGGGAAAGGAGATAAATGATAAAGCGAGGAAGGGAAAAAACACTCCAAATACACTTATCTCTGAAACTCCAAATACCAGGATCCGCTCTGTTAGTCTGCATGAAATGCTTTCACCGACACTTCCCTAACAGACCAGCAGGCATTTGAAGGAGTCTCACTACAGCAGCATTGATTGCAGCTGGGCGAGGCTGGACCTCGTCTAGCACAGAGAGAGAGAGAATTAACTCCCTCACTGCCGAAAAACACAAAGCACCAAAAAGTCAGCTGCGAGAAGTCAGGCTGTGTAATCGTGACGATCTTCGTGGCGACACACCCGTGACAGTACCCCCCCTTCTACGAGGGGCCTCCGGACCCTCAGGGCCAGGTTTATCCGGGTGAGTCGTGTGGAAGGCCCGAACTAATCGGTCTGCGTTAATATCCGACGCAGGAACCCACATCCTCTCCTCAGGACCATACCCTTTCCAATGAACCAGGTACTGAAGGGACCGGCGATTAAAGCGTGAGTCGATGACCCTCGATACCTGGAACTCCAAGTTACCCTTGACCACCACTGGAGGGGGAGGTAAAGGTGACGGTACCACTGGCGCCACATACCTCTTAAGCAACGATCTGTGGAACACGTTGTGAATTTTAAACGTAGGGGGGAGGTCAAGACGGAATGCCACCGGATTAATAATAGAACTGATTCTGTACGGCCCGATGAACCTGGGACCCAGTTTCCAGGAGGGAACCTTAAGTTTTATATTCCTGGTAGACAACCATACCCGATCGTTCACACTAAGGTCCGGACCAGACACTCTCCTCCTATCAGCCATACGTTTGTATCGGTTCCCCATAGTATTCAGATTCTTCAGCACCCCTCTCCATACTGAAGCGAGTGATGAGGAAAATCGTTCCTCCTCAGGAACCCCCGAAGAGCCCCCCCTACTGAAAGTACAAAACTGGGGGTGAAAACCATATGCCCCAAAAAACGGGGACTTACCAGTGGACTCGCTCTGCCTATTATTAAGAGCAAACTCTGCCAGAGGTAAGAAAGAAGCCCAGTCCTCCTGGTTCTCTGACACAAAACACCGGAGATATGTCTCCAAGCTCTGGTTCATACGTTCCATCTGACCATTGGTCTGAGGATGAAAAGCCGATGAGAACGACAAATGCATCCCCCGCCGTGCACAAAACGCCTTCCAGAACTTGGACACAAACTGAGACCCCCGATCAGACACCACCTCGGAGGGTACCCCGTGAAGCCTCACAATCTCCCCAATGAACACCTGCGCAAGAGTTTTAGCATTAGGGAGAGCCGGAAGAGCGATAAAATGTGCCATCTTGCTGAACCTGTCCACTACAACGAGTATGACCGTTTTACCCGAAGACGGAGGGAGGTCCGTAATAAAGTCCATAGACAGATGAGTCCAAGGACGCTCCGGGATCTTCAAAGGTAAGAGGGCCCCAGACGGACGGGTATGTGAGGTCTTAGAGCGCGCACAAACCCCACAGGACGCGACAAAAGTTACCACCTCCTTATGTAAGTTAGGCCACCAAAACCGACGCGAGAGGAGATCCACAGTTGCTCTACTCCCTGGGTGTCCTGCAAAAACTGAGTTATGGTGTGCCTCGATCACCTTTTGTCGCAACTGATCTGGAACAAACAGTCTCCCCGGAGGTCCAACAGGGGCGTCCCCCTGAGCCTCCAATACCTCCTCCTCCAGCTCAGAGCATACTGCCGAAACCACCACCCCCTCCTGAAGGATAGGAATCGGGTCGTCCGTATTCCTGGCGCCAGGGAAACTACGAGATAAGGCATCCGCCTTTACATTTTTTGACCCAGGACGATATGTAACGACAAAATTAAACCTGGTAAAAAACAATGACCACCTAGCTTGTCTGGGATTCAGACGTTTCGCGGACTCCAGATATAGCAGGTTCTTGTGATCGGTGATGACGGTGACCGGATGGACTGCCCCCTCCAAAAAATGGCGCCACTCCTCAAAGCTAACTTAATGGCCAAGAGTTCCCTATTGCCGACATCGTAATTCCTCTCAGCGGACGACAATTTTTTAGAGAAAAAGGCGCACGGATGCCACTTACCAGGGGACGAACCTTGTGACAATACTGCTCCCACCCCTACCTCGGAAGCGTCTACCTCTACAATGAATGACTGTGACGCATCAGGTTGAATGAGTATGGGTGCCGAGGCAAAACATTTTTTCAAGGAGGAGAATGCTTGACAAGCCTTGTCAGACCACCTAGAAAAATCCGTCCCCTTTTTAGTCATGTCTGTGAGAGGCTTAACCATGGACGAGAAATTACGAATGAACTTCCGGTAATAATTAGCAAACCCCAGGAAACGTTGTAGTGCCTTAAGATTCTCTGGCCGATCCCACTCAAGAACTGCCCGCACTTTCCCAGGGTCCATATGAAAACCGGACGCTGAAACCAGGAAGCCTAAAAACTGGAGTTCCTGTACGGCGAACACACACTTTTCCCATTTGGCATACAGTTTATTATCCCGCAAGATCTGTAACACCTGCCTAACGTGCTCCTGATGAGACACCAGATCCGGCGAGTAAATTAAGATATCATCCAGATATATGACAACAAACTGTCCCACCAGGAGGCGAAAAATGTCATTAACAAAGTGTTGGAACACCGCCGGGGCATTAGTCAGACCGAATGGCATGACAAGGTTCTCATAATGCCCCTCCGGAGTGTTAAACGCCGTCTTCCACTCATCCCCCTCCTTCATCCTAATCAGATTGTACGCCCCCCTGAGATCCAACTTAGAGAACCATTTGGCGCCCACGATCTGATTAAAGAGATCGGGAATAAGTGGGAGCGGATACGGATCTCGGACCGTAATCCGATTAAGTTCACGGAAATCCAGGCAAGGGCGTAGGCCTCCATCTTTCTTCTTAACAAAGAAGAACCCCGCAGCCACCGGTGAAGATGAAGGTCTAATATGCCCCTTAGCCAGACTTTCTGAAATATAATCCTTCATGGCCTGCCTCTCAGGACCAGAAAGGTTATACAACCTAGCTTTAGGTAACTTGGCCTCAGGGAGCAGTTTTACAGAACAGTCATACTCGCGATGAGGAGGTAGTTCCTGACACCCTTTCTCCGAGAATACATCCTCAAAGTCCGCCAGAAATGGAGGTAAGACCCAAGGAGTAACCGCACCGATGACCGTGTTCATGCAGTTTTTATTACAGAATTTACTCCATTGGCTTATCTCTCTGGTTTGCCAATTAATAACCGGGTTATGCTTAGTTAACCAAGGAAGGCCCAACACTATAGGAGTGGGAAGACCCTCCAACACGTAGCAAGACAACAGTTCTTTATGTATCGCCCCCACTTGAAGTTTTACGTCATGCACAGCTTGCAAAAAACTTCCCTGACCGAGAGGCCTGGCATCGATCGAGAATATGGGGATGGGTTTAGCCAACTCACTCAATCGCATACCTTGAACCCGGGCAAACCGAGCATCAACCAGATTAGCCCCGGCCCCACTATCCAGAAGAACAGATATCCTCTCAGTTCTCGTACCCACCACCACCTCCGCCGGTACGAGAAACTGAGACGAACCTAGGGACGAAATACCTACTCCCAGATTGCCGTCCACCACACAACCTGGGATCAACAGTTTTCCGACGACTCTTCACTCTGCAAGGGACGGGATGGACACCCCCCAATAAAATGTCCCTTTCTCCCGCAGAAGAAACACCTTCCTGTCTTATGGCGCACCACCGGTCCCCTCCCCCGAAATGATGTCCCTCCTAATTGCATAGGCTCCTCTGGACTGACCAGGGGAACCACCATATGAGGGGACCTTGTAGGAGGTGGAGTCATCACAGGGGGTAGAGTTATCCCGCACCTCTCCCGAAGCCGTCTGTCAACGAATAGCAAGGGCCATAGCGGCTTCCAGTGACGCGGGAGAGTCATACTGTGCCAACACATCCTGTAATTTGTCGGATAAACCTTGACAAAACTGGCTCCTAAGAGCCGGGTCATTCCACTGGGTGTCCGTGGCCCACCTACGGAACTCCGAACAGAATTCCTCCGCCGGACGATCTCCCTGCTGGATCCTACGTAACTTAGACTCAGCAAGGGAGATCCGATCTGGGTCATCATATACGAGTCCCAGAGCAGCGAAAAACCTATCCACTGACTGGAGAGCCGGGGAGCCCGGGGGAAGAGAGAATGCCCAAGATTGTGGGTCCCCTTGCAGGAGCGAGATGACAATTCCCACCCTTTGTTCTTCACTCCCCGATGACCGAGGCCGCAGCCGAAAGTACAACTTGCATGCCTCCCGGAAAACAAAAAACTTGTCCCGCCCCCCAGTGAACCTGTCAGGGAGAGCTACTTTAGGTTCTGGTCCGGCTTGCTCCTGAGGATACAAAACCTTGGACCTAACGTCCGCCAGCTCCATGGACAAACTCTGCAACTGCCGAGCTAGACCGGCTACTGGATCCATGGTAGCTGGAGAAAAACTAAGTGGTCGGTGAAAATGTCACGCTGTCTCTGTATACTGGAGGTAGGGGGCCTAAGCTGACCCTAAGCTGGGGCCCTGACTAATCCCTCAACCTGGAGGTACTGTTAAAGGTACAGAGGTCCAGGCCGCCAGCGTAACCCCTACCTCCTGAGGATCCCTGCACCTAAGTAATCTAGTCCTGAGAAGGACCCCGATCACAACAAAAGGGGACAAGTAATAATATGCCCACACACAGTACTTAGACGAACGAGACAGTACAAGGGAAAAACCAAAACCACCTTGCATACAAAAACTACACAACTACAACAGAGGGAACACCAACGGGAAAGGAGATAAATGATAAAGCGAGGAAGGGAAAAAACACTCCAAATACACTTATCTCTGAAACTCCAAATACCACGATCCGCTCTGTTAGTCTGCATGAAATGCTTTCACCGACACTTCCCTAACAGACCAGCAGGCATTTGAAGGAGTCTCACTACAGCAGCATTGATTGCAGCTGGGCGAGGCTGGACCTCGTCTAGCACAGAGAGAGAGAGAATTAACTCCCTCACTGCCGAAAAACACAAAGCACCAAAAAGTCAGCTGCGAGAAGTCAGGCTGTGTAATCGTGACGATCTTCGTGGCGACACACCCGTGACAGGTACTTGTTGAAACCATGACCCCAGACTGTTCCACGTTGGCCTTCAGGTCTTTGGATCTTTGACGTGGTGTTTTCTCCACCATTCACACCAACCTTCGAAGACATCTCTTGTCAATTTTCCTCTTTCCCCCACCTCCAGGGAGGTTCTTGATGGTTCCATGCTTGAAAAACTTCTTAATAACATTGCACACTGTTGAAACTGGGATACCAAGGTCTTTGGAGATGGCCTTATACCCTTTGGCAGTCTTGTGTTTGCTAATAATAGCAGTTCTGATGTCCTTAGACAGCTCCTTTGTCTTCACCATTGTGACAAAGGAACAGGGCCTGCCATATTCCTTTTTAAAACACTGAAGTCATCATTCATTGGCTAAATCATGTCCCATGGGCACCAACAATCACAGGTGAATCTCTTGTGATTTACCACAGGCGAGTCAAAATGTGTTTCCATACTACATTAATGTAAAGGTGCCGATACCAGTGACTGCAGCTTTAGGTTTTTCTATTTTTTCCTCCCATTGTTTTTTGTTATAAATTCCTGTTTATCATTTTCTCTTTTGTATTTAACACGAGACGATACAAAGAAATTGTTTCACTGGATTCATTTTTTTCAGGAGATTCCACATTATGTACTGAAGCTTCATGGAGGCAAATAGCGATGAGCAGGACTGTATACTATATGTCAGGAATATTATAAAATATTAATATCAGGGAAATGTTCGTCCATATCTGCCTGAGATAGATGTTCACCCCCCTCCCTTATTCCCCTTCTGCTCAGCACAAAAGCCCCAATTAGTCCACGCCTGGTAGATAGTTTATGCAAACAAGGCCAGGCAAGGAGTGTTATAACTTTGTTAAGAAGCGAGCATCTTGTCCCTGAAAGACGCAGGAGGTAATTAAAATGCAGGCTTGCACTAATTTGCGTATAACTGTTGAAGGTGCTTCCCGAACTTCAAAGGGGAATTTGCAGACATGATGACTCCGATATGAATTATGAGATATTATGAGTTCCATAGGTCCGACAGTGATGGGACCCATATGTGTAGTGACCAAATCAGCCCAGGAATGTGTAGGTAGTTTTCCAGCGCTGTAACCAAAATCAGGGAGTTACAGCGCAAAAACACCAGAATGGCAGACTGCAGCTATGCGAAGTGTGATATCAAAATAAAGATAAAATCATAAGGGAAAAAATGGTGCAGTTTGCGAGCTTCTGCGATCAACGAGCGATGAGTTATCGCAGAAGTTAGCTTTTCTAATAAAAATGTACAGGCTGGAGACTGGCCCACATGATGTCACCACAAGGGGCGTGTGGCCAGATCTCACCTTAGGTATAAAAGAATCTATGGAGAAGACAGGAACACTCATTGCCAGGGGGGAATAAGAATTATAAGCAACGGGTCCTGTTCAATAACAGCATATTTCATCTGGAGAGCCCCTCCTCCACCTATATTGAATCGTCTCCACGATCGTATAGAGTAAGTTGTCTTCTTTTTACCCTGTTTATTTTATGTAACTGCATATGTATTTTAATGTCTCCTTTGTAACATCCTTATGTATATATTTTTCCTAAACACTGCCTCCGTTTTGGATTAAATATAAAATTTAATAGTTCTGTTTCTTTTGTTCTGTAATCGTTCCCTTCCCCGAAGCCATATACGCTACCAAAACGCAGGCGTCCGGCCAGGCCTGTATTATATTTCAAACTCGGCCGGTGGTGGCAGAGAGTATTAATAATTGGGCTATCGTGAAGCTGACAGTGACCGTACGGAGGGCGTTAAACACGGATTCCAGGCTGTGGAACCCAGGGTGTTGCGCCATACTTTCACTGGTCGCTTACCGATACCTCCGTAGAGAGTAGTCTGGATCGTGTGCTCGAGACTCCGGACGAAATACGGACAGCGTGACGGCACGGTGAGATATTGCGAGATCTCCCCGGTGCCTTTCCTGACTGTGTGTGTTGGGTATTCCCTGACAAATTGGTGGCAGCGGTGGGATACTGTGTGATCCTGCCGGTGCCGTTCCTGACAAATTGGTGGCAGTGGTGGGATATTACAGAACATCAATGGCTGGATTGAGCAATCATTCCTGTCACTGAAAACTTGCACGGTTCTTGCGAGAATTCTGTGCAGAGTTTTAAGAAATCAGACTCAGTGTTTTAATATTTTTTTATCTGGGACATTACTGTATGTGTAACAGTTGCATCCCCTCCCTTCTCTTGTTTTTCTATCCTATCTTTTATTTGGCAATAATGGCTACACGTGGAGAGCCCTAGTATCACCAGCAGACGAAGACCACTATCACTGCCCTCTGTGAGCTGAGGCAGATTGACCCACGGGCAAAACCAAGGTCCAAATGATTGCTGAACTGTTGCAAGGTGATGCAGAGCCTGTCCGACAGCAGAGCCCTGATGATGGGGCGGCCAGCCAAGGCCCGGATGGCGCTGCTGCAGGGGCCCCACCTGTGATTGCCAGCCATACCCGCAACCAGGGTAGTGTGGACCCCCACCTGCAGATAGCCTTGGAGCAGCTCGCCACAGATGATCGTGATGGACGACTGCAGCTGATCCTGAAATTCCAGGAGCGAGCAGAGCAACGGGCCCAAGCTGACCGAGAGGCTGCTGAGCGACAAGCTGACCGAGCGGAGTGCCAGGCCCAAGATGACCATGAGGAGCGCCAAGCTGACCAACAACACCAGCTGGAGCTAGCCCGGATTCCGAAGGAGTCATCCTCTATGCAGACCCGTGAGTCCAACAGTGCCAGCTGCTTTAAACCCCGTCCTGAGCACTTCCCTGTGATGGAAAAGGATGGGGACTTGGACTCATTTCTGCGAGGCTTTGAAAAGGCCTGCAGGCAGTACCAGCTGTCCACGGACCAGTGGGCAAGATATTTAACTCCAGGGCTCCGAGGAAAAGCCTTGGAGGTGTTCGCTTCCCTCCCTCGAGAGCAAGATGGAGACTATGAGGCCGTCAAGCAGACCCTGATAAGAAAGTACCAGCTGACTCCGGAGGTTTACCGGAAAAAGTTCAGAGCCCTCCAACGTGGACCACATGACACCTACAGTGATGTGGTAGACGGGCTCAGAACTAACTTTGAGCAGTGGATCCGAGGACTGTCAGTCACCACCTTCGAGGACCTGAAGGATCTGATGGTGAAGGACCAGTTTTTTCATCTTTGCCCAGTGGAAGTGAGACAGTTTGTGCTTGACCGGGAGCCAAAGTAAGCCGCCAAAGCAGCCCAGATTGCGGATACCTATGAGGCCAACGTGCACCCCAGAGGTGCGGAAGTCAGCCGCCGCTAGCTGGAAAGGGGGTAAGCCGACGACCACCCCCAGTGTTCCAGCCAGCCGGCCCTCTGCGGGTCCTGCCCCATCTTCCAGCACCCAGCCTGCATTTGACTCCCGTAAGTGCTATACTTGTGACCAAACGGGTCACATCAGCCTTGTCTGCCTGGAGAGGCAGAAGATGAACCCCTCACCTAAGGCCCCAGGGCCTACTGCAGCCATTCTTTTTGTGGGTGGGGCGGTTGGCCGGGCCCGGGAGAACTTACAACCCATTACCGTGGGCAACACTGTCACTGTCGGCCTTAAGGACACTGGTGCCGAACGCACCCTGATCCGCCCTGAGTTTGTGTTACCAGAGGAACTCAATCCTGGGAAGACCTTGACTGTCACCGGGTTTGGGGGTGTTCGCCGTCCAATACCGATGGCCCGAGTTTTCCTGGACTGGGGTGCGGGGAGGGGATTAAGGGAAGTGGGGGTGTCGGAGAATCTCCCCACTAATGTGCTATTGGGAACTGATCTGGAACGGTTGGTTGCTTGATACATCCCTGACAACCCTCCCAGATCTCATCTGTCATGTAATGCCACGGTCAAAGATGTCAATGTCATATATAATAAAAGTGTGTGTTGTGGTAAAGGGGAACTCAGCCGCCTCACCCTGCAGGGTGATGATGCTGAGGATCCCCTAAAGAGAGCCAGTATAAGTGCTAGGGGCAAGGGGAGCAGGCTCGGACACCATGAAGCAGGTCGTCCCGTGCCGGTGACCAATGTCATGCCAGATAGTGACATGGTCAGTGGTAGCTGCCCCATGACTAGCACGGCTCCAGAGGTGATGTGGAAGGATGGGGAGAAACACGGGGATCATAGGGAAAGTGGTCCCGTGCCGACGACCAGTGTCACGACGGACTGTGACATGGCCGGTCATAGCTCCCCCCTGGAGAGCACAGCTCCCAAGGTAAAAGAGATGGCAGGTAAAAAGGTAGGCCGCATAACCAGGCAGGGTAGGAGGAAGGTGTGTCCCCCTGTCTGTCAGGAGTATAGCAGGAAGGTACCCATAGCCTGTCAGACGTGTGGAGAAAATGTATCCCAAACCGGTAAGGCTGATCGGAAAGCTGGATCCTCAGATTGGTGGGCAAGTGGATCTGCGGCTTGTCGGATCAGCAGGAAGGGTGGGCCAGGAGGTGGGCTCAAGGGGCGATCTGTAAATCACCCCTTATGCCACCTCAAAGAGGGGAAGCTGTCAGGAATATTATAAAATATTAATATCAGGGAAATGTTCGTCCATATCTGCCTGAGATAGATGTTCACCCCCCTCCCTTATTCCCCTTCTGCTCAGCACAAAAGCCCCAATTAGTCCACGCCTGGTAAATAGTTTATGCAAACAAGGCCAGGCAAGGAGTGTTATAACTTCGTTAAGAAGCGAGCATCTTGTCCCTGAAAGACGCAGGTGGTAATTAAAATGCAGGCTTGCATTAATTTGCGTATAACTGTTGAACCTGCTTCCCGAGCTTCAAAGGGGAATTTGCAGACATGATGACTCTGATATGAATTATGAGATATTATGAGTTCCATAGGTCCGACAGTGACGGGACCCATATGTGTAGTGACCAAATCAGCCCAGGAATGTGTAGGTAGTTTTCCAGGGCTGTAACCAAAATCAGGGAGCTGCAGCGCAAAAACAAGAGAATGGTAGACTGCAGCTATGCGAAGTGTGATATCAAAATAAAGATAAAATCATAAGGGAAAAAATGGTGTAGTTTGCGAGCTTCTGCGATCAACGGGCGATGAGTTATCGCAGAAGTTAGCGTTTCTAATAAAAATGTACAGGCTGGAGACTGGCCCACATGAGGTCACCACAAGGGGCGTGTGGCCAGATCTCACCTTAGGTATAAAAGAATCTATGGAGTAGACAGGAGCACTCATTGCCGGGGGGAATAAGAATTATAAGCAACGGGTCCTGTTCAATAACAGCATATTCCAACCGGGGAGCCCCTCCTCCATCTATATTGAATTGTCTCCACTATCGTATAGAGTAAGTTGTCTTCTTTTTACCCTGTTTATTTTATGTAACTGCATATGTATTTTAATGTTTCCTTTGTAACATCCTTATGTATATATTTTTCCTAAACACTGCCTCCCTTTTGGATTAAATATAAAATTTAATAGTTCTGTTTCTTTTGTTCTGTAATCGTTCCCTTCCCCGAAGCCATATACGCTACCAAAACGCAGGCGTCCGGCCAGGCCTGTATTATATTTCAAACTCGGCCGGTGGTGGCAGAGAGTATTAATAATTGGGCTATCGTGAAGCTGACAGTGACCGTACGGAGGGCGTTAAACACGGATTCCAGGCTGTGGAACCCAGGGTGTTGCGCCATACTCTCACTGGTCGCTTACCATTATCTCCGTAAAGAGTAGTCTGGATCGTGTGCTCGCGTCTCCGGACGAAATACGGACAGCGTGATGGCACGGTCAGATATTGCGAGATCTCCCAGGTGCCGTTCCTGACTGTGTGTGTTGGGTATTCCCTGACAAATTGGTGGCAGCGGTGGGATACTGTGTGATCCTGCCGGTGCCGTTCCTGACACTATACTATATACAGAAGACCCATATATACTCTATATACTGTACACAGATTACGCATATATACTCTATATACTTTATACACGGGACTCATATATACTATACTGTATACACAGGACCCATATATACTATACTGTACACAGAGGACGCATATATACTCTATATACTGTACACACGGGACTCATATATACTATACTGTATACACAGGACCCATATATACTATACTGTACACAGAGGACGCATATATATTCTATATACTGTACACACAGGACGCATATATACTCTATATACTGTACACACGGAACTCATATATACTATACTGTATACACAGGACTACTATATACTATACTGTATATAGGGGACCCATATATACTCTATATACTGTACACACAGGACCCATATATACTCTATATACTGTACACACAGGACGCATATATACTCTATATACTGTACACACGGGACTCATATATACTATACTGTATACACAGGACCCATATATACTATACTGTACACAGAGGACGCATATATACTCTATATACTGTACACACGGGACTCATATATACTATACTGTATACACAGGACCCATATATACTATACTGTACACAGAGGACGCATATATACTCTATATACTGTACACACGGGACTCATATATACTATACTGTATACACAGGACCCATATATACTATACTGTACACAGAGGACGCATATATACTCTATATACTGTACACACGGGACTCATATATACTATACTGTATACACAGGACTACTATATACTATACTGTATATAGAGGACCCATATATACTCTATATACTGTACACACGGGACTCATATATACTATACTGTATACACAGGACCCATATATACTCTATATACTGTACACAGAGGATGCATATATACTCTATATACTGTATACACGGGACTCATATATACTATACTGCATACACAGGACCCATATATACTCTATATACTGTACACAGAGGACACATATATACTCTATATACTGTACACACGGGACTCATATATACTATACTGTATATAGAGGACCCATATATACTCTATATACTGTACACAGAGGACGCATATATACTCTATATACTGTATACACGGGACTCATATATACTATACTGCATACACAGGACCCATATATACTATACTGTATATAGAGGACCCATATATACTCTATATACTGTACACAGAGGACACATATATACTCTATATACTGTACACACGGGACTCATATATACTATACTGTATACACAGGACCCATATATATTCTATATACTGTACACAGAAGACGCATATATACTCTATATACTGTATACACGGGACTCATATATACTATACTGTATACACAGGACCCATATATACTATACTGTATATACAGGACCCATATATACTATACTGTATATAGAGGACCCATATATACTCTATATACTGTACACAGAGGACGCATATATACTCTATATACTGTATACACAGGACCCATATATACTATACTGTATACACAGGACCCATATATACTCTATATACTGTACACAGAGGACGCATATATACTCTATATACTGTATACACGGGACTCATATATACTATACTGTATATAGAGGACCCATATATACTCTATATACTGTACACAGAGGACGCATATATACTCTATATACTGTACACACAGGACGCATATATACTCTATATACTGTACACACGGGACTCATATATACTATACTGTATACACAGGACTACTATATACTATACTGTATACACAGGACCCATATATACTCTATATACTGTATACACAGGACTACTATATACTATACTGTATACACAGGACCCATATATACTCTATATACTGTATACACAGGACTACTATATACTATACTGTACACACAGGACGCATATATACTCTATATACTATACACACAGGATTGCTATATACTATAGTGTATACACAGGACTGCTATATATACTATACTGTACATAGAGGACAAATATATAGTGTACTGTATACACAGGACTACTATATACTATACTGTATATAGAGGACAAATATATAGTGTACTGTATACACAGGACTACTATATACTATACTGTATATAGAGAACAAATATATAGTGTACTGTATACACAGGACTACTATATACTATACTGTATCTAGAGGAGCCATATATAGTGTACTGTATACACAGGACTACTATATACTATACTGTATATAGAGGAGCCATGTGTAGTGTACTGTATACACAGGACTACTATATACTATACTGTATATAAAGGACCTATATATACAGTACTGACAGGACTACTATACATACTATACTGTTTATGGAGGAGCCATATATATACGGCACTGTACACACTGGACTCACCTCCCCTCTGGTCAGGTGTTCTTCTTCTGCAGGACTTTTACTTAAATGCTTCAAGTTGAAACAATTTATTATCTAAGAGCATAAACAAGGAAGTTGTGGCGTCCCAGGGTGCACCGCTCACATTCCTCCCGGAGCGGCGGGCGGGCGGGGAGCCAGGTGACTTGGCAGCCTGTCACTAAGACGTTTATAATGAAATCTGTCAGTGTAACCCCCATCATCCTGACAGATTAGATCAGACGTGGCCTCTAATGACTGTGACCTGCGGAGGCCGGGAGGCCGCAGCTCAGACAGCGATTCTTAGCTTCATCTGTTTCTGGGAAATCTGGGTGAAAATCAGGAGTGATGATGGACGGGCCGCACCGGCCGAGCGATTGTCTCGCACATGTGTAGCACCCTGAGGATTCGGCTGCTACAGGGGTATTACACCTCAAGCCAGAGGTGTGGTATTCCACTCCCGGGTAAGGATGGAGTGTGGAACTGAGCTCAGTAGGCTGCATGCACTACACACATCCCATTTCCGAGGAACAGACCGATGGTACTCCCACTAGAGAAATGTGCAGGTACGACAGTGTCTGTTCCTGGCTGGAGTGGGAGGGGGGTGGAACATCCCAGTAGTGTAGGGGCAGATAGGGGGAGCAGTCTGGGTAGTGCTAGGAGCTCATTGGGTGCTGGTCACCTGAGCTCACACATAGAGGGAGTATATAAGGTGGGCACCATCTTAGGACAGGGTCTTTTGCAGAGTGAGGTCAGTCTGTCAGAGTTGAGTCAGAGAAGCAGAGCAGAGGAGAAGAGCAGCTCCAAGGCCCAGGGAGAGAGAGGAGAAAGAAGGACCCAGAGGGGGAGAAAGAAGGAACTCCAAGAGCCCAAATTAGACCAGAGGGTGAAGAGTTGGCAACAGGGTACCGGATCCCAAGCTGGCAGAGGCTACAGCACACCTTAGCCAGGAACCGGAGGTCGTGGGCAGGACCGATCTGCCACGATCACCCACTAAATCCACCCGGAAGGCAGACCAGGAATAGGGTCAGGGAACCCAGAGACAAGGGTTTACCACCAAGAGGCCCGAGGGAGCCGGACATAGGTGGATCCCTGGTGGGGAAGGCCAGAGAAGAGGACAGGACAGAAAGGGAGCTCAGGACCACGCTCCAGAATCACCTGGGGGTTGGCTGAGTCCAGGACCTGGTGGACGCAGCACGGCTCGGGTGGTCACTTAAGGCCGGAGTGACCAGAACAACTGCAGTAAGTAAACAAACCCTGAACTGCACAGCCCGACTCTGAGTCTCATTTCAATCCTCGCTGCACCATCACAACCCCCATCCTCTGCAACTGACCCCCTGAGGCTATACCCCTCCCGTTGGGGGTTATACTACCTGAGCTGCACATACATCACCAGCCTCAGCGGACCCTGCTGCAGCGGCGGCCGTATTGACCGCAATTCAACGGGTGGCGTAGTCGACACAAAAGAACATCTAGTAACATCATAAGGACTGCCACACACTGAGCTTGACACCCTGGGCACGGACCGGGTCACAGCCACTCGGAGACTACAACCCCCATCTGATCCGGCTCCGGGTATCCCCAACAACACTGGCCCAGGGGGCGCGTCAACTTTGGCGTAGTCGGCAGGATTACGTGCCCGCAACAACCGGGTACTGCGTGCCTGAAGAGAAGTACACCGTTACCTCAAAAAGAAGTCTCCTGCCGGTTCCGGAGGGTCCCCGCCAACGGACCCCATCACAGGTCGTTTCCCGCCGGTTGTCCGCCATTTGCAGCTTTTTCCCGCCATCCATGGAGTTTCCCGCCACTGGGAGACGATTCCCGCCATTTCCAAAGATTTCCCGCCTTGGAAGAGCGGACGCCATTATGGGCGTGCCAGAGGGTGGCAAGAGGCCACCTCCCATCGTGGGCCAGGTCGAAGAATGGCGCCAAAAGCGGAAACCGCGCCCACCAACAGAGACTGTGATGCTGGAAGTGTCCATCAGCGTAAGAGAACTGCCCCTGGAACTGACAATCACTAAGTTGCCCCGGGACCACCCTCGATGTGGGCGGAGACAGAAGAAGAGAACAAAGATGGGTGTCGTCTGGAGCAGTCTGGAGAGAGCGCACCCGGAGACAAGACGTCTGGAAGAGAGTCCAGAGAGAGCCTACCCGGAGATGGAGGGAGAGTCAGGCAGCACCGACCCAGTGGTCAGGAGCCTGTTGCAGGTCGCCACTCCAGAAGGCCTGCTGGAGATCCTAGCACAGCTCCCCCGAGACCGGGAGTGTGCACAGACCGCGCTGGAGGGCCTCGCACGGAGGATGGCCCGGGTGCAGCGAGAGAGGTTGGCGGAGTGGAGCCGAGAGATGGCCCAGCAGACCGAAACCCGTCAGCGGAGCACGCCACCCGAGACGAGGAGACAGACCGCCTCTGAGGATGGCGCAGGAGGAATGAAGGCAGGAGACGGCGCCGAGAAGGGAGCTGAACGGACGGAGGCAGGTAAAGGGGACGTCTCTACCCCGAGCCGGGGAACCGCGTGCCTGCCCCAGCTCCCCGTCGCAGAGCCCGAAATTCCCCCTGCCGTGCCCGTCGCTGCATCGTCACCGCCGCCGACTAGGCCTCAACCGGAAACCGCGGCCGCGACCCCTGTGACGTCACACGCCTCGACCTCGAGCGTGGCCAAGCAGGAAATACCACCGGCCTGGTCGCAAGGCCTAGTACCTCCGGGCGCCGCTATTCCAACAGCGCCCCCTACCTCCGCGGAGCCACCGGCCTGGCCGCAGGGCCGAGTAACCACGGGCGCCGCCGTTCTTACGGTGCCCTTTGCCTTTAGGGTGCCCCAAGCCTGGCCGCAAGGCCTGGTCGACCCGGGCGCCACTACCATCAACGCGCCCTCAACATCTAGAGTGCCGCACCTGGGTGAAAATCTATTTGCCCAGCATACGTGCCCGGATGGGCAGCCCTTTATATGGCCACCGGAGTTTCACCATCCCCGACTCCGGAAAGAGAGACCCCTAGACGAGCCCCTGATTCCGGCTCCGAAGCCTGTAAAGAGGACCTCGCCCCCGCTGGAGGAGGCACAGTTCGAGTGGGACCCCACCGGAGAAGACCTCATGGGGTTCACTCAGGAGACTCGGGCGGCCGCAGCAGAACGTGCAGAGTGCTGCCGGCAGCAGCTCGAGGTCTTCGAGAGGGAGCGGAGAGAGAGGCGGGTCCGGGAACAACAAGCGCAGATAAGGAGCGCGGAGCAGAAGAGCCGGACCAGGAGGAATCCCCGTGCAGCTCATGGTCCCCCTTCCACCGGGACTGTGATAAAATTCAACATGCAGCACGGATGGGGCTTTATCAGAGACCATCATACCCCCGGCGACGTCTTTGTAACCCGCAGAGACGTAGAAAGCCATCTGCCGGAGGGACACAGAGGTCGTGACCTGTATGTAGGGGACGAGGTCACCTTCACCCGGCACAAGTGTGCCAAAGGACCCTACGCCCTCCATGTGCATCGCCTGACGGAGGAGGAGCTGCGGTGTGAGGAGGAGCAAGAGGACCCGGACGGGTCTGAAGAATCTAAAGAAGGAGCAGGAGGACGCCGTCGTTGAAGTACGGTAGAGAGAGACTGTATAAAGTTACCCGTCAGGGTATAAGAACTGTTCTAGTTAAAATATAGTCCCCGTTGGGACCAGCCAAGAGTGAACTGTTAACCCCGTGTGTCCCTAGTTCCTAATACCTGGCCGAGGACTGAGAGCGGCCATAATTCCCTTGTATATAGTTGCGCTTCCTGAAGCGCCCCCTACCGGTTTTATAGGAAACCGTGTTTCTTCAAGAGACTGTCGCACTTTACCCGGTCACAAGTTGCACCGTGGCCGGAGGAACAAGAGTGTTATTTATGATAAGTTTTATATGAAAAGTTTATGCTGATAATATATGATGTTTTCTATGTTTATGTTTATGAAAAAAATTGTATGTTTGTGGATGTTTATATCTTACAGCCCGAGGACGTGCTGTGATTTACCAGGGGGGAATGTAGCACCCTGAGGATTCGGCTGCTACAGGGGTATTACACCTCAAGCCAGAGGTGTGGTATTCCACTCCCGGGTAAGGATGGAGTGTGGAACTGAGCTCAGTAGGCTGCATGCACTACACACATCCCATTTCCGAGGAACAGACCGATGGTACTCCCACTAGAGAAATGTGCAGGTACGACAGTGTCTGTTCCTGGCTGGAGTGGGAGGGGGGTGGAACATCCCAGTAGTGTAGGGGCAGATAGGGGGAGCAGTCTGGGTAGTGCTAGGAGCTCATTGGGTGCTGGTCACCTGAGCTCACACATAGAGGGAGTATATAAGGTGGGCACCATCTTAGGACAGGGTCTTTTGCAGAGTGAGGTCAGTCTGTCAGAGTTGAGTCAGAGAAGCAGAGCAGAGGAGAAGAGCAGCTCCAAGGCCCAGGGAGAGAGAGGAGAAAGAAGGACCCAGAGGGGGAGAAAGAAGGAACTCCAAGAGCCCAAATTAGACCAGAGGGTGAAGAGTTGGCAACAGGGTACCGGATCCCAAGCTGGCAGAGGCTACAGCACACCTTAGCCAGGAACCGGAGGTCGTGGGCAGGACCGATCTGCCACGATCACCCACTAAATCCACCCGGAAGGCAGACCAGGAATAGGGTCAGGGAACCCAGAGACAAGGGTTTACCACCAAGAGGCCCGAGGGAGCCGGACATAGGTGGATCCCTGGTGGGGAAGGCCAGAGAAGAGGACAGGACAGAAAGGGAGCTCAGGACCACGCTCCAGAATCACCTGGGGGTTGGCTGAGTCCAGGACCTGGTGGACGCAGCACGGCTCGGGTGGTCACTTAAGGCCGGAGTGACCAGAACAACTGCAGTAAGTAAACAAACCCTGAACTGCACAGCCCGACTCTGAGTCTCATTTCAATCCTCGCTGCACCATCACAACCCCCATCCTCTGCAACTGACCCCCTGAGGCTATACCCCTCCCGTTGGGGGTTATACTACCTGAGCTGCACATACATCACCAGCCTCAGCGGACCCTGCTGCAGCGGCGGCCGTATTGACCGCAATTCAACGGGTGGCGTAGTCGACACAAAAGAACATCTAGTAACATCATAAGGACTGCCACACACTGAGCTTGACACCCTGGGCACGGACCGGGTCACAGCCACTCGGAGACTACAACCCCCATCTGATCCGGCTCCGGGTATCCCCAACAACACTGGCCCAGGGGGCGCGTCACATGCTACCTCTGATATCTACCTGTTACTATTAGTACAGGAGCATAATGGCCGAGCTGTGCAGATCTGTGGCACCGGAGCTCAGGGAAGGTGGCCACAGCCCTCCGGCAGGTGCCATATTGGGGGCGCAGCGGTGGCAGCAGGGGGCGGAGGACCATCGCCATGTTTTTTAATTGCTTATTATTATTTTTACTACTTTTAGGCTACGTCCCCACGATCAGGAACAGCAGCGTTTGGACGCAGCGTATTGTTGCTGCGTCCAAAGCGCTGCTTTCTAATCACGCAGGTAAATCTGCATGTGTTCCCTGAGCTATGTGGAGACCAGCTTCACTTCAACAGAAACTGACATGCTTCAGCTTGTAAACCCGCGCCGCCGGTGAGATTACGCAGCGTCAAACAGAAGCAGAGTGTGCGGGAGATTTCTATAAACCCCTCCACTGTGCTTGTATTGTAGAACGCAGCGTTTTGGACGCAGCACAGGTGAGCTGCTCCTCCTGATTGATAGGAACAAGATAAAGATTTGTCTTCAGCTCAATATACAGGCACCATAAAAATACATTGTTATACAGTACAGACCAAAAGTTTGGACACACCTTCTCATTTAAAGATTTTTCTGTATTTTCATGACTTTGAAAATTGTACATTCACACTGAAGGCATCAAAACTATGAATTAACACATGTGGAATTATATACTTAACAAAAAAGTGTGAAACAACTGAAAATATGTCTTATATTCTAGGTTCTTCAAAGTAGCCACCTTTTGCTTTGATGACTGCTTTGCACACTCTTGGCATTCTCTTGATGAGCTTCAAGAGGTAGTCACCGGAAATGGTTTTCACTTCACAGGTGTGCCCTGTCAGGTTTAATAAGTGGGATTTTTTGCCTTGTAAATGGGGTTGGAACCATCAGTTGTGTTGTGCAGAAGTCAGGTGGATACACAGCTGATAGTCCTACTGAATAGACTGTTAGAATTTGTATTATGGCAAGAAAAAAGCAGCTAAGTAAAGAAAAACGAGTGGCCATCATTACTTTAAGAAATGAAGGTCAGTCAGTGTGAAAAATTGGGCAAACTTTGAAAGTGTCCCCAAGTGCAGTTGCAAAAACCATCAAGAGCTACAAAGAAACTGGCTGACATGAGGACCGCCCCAGGAAAGGAAGACCAAGAGTCACCTCTGCTTCTGAGGATAAGTTTATCCGAATCACCAGCCTCAGAAATCGCAGGTTAACAGCAGCTCAGATTAGAGACCAGGTCAATGCCGCACAGAGTTCTAGCAGCAGACACATCTCTACAACAACTGTTAAGAGGAGACTTTGTGCAGCAGGCCTTCATGGTAAAATAGCTGCTAGGAAACCACTGCTAAGGACAGGCAACAAGCAGAAGAGACTTGCTTGGGCTAAAGAACACAAGGAATGGACATTAGACCAGCGGAAATCTGTGCTTTGGTCTGATGAGTCCAAATTTGAGATCTTAGGTTCCAACCACCGTGTCTTTGTGCGACGCAGAAAAGGTGAACGGATGGACTCTACATGCCTGGTTCCCACCGTGAAGCATGGAGGAGGAGGTGTGATGGTGTGGGGGGGCTTTGCTGGT
Organism: Phyllobates terribilis; assembly: GCF_046119375.1. NCBI lineage: Eukaryota > Metazoa > Chordata > Amphibia > Anura > Dendrobatidae > Phyllobates > Phyllobates terribilis. Next base: position 13,454,216 of record NW_027362764.1, on the reverse strand, counting down.
GACACTGTTGGGGATTTATTCAAAATTGAAGGCATACTGAACCAGCATGGCTACCACAGCATCTTGCAGTGGCATGCTATTCCATCCGGTTTGCGTTTAGTTGGACCATCATTTATTTTTCAACAGGACAATGACCCCAAACACACCTCCAGGCTGGGTAAGGGCTATTTGACCAAGAAGGAGAGTGATGGGGTGCTACCCCAGATGACCTGGCCTCCACAGTCACCAGACCTGAACCCAATCGAGATGGTTTGGGGTGAGCTGGACCGCAGAGTGAAGGCAAAATGGCCAACAAGTGCTAAGCATCTCTGGGAACTCCTTCAAGATTGTTGGAAGACCATTTCCGGTGACTACGTCTTGAAGCTCATCAAGAGAATGCCAAGAGTGTGCAGAGCAGTCATCAAAGCAAAAGGTGGCTACTGTGAAGAACCTAGAATATAAGACATATTTTCAGTTGTTTCACACTTTTTTGTTAAGTATATAATTCCACATGTGGTAATTCATAGTTTTGATGCCTTCAGTGTGAATGTACAATTTTCAAAGTCATGAAATTACAGAAAAATCTTTAAATGAGAAGGTGTGTCCAAACTTTTGGTCTGTACTGTATATATATAATGTGCTTCTATGGAGCTGTATACTCTGCTACTGGACTCATTCAATGTACAGTCAAGATATCCAAAATCACAGCCTGTGAGCACCAGTATATAAAAGGCCGGACTGACAGCGAGCTCCTAGGTTAGGACTAGAGGATTGGTACTGGGCACCAGTATATAGAAGGCTGGACTGGCAGTGAGCTCCTAGGTTAGGACTAGAGGATTGGTACTGGGCACCAGTATATAGAAGGCCGGACTGGCAGCGAGCTCCTAGGTTAGGACTAGAGGATTGGTACTTGGTACCAGGATATAGGAGGCCGGACTGGCAGCGAGCTCCTAGGTTAGGACTAGACGATTGGTACTGGGCACCAGTATATAGAAGGCCGGACTGGCAGCGAGCTCCTAGGTTAGGACTAGAGGATTGGTACTGGGCACCAGTATATAGAAGGCTGGACTGGCAGTGAGCTCCTAGGTTAGGACTAGAGGATTGGTACTGGGCACCAGTATATAGAAGGCCGGACTGGCAGCGAGCTCCTAGGTTAGGACTAGAGGATTGGTACTTGGTACCAGGATATAGGAGGCCGGACTGGCAGCGAGCTCCTAGGTTAGGACTAGACGATTGGTACTGGGCACCAGTATATAGAAGGCCGGACTGGCAGCGAGCTCCTAGGTTAGGACTAGACGATTGGTACTGGGCACCAGTATATAGAAGGCCGGACTGGCAGCGAGCTCCTAGGTTAGGACTAGAGGATTGGTACTGGGCACCAGTATATAGGAGGCCGGACTGGCAGTGAGCTCCTAGTTCAGGACTAGAGGATTGGTACTGGGCACCAGTATATAGAAGGCCGGACTGGCAGCGAGCTCCTAGGTTAGGACTAGAGGATTGGTACTGGACACCAGTATATAGAAGGCCGGACTGGCAGCGAGCTCCTAGGTTAGGACTAGAGGATTGGTACTGGGCACCAGTATATAGAAGGTCGGACTGGCAGCGAGCTCCTAGGTTAGGACTAGAGGATTGGTACTGGGCACCAGTATATAGGAGGCCGAACTGGCAGCGAGCTCCTAGGTTAGGACTAGAGGATTGGTACTGGGCACCAGTATATAGGAGGCCGGACTGGCAGCGAGCTCCTAGGTTAGGACTAGAGGACTGGTACTGGGCACCAGTATATAGAAGGCCGGACTGGCAGCGAGCTCCTAGGTTAGGACTAGAGGATTGGTACTGGGCACCAGTATATAGAAGGCCGGACTGGCAGCGAGCTCCTAGGTTAGGACTAGAGGATTGGTACTGGGCACCAGTATATAGGAGGCCGGACTGGCAGTGAGCTCCTAGGTTAGGACTAGAGGATTGGTACTGGGCACCAGTATATAGAAGGCCGGACTGGCAGCGAGCTCCTAGGTTAGGACTAGAGGATTGGTACTGGACACCAGTATATAGAAGGCCGGACTGGCAGCGAGCTCCTAGGTTAGGACTAGAGGATTGGTACTGGGCACCAGTATATAGAAGGTCGGACTGGCAGCGAGCTCCTAGGTTAGGACTAGAGGATTGGTTCTGGGCACCAGTATATAGGAGGCCGAACTGGCAGCGAGCTCCTAGGTTAGGACTAGAGGATTGGTACTGGGCACCAGTATATAGGAGGCCGGACTGGCAGCAAGCTCCTAGGTTAGGACTAGAGGATTGGTACTGGGCACCAGTATATAGGAGGCCGGACTGGCAGCGAGCTCTTAGGTTAGGACTAGAGGATTGGTACTGGACACCAGTATATAGGAGGCCGAACTGGCAGCGAGCTCCTAGGTTAGGACAAGAGGATTGATACTGGACACCAGTATAAAGGAGGCCAAACTGGCAGCGAGCTCCTATTTCAGGACTAGAGGATTGGTACTGGGCGCCAGTATAAAGGAGGCCGGACTGGCAGCGAGCTCCTAGTTCAGGACTAGAGGATTGGTACTGGGCACCAGTATAAAAGAGGCCGGACTGGCAGCAAGCTCCTAGGTTAGGACTAGAGGATTGGTACTGGGCACCAGTATATAGGAGGCCGGACTGGCAGCGAGCTCCTAGGTTAGGACTAGAGGATTGGTACTGGACACCAGTATATAGGAGGCCGAACTGGCAGCGAGCTCCTAGGTTAGGACAAGAGGATTGATACTGGACACCAGTATAAAGGAGGCCAAACTGGCAGCGAGCTCCTATTTCAGGACTAGAGGATTGGTACTGGGCGCCAGTATAAAGGAGGCCGGACTGGCAGCGAGCTCCTAGTTCAGGACTAGAGGATTGGTACTGGGCACCAGTATAAAAGAGGCCGGACTGGCAGCAAGCTCCTAGGTTAGGGCTAGAGGATTGGTACTGGGCACCAGTATATAGAAGGCCGGACTGGCAGTGAGCTCCTAGGTTAGGACTAGAGGATTGGTACTTGGCACCAGTATAAAGGAGGCCGGACTGGCAGCGAGCTCCTAGGTTAGGACTAGAGGATTGGTACTGGGTACCAGGATATCGGAGGCCGGACTGGCAGCGAGCTCCTAGGTTAGGACTAGAGGATTGGTACTGGGTACCAGTATATAGGAGGCCGGACTGGCAGCGAGCTCCTAGTTCAGGACTAGAGGATTGGTACTGGGCACCAGTATATAGGAGGCCGGACTGGCAGCGAGCTCCTAGGTTAGGACTAGAGGATTGGTACTGGGCACCAGTATAAAGGAGGCCGGACTGGCAGCGAGCTCCTAGGTTAGGACTAGAGGATTGGTACTGGGCAGACCCCTAGGCAGATCTAATATCACCCTGCCTACCCTATCATCCCTATATAGGTTCTGCACCTATCGCCGAGCAGGAACCAAATACCTGTATATCTTTAGAGCTTGGCCCTAGATAGGGAGAGGGAGGGAGAGGGGTGAGCACTAGTCAGGCCCCACTACAAAATACAGATAACAAGGTAAACAAACAAAGTGGGTGAACTTAGCCTAAGCAGACACCAACGAGATAATGCCACCTGTCCTCCAAGGGCACCAAAGATGAGACTAACTGGCTGCCAGTACTCCAAGACTGCACAGAGGTACATAGAACTATCACCAGCACCTCTCTGGAGAAACTGAGAGTTTTTAACTACCAAGCAAGGGTGTGTCAATCAGCAGCAGAAGGTGGAGGTTGCTGCTGAGTCCTAAAGGAAGAAGGATATAACTATACTACAGAGATGAGAGGATCAAGAAGGCATCTGCAATGCCAAGCGTAGTGACCTTCTACAGCCGGATCCAGAGCGACTGTCTGTCACACCTGACACACCCATGACACTCAGGTGACACTGCGTGTACTGCAACAATCTGGACTAACCGGCTGCCAGTACTCCAAGACTGCACAGAGGTACATAGAACTATCACCAGCACCTCTCTGGAGAAACTGAGAGTTTTTAACTACCAAGCAAGGGTGTGTCAATCAGCAGCAGAAGGTGGAGGTTGCTGCTGAGTCCTAAAGGAAGAAGGATATAACTATACTACAGAGATGAGAGGATCAAGAAGGCATCTGCAATGCCAAGCGTAGTGACCTTCTACAGCCGGATCCAGAGCGACTGTCTGTCACACCTGACACACCCATGACACTCAGGTGACACTGCGTGTACTGCAACAATCTGGACTAACCGGCTGCCAGTACTCCAAGACTGCACAGAGGTACATAGAACTATCACCGGCGCCTCTCTGGAGAAACTGAGAGTTTTTAACTACCAAGCAAGGGTGTGTCAATCAGCAGCAGAAGGTGGAGGTTGCTGCTGGGTCCTAAATGAAGAAGGATATAACTATTCTACAGAGGTGAGAGGATCAAGAAGGCATCTGCAATGCCAAGCGCATAGAAAGATACATACTCTCTTACTGGACCCCATCCGGTCTGCTATACTGCTGCCCAGACAGAACGTGACCACTGCAGACAATCACTGGAGGCAAGATGCAGGGGGGCTGGAGACGTTTTCATGCTTCATTGGTAAAAGTCACAAATATTACAATCCTGATGGGGTGAACGCTTTATAATGGAGATACTCACTAAAGTTGCTAATTGTTTTCTGGATGTGGATCATCTTCTGATCGTCTGATATTCTGAGAGTCAGTGGGAAGCTGATCGCTGCCGATCACAGAAGGTGTCACCTGCTCGTCTGAGCACATTCACTCGCTGTTACCCACCTCCTACGTATTATGGGATGTCCTCATTTCTTCTATACCTTGTGCTGTATTATTTGCCTCTTATAGGGGAACATTCAGCACAATCAGTGATGGAGTCAGATCTCAGATTACCAGTACGAGTCTTTCATGTATTCATGTTGCGCTACCTTGTGGTAGAATGTGATATTACACAAACCACAAGTTTTATGAAATTATTGCAAAAAAAAAGTATATAAAAAAAATTATGTATTTATATAATAAAAAGCTGTTGCATATTAGGATAGTCATGGCGCCCCTGCTTGTTCACAGCCCATTCTGCACTGGAGCACTAAAGTTTCAGTGTGAAGAGTCCACCTCCCATAATGCACCACGGTAATATAACCGGGGGTCCCGCGATCATCCTGAGAGATAAGAGGAAAGCAGCAGAAGTGTAAATGTTCCCAGGAGGAGGGTGGCATGGGGCCCCTGGTTGGCATTAGACCCGAGCTCCATTGTTTGCACCTCGTCCCGTCTTTGGTAATTAATTTGGGAACTTTCCGCAGTTCTCACCATTCCTGAATATTTCTACTATTACTTCTATATCCAGATTCTATCAGTAATTGGAGGGGAAGTCGTCAGAGTTGATATTTGAGGCTTCAGAGAAAACTCATTTACAGGAGGCCGAAGGAGACGCTTTCATGTGGATGACTGCGATGATCTGGACGCGGCCAATTAACGACGATGCGAGGAATTAACATAAGTACTAATCTGTATCTGGGAGATATGGACGAGTAATGGAAGGATTTATCATGCAGAAAGACGCTCGCAAAGCATGTCCTAATATATGCGACCCAGAGATGTGACCATTCCTGGCGCCGGCGGATATACGGGACACTTATATACACACATTCTGCCGTACAGAAACCAGCATCTATACAAGTACATACATCCTGGTACATGCACACGTACTATATATAAGCCCTTACACACAACCTTACATAACATACATCTACCCATACTGACACACACATACACAAGTACTCTACATACACACACATACATACATACACAAGTACTGTGCATACACACATACATACACAAGTACTCTACATACACACACTCATACATACACAAGTACTCTACATACACACACAAGTACTCTACATACACAAGTACTGTACATACTCACACTCTTACATACACAAGTACAATACATACACACACAATTACTGTACATACACACACTCATACATACACAAGTGTTGTACATACAAACATACACAAGTACTGTACACACACTCACACATACATACACAAGTACTCTACATACACACACTCATACATACATAGACACAAGTACTGTACATACACACACTAATACATATATACACAAGTACTCCACATACACACACTCATACATACATACACAAGTACTCTACATACACACACACATACATACATACACAAGTGCTCTACATACACACACATACATACACAAGTACTCTACATACACACACTCATACATACACAAGTACTCTACATGCGCACACTCATACATATACAAGTACTCTACATACACACACTCATACATATATACACAAGTACTCCACATACACACACTCATACATACATACACAAGTACTCTACATACACATACATACATACATACACAAGTACTCTACATACACATACATACACAAGTACTCTACACACACACACATACATGCACAAGTACTCTACATACACACACTCATACATACACAAGTACTCTACATGCACACACTCATACATTCACAAGTACTCTACATACACACACTCATACATAAACAAGTACTCTACATACACAGACTCATACATACACAAGTACTCTACATACACACACTCATACATACACAAGTACTCTACATACACACACTCATACATACACAAATACTCTACATACACACACTCATACATATACAAGTACTCTACATACACACACTAATACATATACAAGTACTCTACATACACAAGTATTCTACATACACAAGTACTCTACATACACACTCATACATACACAGCTAATCTACATACACACACTCATACACTCGTATTTAGTAATGATGAGACTGAATTTTAATTTCACCGATTTACTTGAATTTGGCTAGAGAATGTGATTCTAATAGAATCTGCCTGATTGTGTTCTGGGGTCTCTACAAACCCCAATACATAAACCGTAAGAAGTCAGCGAGGACGAGTTGGGGAGCTGCAGAGGAAAGACCGGTGGGTGGGGAGTGAATAGAGAATTGTTTCATTCTTTAGCCCTTCTTCAGCTGCTCTACAATACATAAATATTGTGGCTGACCCCCATTTTGCTGGATTCCCGTAAAGCGAATTGAAAAAAAATTTAGATTTGGGCAAATCCAAATTTTGAAAAAATGATAGAAAAATGCAGTTTACCTCAGATTGATTCTCTCATCTCTGTCAAACAATTTTCCCATCTCCGGAAAACCTAGATATACAGGTGCATATACATCAGTACATACAGACGGAGCATACAAACTACACATACATCGCCAGGTACGAGCATACACAGGTATATACACAGGTGCTTACACAGTAGTATATACCCACCAGCTAGGTACATATACAGGTACAATTTTTATCGTAGGTACACTACTACTGTGAGAGACAGAATCTAAAAAGAAAAAGCAGAAAATCACATTGTATTATTTTTACATAATTAATTTGCATTTTATTGTGTGAAATAAGTATTTGATCACCGACCAACGAGCAAGAATTCTGTCTCTCACAGACCTGTTAGTTTTTCTTCATGAAGCCTCCTACTCTGCACTCATTATCGGTATTAATTGCACCTGTTTGAACTTGTTACCTGTATAAAAAGACACCTGTCCACACAATCACACTCCACCCTCTCCACCATGGCCAAAACCAAAGAGCTGTCTAAGGACACCAGGGACCAAATTGCACAAGGCTGGGATGGACTACAGGACAATAGGCAAGCAGCTTGGTGAGAAGGCAACAACTGTTGGCACAATTATTAGAGAATGGAAGAAACACAAGATGACTGCCAATCTTCCTCGGTCAGGGGCTCCAGGTAAGATCTCTCCTCGTGGGGTAAAGATGATTCTGAGAAAGGTCAGGAATCTGCTCACAACTACATGAGAGGATCTGGTCAATGACCTGAAGAGAGCTGGGACCACAGTCTCAAACATTACCGTTAGTAACACACTACACTGTCATGGATTAAACTCCTGCAGGGCACGAAAGGTCCCCCTGCTCACGCCAGCACATGTCCAGGCCAATTTGAACTTCACCAATGACCATCTGGATGATCCAGAGGAGGCATGGGAGAAGGTCATGTGGTCAGATGAGACTAAAATAGAACTTTTTGTTATCAACTCTACTCTCCGTGTTTGGAGGAAGTAGAAGAATAAGTACAACCCCAAGAACACAGTCCCAACCGTGAAGCATGGTGGGGGAAACATCATATTTTGGGGGTGCTTTTTGCAAAAGTGGACAGAACGACTGCACCGTATTGAAGGGAGGATGGATGGGGTCATGTATCGTGAGATTTTGGCCAACAGCCTCCTTCCCTCAGTAAGAACATTGAAGATGGATCGTGGCTGGGTCATGACAATGAGCAGAAACATACAGCCAGCGCAGCTAAGGAGTGGCTTCGTAAGAAGCATTTCAAGGTCCTGGAGTGTCCTAGCCAGTCTCCAGACCTGAACCCAATAGAAAATCTTTGGAGGGAGCAGAAACTCAATGTTGCCAAGCGACAGCCCCGAAACCTGAAAGATCTGGAGAAGATCTGTATGGAGGAGGGGGCCAAAATCCCTGCTGCAGTGTGTGCAAACCTGGTCAAGAACTACCGGAAACCTCTGACCTCTGTAATTGTAACACAGGTTTCTGTACCAAATAATAAGTTCTGTTTTTCTATTGTATCAAATACTTATTTTATACAATAAAATGCAAATTAATTAATTATGTAAAAATCATACAATGTGATTTTCTAGATTTTTTTAGATTCTGTCTCTCACAATTTAAGTGTACCAGTGATAAAAATTACAGACCTCTCCATTCTTTACAGGTGGGAAAACTTGCAAAATCAGCAGAGAATCAAATACATATTTCCCCACTGTGTATACACCCCGGTACTGTCACTGCCAGCTCCACAATAACAAAAAGAACTATTCGCTGCCACCACCAATGATTTATACAGGCCAATTGGACGCCCGTTACAGGCTTCAGGGGTGCGTTTTTACAGAGGAAGAGAAAAGAATTATTAAATTTGATATATTTAATCCGAAAAGTAGGTAGTGTTTATAAAAAATATATACAAAGATGATACAAAATGGACAAAACAATACAGTATATACAATTGCATAAAATAAAAGGGATAAACAGAAGAAATGTACTAAATCTGATGTCACAGGATTGGCTCTGACTCTTATGAAGGGGAACTCTTCATTTTGGGGGATAACGGTACAGAAACACAGCGCACTTTGTTTTCCAGGACTGACGATGATTATTGTTTGACATTTTCTTTTATTAACACAAGTTACGCTCACATACCTCCTCTCCAGTAACTTATAGTAGGGCTGGTCATTGGATGTGGCTAGGTCTTTAGAAAATGATGGGATTCCAACTTACACAATATCTTCACCCCTGGAGGTCCCAGGCAGGAGATATTACTGTCATGTTTTCTATCACAATTGTATTTATCCATAGAGCGGAAACATGACATGGATAGCATAGTCCATCTGACTGGTATTAATTTGGAGGTGTTGTGGCAACTGTCCAGTAACATAAGGCAATTCATTATGCTCGCTACTTCTTCGCAACGTCAAAAATATGTCTGCAGTCACTCTGTGTGTCACTCTGTGTGACTGCAGACTTATGAATCGCCCCAGCGCAGACACTGTGCACTCCGGGGATTCTCCGGTTTCAGATCCAGAACCGGAGGGTATGTATGCGTTACACATACTCCCAGCCAGTAGCTGCAGCCTCTCTTCCACACACTTGTATGGCGTGAGGCTGCACCCTCTAGTCGGCCACGCCCACTGGCCGTCACTTCACTAGACGGGGCGCGGCCTCACTCCATACAAGTGTATGGAAGAGAGGCTGCAGCCATTGGCTGGGAGTATGTGTAACGCATACATACCCTTCGGTCCTGGATCTGAAACCAGAGAATCCCCGGAGTGCACAGTGTCTGGGGGGATTCGGAAGTCTGCAGTCACAACCCCTTTAAGCTGTCTGTTTGCCTTTCTGGTCACAGTGAGGCTAAAAGTGATACATTATCTCCACTGGTAATATATCTGTCATGTCCCAAATTCCTCTATCAGCAGCGCCTGGTCTGTGATCCATCAGATAATCCACTTTAATTACCTGTTCACATCAGGGGGTTCCCTTGCATCGGCATCTTCTGGAGGTCTTAGACTATGTGTGCACAGCCAGTATTTGCTTGCAGAAATTTCTGCAGCATATCTGCAAGGTTCTGCACCTCTTAACATCAAAAACGCTGCAGAAATTCTGTGCGTTTTTCATGTGTTTTTTGTGTGTTTATGTGTTTTTTGTGTGTTTTTGCCTGCGTATTTGCTATGCATTGTATAGGAAAAATGCTGACAAATCCGCACAAAGAATTGATGCTTATTTAAACGCACATGAAATCCTGTAAGGAAAATTCTGATCATGTGCACAGATCTTCCAAATTCCCATAGGAAATGCTGGAATAAAGATTACAATGTGTTTTTTGATCCATTTCTGCATGGAAAAAAAGGACCAAAAATGCACCGTGTGCACATATCCTTAGCCTCCTGAGACGGATGTAAATAAAAATGGTACCACTGAAAACGTCATCTTGTCCCGCAAAAATCAAGCCGCCATACCGCTCCATCATCCGAAAAATTAAAAAGTTACAGCGCTCAGAATAAAGCGATGCAAAGATAATTCTTTTTTCTATAAAAGTTTTATTATGTAAAAGCGCAAAATCATAAAAAAATTACATAAATGTGGTACCGCTGTAAACGCACTGAACCGAAGAATAAAGCTGCCTTATCAATTTTACCACACAAGTAACAACAACAACAAAAAAAAAATCCTGAATTGTTGTTTTTTGTTCATTCTGCCTCCCAAAAATCAGAATAGAAAGCGATTAAAAAATGTGATTTGCCATAAAATGGTACCAAGAAAAACGTCAACTCGTCCCACAAAAAACAAGCTGTCACATGACTCTGTCGGCCGAAATATGGAAAAATTATAGCTCTCTAAATATGGAGATGCAAACATTAGTTTTTGCAAAAAAAGTGACAGCTGTCAGTCATAAAAGCCTGATATAAATCTGGTATCGCTGTAATCGCACCGAGCCGAAGAATAAAGTCGTCTAATCACTTTTATACTGCATGGAGAACGACGTAAAAAATATATAAAACCAATTCTTCACCTGCTGCAGATTTGTTTATTCTGCCTCCCAAAGATCGCAGTAAGGCTCGGCGCACATTTATCCTGCGCTCTGCGCTGAGCGCTTACACTGGGGTTTCCGTGTAAATCTCTTAAATAAGTGATTCAGACGGAAACTGCTGACGGAAGATTCCCTGTAATGAGGCAGATGGAGGCACTGTGGATGCCGTCTGACCTATGATTCCATCTTTTTAGGCGTAAATAAAAGCGCGGTCAGCCACAGTTTTCTGCACCTCTGAAAAGAAGGATAACTCTGAACAGAGGCCAGACGGAGTCCAGAGTAACTCTGCTGCCTCATCTCATTATAGTGAATGGATCCCTCAGGGGTTTCATCTGAATCACGTCATTCAGAGATTTAGATGGAAACCCCAAAGTAAGTGCTCAGTGTAGAGCGCAGGATAAATGTGATCTAAAATGTTATGTAAAATGTTCCCAATAAAAGCTTCACATAGAAGCCCCCACTCAGGTCTGTCATGTGTTAATGGATATATAGGGGGCTTCCACGTTACTGGTAGTACAAAGGCTCTGGAAAAGCTAAATGGCTCCTCGCCCTCCCCAAAAGAAATTCAGCAAATTCTGCGCTCCCAAATTCAAATCCCCCCTCCCTTCTGTGTGTCTAAACCACATCTAGTGTCCACATGTTTGGCAGGGGTATTATTTCCAAAATGAGGTCACTTGTGGGGGGATTCTGCTCTCCTAGCATTTAGGAGCTCTGTATATGGAGTCTGCAAACTACTCTAGGAAAATCTGCGCTCCAGCAGACAAATAGCGCTCCGTCCCTCTCGAGTGTCGCCGTGTGGCTAAGCAGTACTGTACAGCCACGTATCGGGTATTGCCACATTCAGCAGAAATTATGGGACAAATTTTGGTGCCATTTTTATCCATTATCCCAGTGTGAAAATGTAAAATCTGGGGCTAAAACAAAATTTTTGCGGTAAAAATATAATTATTTTTTCCACACTGCCCAATGGTATAAAATTCTGTGACATAGCCTTGGTGTCAGTATGATCACTGCACTCCTAGATGAGTTCATTGAGAGGTGTCGTTTGTAAAATGGGGTCATTTATGGGGGAATCTGCTGTTCTGGCACCTCAGGGGATCTCCTAGTAGATCATGGCACCCTCAAACCATAACAGTAAAATCTGCGCTATAATATGGTACTCTATCCTTTCTGACCTTTGCACTGTGCCTCAAAAGTAGTTGCCAATTACATATAGGAGAAATTGCACAACAAAATCAGAGGTCCTGTTACCCTTGTGAAAATAAAAAATTGGGGGCTAAAAGAAAATTTTTGTGATTTTTTTCTTTCACGTCTGTATGTTATAAACTTCTGTGAAGCACCTGGGGGTTCAAAGTGCTCACCACACATCTAGATAAGTTCATTGAGGGGTCTAGTTTCCAAAATGTGGTCACTTGTTGGGGGTTTCCACTGTTTAGGCACATCAGGGGCTCCCCAAACGCAACATGGCGTCCGCTGATTATTCCAGCAAATTTTGAATTCAAAAAGTCTAATGGCGCTCCTTCCCTTCCGAACCCTGCCGTGCGCCAAAACAGTGGTTTCTCCGCCACATATGGGGTATCTGCGGGCTCAGGAGAAATTGCACAACACATTTTGGGGTCCATTTTTATCTGTTACGCTTGTGAAAATAAAAAAAATTTGGTCAAAATGTAATATTTTGTGAAAAACAGTTAAATGTTAATTTTTTTCTTCCTCATTGCTTCAGTTCCTGTGAAGCACCTGAAGGGTTAATAAACTTCTTGAATGTTGTTTTGAGCACCTTGAGGGGTGCAGTTTTTAGAATGGTGTCACTTTGGGGTATTTTCTGTCATATAGACCCCTCAAAGTGACTTCAAATGTGATGTGGTCCCTAAAAAAATGGTTTTGTAAATTTTGTTGGAAAAATGAGAAATCGCTGGTCAACTTTTAACCCTTATAGCTCCCTAACAAAAAAAAAAATGTTGGTTCCAAAATTGTGCTGATGTAAAGTAGACATGTGGGAAATGTTATTTATTAACTATTTTGTGTGACATCTCTCTGATTTCAGGGCATAACAATTCAAATTTTGAAAATTGCAAAATTTTCGCCAAATTTCCATTTTCTTTCTCCCAAATAAACGCAAGTGATATCGAAGAAATTTTACCACTATCATGAAGTACAATATGTCACGAAAAAACAATCTCAGAATCAGGGGGATCCGTTGAAGCTCCAGAGTAATTACCTCATAAAGTGACAGTGGACAGAATTGAAAAAATTGGCCCGGTCATTAACCTACAAAGTGGCTCGGTCCTTAAGGGGTTAAAGGGAATGTGTCACCCCCCTGGGAGATATCTGACCTCTACTATGGGCATACAGGTGATAGAAATGTAACTCTATACCTACCTGTATGGCCATAGTAGAGGTCTGATGGGAGTCTGTTCCCCCTGGGAGATATCTGACCTCTACTATGGGCATACAGGTGATAGAAATGTAACTCTATACCTACCTGTATGGCCATAGTAGAGGTCTGATGGGAATCTGTCCCCCCTGGAGATATCTGACCTCTACTATGGACATACAGGTGATAGAAATGTAACTCTATACCTACCTGTATGGCCATAGTAGAGGTATGATTGGAATCTGTCCCTCCTGGGAGATATCTGACCTCTACTATGGGCATACAGGTGATAGAAATGTAACTCTGTACCTACCTGTATGGCCATAGTAGAGGTCTGATGGGAGTCTGTTCCCCCTGGGAGATATCTGACCTCTACTATGGACATACAGGTGATAGAAATGTAACTCTATACCTACCTGTATGGCCATAGTAGAGGTCTGATTGGAATCTGTCCCTCCTGGGAGATATCTGACCTCTACTATGGGCATACAGGTGATAGAAATGTAACTCTGTACCTACCTGTATGGCCATAGTAGAGGTCTGATGGGATTCTGTCCCCCTGGGAGATATCTGACCTCTACTATGGACATACAGGTGATAGGAATGTAACTCTATACCTACCTGTATGGCCATAGTAGAGGTCTGATGGGAGTCTGTGCCCCCCTTGGAGATATCTGACCTCTACTATGGGCATACAGGTGATAGGAATGTAACTCTATACCTACCTGTATGGCCATAGTAGAGGTCTGATGGGAGTCTGTCCCCCCTTGGAGATATCTGACCTCTACTATGGGCATACAGGTGATAGGAATGTAACTCTATACCTACCTGTATGGCCATAGTAGAGGTCTGATGGGAGTCTGTCCCCCCTGGGAGATATTTGACCTCTACTATGGACACACAGGTGATAGAAATGTAACTCTATACCTACCTGTATGGCCATAGTAGAGGTCTGATGGGGGGTCTGTCCCCCCTGGGAGATATCTGACCTCTACTATGGGTATACAGGTGATAGGAATGTAACTCTATACCTACCTGTATGGCCATAGTAGAGGTCTGATGGGAATCTGTCCCCCCTGGGAGATATCTGACCTCTACTATGGACATACAGGTGATAGAAATGTAACTCTATACCGACCTGTATGGCCATAGTAGAGGTATGATGGGAATCTGTCCCCCCTGGGAGATATCTGACCTCTACTATGGACATACAGGTGATAGAAATGTAACTCTATACCTACCTGTATGGCCATAGTAGAGGTCTGATGGGAGTCTGTCCCCCTGGGAGATATCTGACCTCTACTATGGACATACAGGTGATAGAAATGTAACTCTATACCTACCTGTATGGCCATAGTAGAGGTCTGATGGGAGTCTGTCCCCCCTGGGAGATATCTGACCTCTACTATGGGCATACAGGTGATAGAAAAGTAACTCTATACCTACCTGTATGGCCATAGTAGAGGTCTGATGGGAGTCTGTCCCCCCTGGGAGATATCTGACCTCTACTATGGGCATACATGTGATAGAAATGTAACTCTATACCGACCTGTATGGCCATAGTAGAGGTCTGATGGGAGTCTGTCCCCCTGGGAGATATCTGACCTCTACTATGGACATACAGGTGATAGAAATGTAACTCTATACCTACCTGTATGGCCATAGTAGAGGTCTGATGGGAATCTGTCCCCCCTGGGAGATATCTGACCTCTACTATGGACATACAGGTGATAGAAATGTAACTCTATACCTACCTGTATGGCCATAGTAGAGGTCTGATGGGAGTCTGTCCCCCCTGGGAGATATCTGACCTCTACTATGGGCATACAGGTGATAGAAATGTAACTCTATACCTACCTGTACGGCCATAGTAGAAGTCTGATGGGAGTCTGTCCCCCCTGGGAGATATCTGACCTCTACTATGGACATACAGGTGATAGAAATGTAACTCTATACCTACCTGTATGGCCCATAGTAGAGGTCTGATGGGAGTCTGTCCCTCCTGGGAGATATCTGACCTCTACTATGGGCATACAGGTGATAGAAATGTAACTCTATACCTACCTGTATGGCCATAGTAGAGGTCTGATGGGAATCTGTCCCCCCTGGAGATATCTGACCTCTACTATGGGCATACAGGTGATAGAAATGTAACTCTATACCTACCTGTATGGCCCATAGTAGAGGTCTGATGGGAATCTGTCCCCCCTGGGAGATATCTGACCTCTACTATGGGCATACAGGTGATAGAAATGTAACTCTATACCTACCTGTATGGCCATAGTAGAGGTCTGATGGGAGTCTGTCCCCCCTGGAGATATCTGACCTCTACTATGGGCATACAGGTGATAGAAAAGTAACTCTATACCTACCTGTATGGCCATAGTAGAGGTCTGATGGGAGTCTATCCCCCCTGGAGATATCTGACCTCTACTATGGGCATACAGGTGATAGAAATGTAACTCTATACCTACCTGTATGGCCATAGTAGAGGTCTGATGGGAGTCTGTCCCCCCTGGGAGATATCTGACCTCTACTATGGACATACAGGTGATAGAAATGTAACTCTATACCTACCTGTATGGCCATAGTAGAGGTCTGATGGGAGTCTGTCCCCCCTGGAGATATCTGACCTCTACTATGGGCATACAGGTGATAGAAAAGTAACTCTATACCTACCTGTATGGCCATAGTAGAGGTCTGATGGGAATCTGTCCCCCCTGGAGATATCTGACCTCTACTATGGGCATACAGGTGATAGAAATGTAACTCTATACCTACCTGTATGGCCATAGTAGAGGTCTGATGGGAATCTGTCCCCCCTGGGAGATATCTGACCTCTACTATGGGCATACAGGTGATAGAAATGTAACTCTATACCTACCTGTATGGCCATAGTAGAGGTCTGATGGGAGTCTGTCCCCCCTGGAGATATCTGACCTCTACTATGGGCATACAGGTGATAGAAATGTAACTCTATACCTACCTGTATGGCCATAGTAGAGGTCTGATGGGAATCTGTCCCCCCTGGAGATATCTGACCTCTACTATGGGCATACAGGTGATAGAAATGTAACTCTATACCTACCTGTATGGCCATAGTAGAGGTCTGATGGGAGTCTGTCCCCCCTGGAGATATCTGACCTCTACTATGGGCATACAGGTGATAGAAATGTAACTCTATACCTACCTGTATGGCCATAGTAGAGGTCTGATGGGAATCTGTCCCCCCTGGGAGATATCTGACCTCTACTATGGGCATACAGGTGATAGAAATGTAACTCTATACCTACCTGTATGGCCATAGTAGAGGTCTGATGGGAGTCTGTCCCCCCTGGAGATATCTGACCTCTACTATGGGCATACAGGTGATAGAAAAGTAACTCTATACCTACCTGTATGGCCATAGTAGAGGTCTGATGGGAATCTGTCCCCCCTGGGAGATATCTGACCTCTACTATGGGCATACAGGTGATAGAAATGTAACTCTATACCTACCTGTATGGCCATAGTAGAGGTCTGATGGGAATCTGTCCCCCCTGGAGATATCTGACCTCTACTATGGCCATACAGGTGATAGAAATGTAACTCTATACCTACCTGTATGGCCATAGTAGAGGTCTGATGGGAATCTGTCCCCCCTGGAGATATCTGACCTCTACTATGGGCATACAGGTGATAGAAATGTAACTCTATACCTAACTGTATGGCCATAGTAGAGGTCTGATGGGAATCTGTCCCCCCTGGGAGATATCTGACCTCTACTATGGGCATACAGGTGATAGAAATGTAACTCTATACCTACCTGTATGGCCATAGTAGAGGTCTGATGGGAATCTGTCCCCCCTGGAGATATCTGACCTCTACTATGGGCATACAGGTGATAGAAATGTAACTCTATACCTACCTGTATGGCCATAGTAGAGGTCTGATGGGGGGTCTGTCCCTCCTGGGAGATATCTGACCTCTACTATGGACATACAGGTGATAGAAATGTAACTCTATACCTACCTGTATGGCCATAGTAGAGGTCTGATGGGAGTCTGTCCCCCCTGGAGATATCTGACCTCTACTATGGGCATACAGGTGATAGAAATGTAACTCTATACCTACCTGTATGGCCATAGTAGAGGTCTGATGGGAGTCTGTCCCCCCTGGGAGATATCTGACCTCTACTATGGGCATACAGGTGATAGAAATGTAACTCTATACCTACCTGTATGGCCATAGTAGAGGTCTGATGGGAATCTGTCCCCCCTGGGAGATATCTGACCTCTACTATGGGCATACAGGTGATAGAAAAGTAACTCTATACCTACCTGTATGGCCATAGTAGAGGTCTGATGGGAATCTGTCCCCCCTGGAGATATCTGACCTCTACTATGGGCATACAGGTGATAGAAATGTAACTCTATACCTACCTGTATGGCCATAGTAGAGGTCTGATGGGAATCTGTCCCCCCTGGAGATATCTGACCTCTACTATGGCCATACAGGTGATAGAAATGTAACTCTATACCTACCTGTATGGCCATAGTAGAGGTCTGATGGGAATCTGTCCCCCCTGGAGATATCTGACCTCTACTATGGGCATACAGGTGATAGAAATGTAACTCTATACCTACCTGTATGGCCATAGTAGAGGTCTGATGGGAGTCTGTCCCCCCTGGGTAATATCTGACCTCTACTATGGACATACAGGTGATAGAAATGTAACTCTATACGTACCTGTATGGCCATAGTAGAGGTCTGATGGGAATCTGTCCCCCCTGGGAGATATCTGACCTCTACTATGGGCATACAGGTGATAGAAATGTAACTCTATACCTACCTGTATGGCCATAGTAGAGGTCTGATGGGAGTCTGTCCCCCCTGGGAGATATCTGACCTCTACTATGGGCATACAGGTGATAGAAAAGTAACTCTATACCTACCTGTATGGCCATAGTAGAGGTCTGATGGGAGTCTGTCCCCCCTGGGAGATATCTGACCTCTACTATGGGCATACAGGTGATAGAAATGTAACTCTATACCTACCTGTATGGTCCATAGTAGAGGTCTGATGGGAGTCTGTCCCCCCTGGGAGATATCTGACCTCTACTATGGGCATACAGGTGATAGAAATGTAACTCTATACCTACCTGTATGGTCCATAGTAGAGGTCTGATGGGAGTCTGTCCCCCCTGGGAGATATCTGACCTCTACTATGGGCATACAGGTGATAGAAATGTAACTCTATACCTACCTATATGGCCATAGTAGAGGTCTGATGGGAATCTGTCCCCCCTGGGAGATATCTGACCTCTACTATGGGCATACAGGTGATAGAAATGTAACTCTATACCTACCTGTATGGCCATAGTAGAGGTCTGATGGGAATCTGTCCCCCCTGGAGATATCTGACCTCTACTATGGCCATACAGGTGATAGAAATGTAACTCTATACCTACCTGTATGGCCATAGTAGAGGTCTGATGGGAATCTGTCCCCCCTGGAGATATCTGACCTCTACTATGGGCATACAGGTGATAGAAATGTAACTCTATACCTACCTGTATGGCCATAGTAGAAGTCTGATGGGAGTCTGTCCCCCCTGGGTAATAACTGACCTCTACTATGGACATACAGGTGATAGAAATGTAACTCTATACGTACCTGTATGGCCATAGTAGAGGTCTGATGGGAATCTGTCCCCCCTGGGAGATATCTGACCTCTACTATGGGCATACAGGTGATAGAAATGTAACTCTATACCTACCTGTATGGCCATAGTAGAGGTCTGATGGGAATCTGTCCCCCCTGGGAGATATCTGACCTCTACTATGGCCATACAGGTGATAGAAATGTAACTCTATACCTACCTGTATGACCATAGTAGAGGTCTGATGGGAATCTGTCCCCCCTGGGAGATATCTGACCTCTACTATGGACATACAGGTGATAGAAATGTAACTCTATACCTACCTGTATGGCCATAGTAGAGGTCTGATGGGAATCTGTCCCCCCTGGGAGATATCTGACCTCTACTATGGACATACAGGTGATAGAAATGTAACTCTATACCTACCTGTATGGTCATAGTAGAGATCTGATGGGAGTCTGTCCCCCTGGGAGATATCTGACCTCTACTATGGACATACAGGTGATAGAAATGTAACTCTATACCTACCTGTATGGCCATAGTAGAGGTCTGATGGGAATCTGTCCCCCCTGGAGATATCTGACCTCTACTATGGGCATACAGGTGATAGAAATGTAACTCTATACCTACCTGTATGGCCATAGTAGAGGTCTGATGGGGGGTCTGTCCCTCCTGGGAGATATCTGACCTCTACTATGGACATACAGGTGATAGAAATGTAACTCTATACCTACCTGTATGGCCATAGTAGAGGTCTGATGGGAGTCTGTCCCCCCTGGAGATATCTGACCTCTACTATGGGCATACAGGTGATAGAAATGTAACTCTATACCTACCTGTATGGCCATAGTAGAGGTCTGATGGGAGTCTGTCCCCCCTGGGAGATATCTGACCTCTACTATGGGCATACAGGTGATAGAAATGTAACTCTATACCTACCTGTATGGCCATAGTAGAGGTCTGATGGGAATCTGTCCCCCCTGGGAGATATCTGACCTCTACTATGGGCATACAGGTGATAGAAAAGTAACTCTATACCTACCTGTATGGCCATAGTAGAGGTCTGATGGGAATCTGTCCCCCCTGGAGATATCTGACCTCTACTATGGGCATACAGGTGATAGAAATGTAACTCTATACCTACCTGTATGGCCATAGTAGAGGTCTGATGGGAATCTGTCCCCCCTGGAGATATCTGACCTCTACTATGGCCATACAGGTGATAGAAATGTAACTCTATACCTACCTGTATGGCCATAGTAGAGGTCTGATGGGAATCTGTCCCCCCTGGAGATATCTGACCTCTACTATGGGCATACAGGTGATAGAAATGTAACTCTATACCTACCTGTATGGCCATAGTAGAGGTCTGATGGGAGTCTGTCCCCCCTGGGTAATATCTGACCTCTACTATGGACATACAGGTGATAGAAATGTAACTCTATACGTACCTGTATGGCCATAGTAGAGGTCTGATGGGAATCTGTCCCCCCTGGGAGATATCTGACCTCTACTATGGGCATACAGGTGATAGAAATGTAACTCTATACCTACCTGTATGGCCATAGTAGAGGTCTGATGGGAGTCTGTCCCCCCTGGGAGATATCTGACCTCTACTATGGGCATACAGGTGATAGAAAAGTAACTCTATACCTACCTGTATGGCCATAGTAGAGGTCTGATGGGAGTCTGTCCCCCCTGGGAGATATCTGACCTCTACTATGGGCATACAGGTGATAGAAATGTAACTCTATACCTACCTGTATGGTCCATAGTAGAGGTCTGATGGGAGTCTGTCCCCCCTGGGAGATATCTGACCTCTACTATGGGCATACAGGTGATAGAAATGTAACTCTATACCTACCTGTATGGTCCATAGTAGAGGTCTGATGGGAGTCTGTCCCCCCTGGGAGATATCTGACCTCTACTATGGGCATACAGGTGATAGAAATGTAACTCTATACCTACCTATATGGCCATAGTAGAGGTCTGATGGGAATCTGTCCCCCCTGGGAGATATCTGACCTCTACTATGGGCATACAGGTGATAGAAATGTAACTCTATACCTACCTGTATGGCCATAGTAGAGGTCTGATGGGAATCTGTCCCCCCTGGAGATATCTGACCTCTACTATGGCCATACAGGTGATAGAAATGTAACTCTATACCTACCTGTATGGCCATAGTAGAGGTCTGATGGGAATCTGTCCCCCCTGGAGATATCTGACCTCTACTATGGGCATACAGGTGATAGAAATGTAACTCTATACCTACCTGTATGGCCATAGTAGAAGTCTGATGGGAGTCTGTCCCCCCTGGGTAATAACTGACCTCTACTATGGACATACAGGTGATAGAAATGTAACTCTATACGTACCTGTATGGCCATAGTAGAGGTCTGATGGGAATCTGTCCCCCCTGGGAGATATCTGACCTCTACTATGGGCATACAGGTGATAGAAATGTAACTCTATACCTACCTGTATGGCCATAGTAGAGGTCTGATGGGAATCTGTCCCCCCTGGGAGATATCTGACCTCTACTATGGCCATACAGGTGATAGAAATGTAACTCTATACCTACCTGTATGACCATAGTAGAGGTCTGATGGGAATCTGTCCCCCCTGGGAGATATCTGACCTCTACTATGGACATACAGGTGATAGAAATGTAACTCTATACCTACCTGTATGGCCATAGTAGAGGTCTGATGGGAATCTGTCCCCCCTGGGAGATATCTGACCTCTACTATGGACATACAGGTGATAGAAATGTAACTCTATACCTACCTGTATGGTCATAGTAGAGATCTGATGGGAGTCTGTCCCCCTGGGAGATATCTGACCTCTACTATGGACATACAGGTGATAGAAATGTAACTCTATACCTACCTGTATGTCCATAGTAGAGGTCTGATGGGAGTCTGTCCCCCTGGGAGATATCTGACCTCTACTATGGGCATACAGGTGATAGAAATGTAACTCTATACCTACCTGTATGGCCATAGTAGAGGTCTGATGGGAGTCTGTCCCCCTGGGAGATATCTGACCTCTACTATGGACATACAGGTGATAGAAATGTAACTCTATACCTACCTGTATGGCCATAGTAGAGGTCTGATGGAAGTCTGTCCCTCCTGGGAGATATCTGACCTCTACTATGGGCATACAGGTGATAGAAATGTAACTCTATAACTACCTGTATGGCCATAGTAGAGGTCTGATGGGAATCTGTCCCCCCTGGGAGATATCTGACCTCTACTATGGGCATACAGGTGATAGAAATGTAACTCTATACCTACCTGTATGGCCATAGTAGAGGTCTGATGGGAGTCTGTCCCCCCTGGGAGATATCTGACCTCTACTATGGGCATACAGGTGATAGAAATGTAACTCTATACCTACCTGTATGGCCATAGTAGAGGTCTGATGGGAATCTGTCCCTCCTGGGAGATATCTGACCTCTACTATGGGCATACAGGTAATAGAAATGTAACTCTATACCTACCTGTATGGCCATAGTAGAGGTCTGATGGGAATCTGTCCCCCCTGGGAGATATCTGACCTCTACTATGTGCATACAGGTTATAGAAATGTAACTCTATACCTACCTGTATGGCCATAGTAGAGGTCTGATGGGAATCTGTCCCCCCTGGGAGATATCTGACCTCTACTATGGACATACAGGTGATAGAAATGTAACTCTATACCTACCTGTATGGCCCATAGTAGAGGTCTGATGGGAGTCTGTCCCCCCTGGGAGATATCTGACCTCTACTATGGCCATACAGGTGATAGAAATGTAACTCTATACCTACCTGTATGGCCATAGTAGAGGTCTGATGGGAATCTGTCCCTCCTGGGAGATATCTGACCTCTACTATGGGCATACAGGTGATAGAAATGTAACTCTGTACCTACCTGTATGGCCATAGTAGAGGTCTGATGGGAGTCTGTTCCCCCTGGGAGATATCTGACCTCTACTATGGACATACAGGTGATAGAAATGTAACTCTATACCTACCTGTATGGCCATAGTAGAGGTCTGATGGGAATCTGTCCCCCCTGGGTGATATCTGACCTCTACTATGGACATACAGGTGATAGAAATGTAACTCTATACCTACCTGTATGGCCATAGTAGAGGTCTGATTGGAATCTGTCCCTCCTGGGAGATATCTGACCTCTACTATGGGCATACAGGTGATAGGAATGTAACTCTATACCTACCTGTATGGCCATAGTAGAGGTCTGATGGGATTCTGTCCCCCTGGGAGATATCTGACCTCTACTATGGACATACAGGTGATAGGAATGTAACTCTATACCTACCTGTATGGCCATAGTAGAGGTCTGATGGGAATCTGTCCCCCCTTGGAGATATCTGACCTCTACTATGGGCATACAGGTGATAGGAATGTAACTCTATACCTACCTGTATGGCCATAGTAGAGGTCTGATGGGAGTCTGTCCCCCCTGGGAGATATTTGACCTCTACTATGGACATACAGGTGATAGAAATGTAACTCTATACCTACCTGTATGGCCATAGTAGAGGTCTGATGGGGGGTCTGTCCCCCCTGGGAGATATCTGACCTCTACTATGGGTATACAGGTGATAGGAATGTAACTCTATACCTACCTATATGGCCATAGTAGAGGTCTGATGGGAATCTGTCCCCCCTGGGAGATATCTGACCTCTACTATGGACATACAGGTGATAGAAATGTAACTCTATACCTACCTATATGGCCATAGTAGAGGTCTGATGGGAATCTGTCCCCCCTGGGAGATATCTGACCTCTACTATGGACATACAGGTGATAGAAATGTAACTCTATACCTACCTATATGGCCATAGTAGAGGTCTGATGGGAATCTGTCCCCCCTGGGAGATATCTGACCTCTACTATGGACATACAGGTGATAGAAATGTAACTCTATACCGACCTGTATGGCCATAGTAGAGGTCTGATGGGAGTCTGTCCCCCTGGGAGATATCTGACCTCTACTATGGGCATACAGGTGATAGGAATGTAACTCTATACCTACCTGTATGGCCATAGTAGAGGTCTGATGGGAGTCTGTCCCCCCTGGGAGATATCTGACCTCTACTATGGGCATAGAGGTGATAGAAATGTAACTCTATACCTACCTGTATGGCCATAGTAGAGGTATGATGGGAATCTGTCCCCCCTGGGAGATATCTGACCTCTACTATGGGCATACAGGTGATAGAAATGTAACTCTATACCGACCTGTATGGCCATAGTAGAGGTCTGATGGGAGTCTGTCCCCCTGGGAGATATCTGACCTCTACTATGGACATACAGGTGATAGAAATGTAACTCTATACCTACCTGTATGGCCATAGTAGAGGTCTGATGGGAATCTGTCCCCCCTGGGAGATATCTGACCTCTACTATGGACATACAGGTGATAGAAATGTAACTCTATACCTACCTGTATGGCCATAGTAGAGGTCTGATGGGAATCTGTCCCCCCTGGGAGATATCTGACCTCTACTATGGGCATACAGGTGATAGAAAAGTAACTCTATACCTACCTGTATGGCCATAGTAGAGGTCTGATGGGAGTCTGTCCCCCCTGGGAGATATCTGACCTCTACTATGGGCATACAGGTGATAGAAATGTAACTCTATACCTACCTGTACGGCCATAGTAGAAGTCTGATGGGAGTCTGTCCCCCCTGGGAGATATCTGACCTCTACTATGGACATACAGGTGATAGAAATGTAACTCTATACCTACCTGTATGGCCCATAGTAGAGGTCTGATGGGAGTCTGTCCCTCCTGGGAGATATCTGACCTCTACTATGGGCATACAGGTGATAGAAATGTAACTCTATACCTACCTGTATGGCCATAGTAGAGGTCTGATGGGAATCTGTCCCCCCTGGAGATATCTGACCTCTACTATGGGCATACAGGTGATAGAAATGTAACTCTATACCTACCTGTATGGCCCATAGTAGAGGTCTGATGGGAATCTGTCCCCCCTGGGAGATATCTGACCTCTACTATGGGCATACAGGTGATAGAAATGTAACTCTATACCTACCTGTATGGCCATAGTAGAGGTCTGATGGGAGTCTGTCCCCCCTGGAGATATCTGACCTCTACTATGGGCATACAGGTGATAGAAAAGTAACTCTATACCTACCTGTATGGCCATAGTAGAGGTCTGATGGGAGTCTATCCCCCCTGGAGATATCTGACCTCTACTATGGGCATACAGGTGATAGAAATGTAACTCTATACCTACCTGTATGGCCATAGTAGAGGTCTGATGGGAGTCTGTCCCCCCTGGGAGATATCTGACCTCTACTATGGACATACAGGTGATAGAAATGTAACTCTATACCTACCTGTATGGCCATAGTAGAGGTCTGATGGGAGTCTGTCCCCCCTGGAGATATCTGACCTCTACTATGGGCATACAGGTGATAGAAAAGTAACTCTATACCTACCTGTATGGCCATAGTAGAGGTCTGATGGGAATCTGTCCCCCCTGGAGATATCTGACCTCTACTATGGGCATACAGGTGATAGAAATGTAACTCTATACCTACCTGTATGGCCATAGTAGAGGTCTGATGGGAATCTGTCCCCCCTGGGAGATATCTGACCTCTACTATGGGCATACAGGTGATAGAAATGTAACTCTATACCTACCTGTATGGCCATAGTAGAGGTCTGATGGGAGTCTGTCCCCCCTGGAGATATCTGACCTCTACTATGGGCATACAGGTGATAGAAATGTAACTCTATACCTACCTGTATGGCCATAGTAGAGGTCTGATGGGAATCTGTCCCCCCTGGAGATATCTGACCTCTACTATGGGCATACAGGTGATAGAAATGTAACTCTATACCTACCTGTATGGCCATAGTAGAGGTCTGATGGGAGTCTGTCCCCCCTGGAGATATCTGACCTCTACTATGGGCATACAGGTGATAGAAATGTAACTCTATACCTACCTGTATGGCCATAGTAGAGGTCTGATGGGAATCTGTCCCCCCTGGGAGATATCTGACCTCTACTATGGGCATACAGGTGATAGAAATGTAACTCTATACCTACCTGTATGGCCATAGTAGAGGTCTGATGGGAGTCTGTCCCCCCTGGAGATATCTGACCTCTACTATGGGCATACAGGTGATAGAAAAGTAACTCTATACCTACCTGTATGGCCATAGTAGAGGTCTGATGGGAATCTGTCCCCCCTGGGAGATATCTGACCTCTACTATGGGCATACAGGTGATAGAAATGTAACTCTATACCTACCTGTATGGCCATAGTAGAGGTCTGATGGGAATCTGTCCCCCCTGGAGATATCTGACCTCTACTATGGCCATACAGGTGATAGAAATGTAACTCTATACCTACCTGTATGGCCATAGTAGAGGTCTGATGGGAATCTGTCCCCCCTGGAGATATCTGACCTCTACTATGGGCATACAGGTGATAGAAATGTAACTCTATACCTAACTGTATGGCCATAGTAGAGGTCTGATGGGAATCTGTCCCCCCTGGGAGATATCTGACCTCTACTATGGGCATACAGGTGATAGAAATGTAACTCTATACCTACCTGTATGGCCATAGTAGAGGTCTGATGGGAATCTGTCCCCCCTGGAGATATCTGACCTCTACTATGGGCATACAGGTGATAGAAATGTAACTCTATACCTACCTGTATGGCCATAGTAGAGGTCTGATGGGAGTCTGTCCCCCCTGGGAGATATCTGACCTCTACTATGGACATACAGGTGATAGAAATGTAACTCTATACCTACCTGTATGGCCATAGTAGAGGTCTGATGGGAGTCTGTCCCCCCTGGAGATATCTGACCTCTACTATGGGCATACAGGTGATAGAAATGTAACTCTATACCTACCTGTATGGCCATAGTAGAGGTCTGATGGGAGTCTGTCCCCCCTGGGAGATATCTGACCTCTACTATGGGCATACAGGTGATAGAAATGTAACTCTATACCTACCTGTATGGCCATAGTAGAGGTCTGATGGGAATCTGTCCCCCCTGGGAGATATCTGACCTCTACTATGGGCATACAGGTGATAGAAAAGTAACTCTATACCTACCTGTATGGCCATAGTAGAGGTCTGATGGGAATCTGTCCCCCCTGGAGATATCTGACCTCTACTATGGGCATACAGGTGATAGAAATGTAACTCTATACCTACCTGTATGGCCATAGTAGAGGTCTGATGGGAATCTGTCCCCCCTGGAGATATCTGACCTCTACTATGGCCATACAGGTGATAGAAATGTAACTCTATACCTACCTGTATGGCCATAGTAGAGGTCTGATGGGAATCTGTCCCCCCTGGAGATATCTGACCTCTACTATGGGCATACAGGTGATAGAAATGTAACTCTATACCTACCTGTATGGCCATAGTAGAGGTCTGATGGGAGTCTGTCCCCCCTGGGTAATATCTGACCTCTACTATGGACATACAGGTGATAGAAATGTAACTCTATACGTACCTGTATGGCCATAGTAGAGGTCTGATGGGAATCTGTCCCCCCTGGGAGATATCTGACCTCTACTATGGGCATACAGGTGATAGAAATGTAACTCTATACCTACCTGTATGGCCATAGTAGAGGTCTGATGGGAGTCTGTCCCCCCTGGGAGATATCTGACCTCTACTATGGGCATACAGGTGATAGAAAAGTAACTCTATACCTACCTGTATGGCCATAGTAGAGGTCTGATGGGAGTCTGTCCCCCCTGGGAGATATCTGACCTCTACTATGGGCATACAGGTGATAGAAATGTAACTCTATACCTACCTGTATGGTCCATAGTAGAGGTCTGATGGGAGTCTGTCCCCCCTGGGAGATATCTGACCTCTACTATGGGCATACAGGTGATAGAAATGTAACTCTATACCTACCTGTATGGTCCATAGTAGAGGTCTGATGGGAGTCTGTCCCCCCTGGGAGATATCTGACCTCTACTATGGGCATACAGGTGATAGAAATGTAACTCTATACCTACCTATATGGCCATAGTAGAGGTCTGATGGGAATCTGTCCCCCCTGGGAGATATCTGACCTCTACTATGGGCATACAGGTGATAGAAATGTAACTCTATACCTACCTGTATGGCCATAGTAGAGGTCTGATGGGAATCTGTCCCCCCTGGAGATATCTGACCTCTACTATGGCCATACAGGTGATAGAAATGTAACTCTATACCTACCTGTATGGCCATAGTAGAGGTCTGATGGGAATCTGTCCCCCCTGGAGATATCTGACCTCTACTATGGGCATACAGGTGATAGAAATGTAACTCTATACCTACCTGTATGGCCATAGTAGAAGTCTGATGGGAGTCTGTCCCCCCTGGGTAATAACTGACCTCTACTATGGACATACAGGTGATAGAAATGTAACTCTATACGTACCTGTATGGCCATAGTAGAGGTCTGATGGGAATCTGTCCCCCCTGGGAGATATCTGACCTCTACTATGGGCATACAGGTGATAGAAATGTAACTCTATACCTACCTGTATGGCCATAGTAGAGGTCTGATGGGAATCTGTCCCCCCTGGGAGATATCTGACCTCTACTATGGCCATACAGGTGATAGAAATGTAACTCTATACCTACCTGTATGACCATAGTAGAGGTCTGATGGGAATCTGTCCCCCCTGGGAGATATCTGACCTCTACTATGGACATACAGGTGATAGAAATGTAACTCTATACCTACCTGTATGGCCATAGTAGAGGTCTGATGGGAATCTGTCCCCCCTGGGAGATATCTGACCTCTACTATGGACATACAGGTGATAGAAATGTAACTCTATACCTACCTGTATGGCCCATAGTAGAGGTCTGATGGGAGTCTGTCCCCCTGGGAGATATCTGACCTCTACTATGGACATACAGGTGATAGAAATGTAACTCTATACCTACCTGTATGTCCATAGTAGAGGTCTGATGGGAGTCTGTCCCCCTGGGAGATATCTGACCTCTACTATGGGCATACAGGTGATAGAAATGTAACTCTATACCTACCTGTATGGCCATAGTAGAGGTCTGATGGGAGTCTGTCCCCCTGGGAGATATCTGACCTCTACTATGGACATACAGGTGATAGAAATGTAACTCTATACCTACCTGTATGGCCATAGTAGAGGTCTGATGGAAGTCTGTCCCTCCTGGGAGATATCTGACCTCTACTATGGGCATACAGGTGATAGAAATGTAACTCTATAACTACCTGTATGGCCATAGTAGAGGTCTGATGGGAATCTGTCCCCCCTGGGAGATATCTGACCTCTACTATGGGCATACAGGTGATAGAAATGTAACTCTATACCTACCTGTATGGCCATAGTAGAGGTCTGATGGGAGTCTGTCCCCCCTGGGAGATATCTGACCTCTACTATGGGCATACAGGTGATAGAAATGTAACTCTATACCTACCTGTATGGCCATAGTAGAGGTCTGATGGGAATCTGTCCCTCCTGGGAGATATCTGACCTCTACTATGGGCATACAGGTAATAGAAATGTAACTCTATACCTACCTGTATGGCCATAGTAGAGGTCTGATGGGAATCTGTCCCCCCTGGGAGATATCTGACCTCTACTATGGGCATACAGGTGATAGAAATGTAACTCTATACCTACCTGTATGGCCATAGTAGAGGTCTGATGGGAATCTGTCCCCCCTGGGAGATATCTGACCTCTACTATGTGCATACAGGTTATAGAAATGTAACTCTATACCTACCTGTATGGCCATAGTAGAGGTCTGATGGGAATCTGTCCCCCCTGGGAGATATCTGACCTCTACTATGGGCATACAGGTGATAGAAATGTAACTCTATACCTACCTGTATGGCCATAGTAGAGGTCTGATGGGAATCTGTCCCCCCTGGGAGATATCTGACCTCTACTATGGGTATACAGGTGATAGGAATGTAACTCTATACCTACCTGTATGGCCATAGTAGAGGTCTGATGGGAATCTGTCCCCCCTGGGAGATATCTGACCTCTACT
The DNA here is from genome assembly GCF_046119375.1 of Phyllobates terribilis. NCBI lineage: Eukaryota > Metazoa > Chordata > Amphibia > Anura > Dendrobatidae > Phyllobates > Phyllobates terribilis. Next base: position 13,423,958 of record NW_027362764.1, on the reverse strand, counting down.
ATGGGCATACAGGTGATAGAAAAGTAACTCTATACCTACCTGTATGGCCCATAGTAGAGGTCTGATGGGAATCTGTCCCCCCTGGGAGATATCTGACCTCTACTATGGCCATACAGGTGATAGAAATGTAACTCTATACCTACCTGTATGGCCATAGTAGAGGTCTGATGGGAATCTGTCCCTCCTGGGAGATATCTGACCTCTACTATGGGCACACAGGTGATAGAAATGTAACTCTATACCTACCTGTATGGCCATAGTAGAGGTCTGATGGGAATCTGTCCCCCCTGGGAGATATCTGACCTCTACTATGGCCATACAGGTGATAGAAATGTAACTCTATACCTACCTGTATGGCCATAGTAGAGGTCTGATGGGAGTCTGTCCCCCCTGGGTGATATCTGACCTCTACTATGGTCATACAGGTGATAGAAATGTAACTCTATACCTACCTGTATGGCCATAGTAGAGGTCTGATGGGAATCTGTCCCTCCTGGGAGATATCTGACGTCTACTATGGGCATACAGGTGATAGAAATGTAACTCTATACCTACCTGTATGGCCATAGTAGAGGTCTGATGGAAATCTGTCCCCCCTGGGAGATATCTGACCTCTACTATGGACATACAGGTGATAGAAATGTAACTCTATACCTACCTGTATGGCCATAGTAGAGGTCTGATGGGAATCTGTCCCCCCTGGGAGATATCTGACCTCTACTATGGACATACAGGTGATAGAAATGTAACTCTATACCTACCTGTATGGCCATAGTAGAGGTCTGATGGGAGTCTGTCCCCCTGGGAGATATCTGACCTCTACTATGGGCATACAGGTGATAGAAATGTAACTCTATACCTACCTGTATGGCCATAGTAGAGGTCTGATGGGAATCTGTCCCCCCTGGGAGATATCTGACCTCTACTATGGGCATACAGGTGATAGAAATGTAACTCTATACCTACCTGTATGGCCATAGTAGAGGTCTGATGGAAGTCTGTAACTCCTGGGAGATATCTGACCTCTACTATGGACATACAGGTGATAGAAATGTAACTCTATACCTACCTGTATGGCCATAGTAGAGGTCTGATGGGAGTCTGTCCCTCCTGGGAGATATCTGACCTCTACTATGGGCATACAGGTGATAGAAATGTAACTCTATACCTACCTGTATGGCCATAGTAGAGGTCTGATGGGAGTCTGTCCCCCCTGGGAGATATCTGACCTCTACTATGGACATACAGGTGATAGAAAAGTAACTCTATACCTACCTGTATGGCCATAGTAGAGGTCTGATGGGAATCTGTCCTCCCTGGGGGATATCTGACCTCTACTATGGCCATACAGGTGATAGAAATGTAACTCTATACCTACCTGTATGCCCATAGTAGAGGTCTGATGGGAATCTGTCCTCCCTGGGGGATATCTGACCTCTACTATGGCCATACAGGTGATAGAAATGTAACTCTATACCTAACTGTATGGCCATAGTAGAGGTCTGATGGGAATCTGTCCCTCCTGGGAGATATCTGACCTCTACTATGGGCATACAGGTGATAGAAATGTAACTCTATACCTACCTGTATGGCCATAGTAGAGGTCTGATGGGAATCTGTCCCCCCTGGGAGATATCTGACCTCTACTATGGGCATACAGGTGATAGAAATGTAACTCTATACCTACCTGTATGGCCATAGTAGAGGTCTGATGGGAGTCTGTCCCTCCTGGGAGATATCTGACCTCTACTATGGACATACAGGTGATAGAAATGTAACTCTATACCTACCTGTATGGCCATAGTAGAGGTCTGATGGGAGTCTGTCCCTCCTGGGAGATATCTGACCTCTACTATGGACATACAGGTGATAGAAATGTAACTCTATACCTACCTGTATGGCCATAGTAGAGGTCTGATGGGAGTCTGTCCCTCCTGGGAGATATCTGACCTCTACTATGGACATACAGGTGATAGAAATGTAACTCTATACCTACCTGTATGGCCATAGTAGAGGTCTGATGGGAGTCTGTCCCCCCCTGGGAGATATCTGACCTCTACTATGGGCATACAGGTGATAGAAATGTAACTCTATACCTACCTGTATGGCCATAGTAGAGGTCTGATGGGAATCTGTCCCCCCCTGGGAGATATCTGACCTCTACTATGGGCATACAGGTGATAGAAATGTAACTCTATACCTACCTGTATGGCCATAGTAGAGGTCTGATGGGAGTCTGTCCCCCCCTGGGAGATATCTGACCTCTACTATGGGCATACAGGTTATAGAAATGTAACTCTATACCTACCTGTATGGCCATAGTAGAGGTCTGATGGGAATCTGTCCCCCTGGGAGATATCTGACCTCTACTATGGGCATTCAGGTTATAGAAATGTAACTCTATACCTACCTGTATGGCCATAGTAGAGGTCTGATGGGAATCTGTCCCCCTGGGAGATATCTGACCTCTACTATGGGCATACAGGTGATAGAAATGTAACTCTATACCTACCTGTATGGCCAAAGTAGAGGTCTGATGGAAATCTGTCCCCCCTGGGAGATATCTGACCTCTACTATGGGCATACAGGTGATAGAAATGTAACTCTATACCTACCTGTATGGCCATAGTAGAGGTCTGATGGGAGTCTGTCCCCCCTGGGAGATATCTGACCTCTACTATGGACATACAGGTGATAGAAATGTAACTCTATACCTACCTGTATGGCCATAGTAGAGGTCTGATGGGAATCTGTCCCTCCTGGGAGATATCTGACCTCTACTATGGGCATACAGGTGATAGAAATGTAACTCTATACCTACCTGTATGGCCATAGTAGAGGTCTGATGGGAGTCTGTCCCCCCTGGGAGATATCTGACCTCTACTATGGACATACAGGAGATAGAAATGTAACTCTATACCTACCTGTATGGCCATAGTAGATGTCTGATGGGAGTCTGTCCCCCCTGGGAGATATCTGACCTCTACTATGGACATACAGGTGATAGAAATGTAACTCTATACCTACCTGTATGGCCATAGTAGAGGTCTGATGGGAGTCTGTCCCCCCTGGGAGATATCTGACCTCTACTATGAGCATACAGGTGATAGAAATGTAACTCTATACCTACCTGTATGGCCATAGTAGAGGTCTGATGGGAGTCTGTCCCTCCTGGGAGATATCTGACCTCTACTATGGGCATACAGGTGATAGAAATGTAACTCTATACCTACCTGTATGGCCATAGTAGAGGTCTGATGGGAATCTGTCCCTCCTGGGAGATATCTGACCTCTACTATGGGCATACAGGTGATAGAAATGTAACTCTATACCTACCTGTATGGCCATAGTAGAGGTCTGATGGGAATCTGTCCCCCCTGGGAGATATCTGACCTCTACTATGGGCATACAGGTGATAGAAATGTAACTCTATACCTACCTGTATGGCCATAGTAGAGGTCTGATGGGAATCTGTCCCTCCTGGGAGATATCTGACCTCTACTATGGGCATACAGGTGATAGAAATGTAACTCTATACCTACCTGTATGGCCATAGTAGAGGTCTGATGGGAATCTGTCCCTCCTGGGAGATATCTGACCTCTACTATGGGCATACAGGTGATAGAAATGTAACTCTATACCTACCTGTATGGCCATAGTAGAGGTCTGATGGGAATCTGTCCCTCCTGGGAGATATCTGACCTCTACTATGGGCATACAGGTGATAGAAATGTAACTCTATACCTACCTGTATGGCCATAGTAGAGGTCTGATGGGAATCTGTCCCTCCTGGGAGATATCTGACCTCTACTATGGGCATACAGGTGATAGAAATGTAACTCTATACCTACCTGTATGGCCATAGTAGAGGTCTGATGGGAATCTGTCCCCCCTGGGAGATATCTGACCTCTACTATGGGCATACAGGTGATAGAAATGTAACTCTATACCTACCTGTATGGCCATAGTAGAGGTCTGATGGGAGTCTGTCCCTCCTGGGAGATATCTGACCTCTACTATGGACATACAGGTGATAGAAATGTAACTCTATACCTACCTGTATGGCCATAGTAGAGGTCTGATGGGAGTCTGTCCCTCCTGGAAGATATCTGACCTCTACTATGGACATACAGGTGATAGAAATGTAACTCTATACCTACCTGTATGGCCATAGTAGAGGTCTGATGGGAGTCTGTCCCTCCTGGGAGATATCTGACCTCTACTATGGACATACAGGTGATAGAAATGTAACTCTATACCTACCTGTATGGCCATAGTAGAGGTCTGATGGGAGTCTGTCCCCCCCTGGGAGATATCTGACCTCTACTATGGGCATACAGGTGATAGAAATGTAACTCTATACCTACCTGTATGGCCATAGTAGAGGTCTGATGGGAATCTGTCCCCCCTGGGAGATATCTGACCTCTACTATGTGCATACAGGTTATAGAAATGTAACTCTATACCTACCTGTATGGCCATAGTAGAGGTCTGATGGGAATCTGTCCCCCTGGGAGATATCTGACCTCTACTATGGGCATACAGGTGATAGAAATGTATCTCTATACCTACCTGTATGGCCATAGTAGAGGTCTGATGGGAATCTGTCCCCCTGGGAGATATCTGACCTCTACTATGGGCATTCAGGTTATAGAAATGTAACTCTATACCTACCTGTATGGCCATAGTAGAGGTCTGATGGGAATCTGTCCCCCTGGGAGATATCTGACCTCTACTATGGGCATACAGGTGATAGAAATGTAACTGTATACCTACCTGTATGGCCAAAGTAGAGGTCTGATGGAAATCTGTCCCCCCTGGGAGATATCTGACCTCTACTATGGACATACAGGAGATAGAAATGTAACTCTATACCTACCTGTATGGCCATAGTAGAGGTCTGATGGGAATCTGTCCCTCCTGGGAGATATCTGACCTCTACTATGGGCATACAGGTGATAGAAATGTAACTCTATACCTACCTGTATGGCCATAGTAGAGGTCTGATGGGAATCTGTCCCCCCTGGAGATATCTGACCTCTACTATGGGCATACAGGTGATAGAAATGTAACTCTATACCTACCTGTATGGCCATAGTAGAGGTCTGATGGGAGTCTGTCCCCCCTGGGAGATATCTGACCTCTACTATGGACATACAGGTGATAGAAATGTAACTCTATACCTACCTGTATGGCCATAGTAGAGGTCTGATGGGAGTCTGTCCCCCCTGGGAGATATCTGACCTCTACTATGAGCATACAGGTGATAGAAATGTAACTCTATACCTACCTGTATGGCCATAGTAGAGGTCTGATGGGAGTCTGTCCCCCCTGGGAGATATCTGACCTCTACTATGAGCATACAGGTGATAGAAATGTAACTCTATACCTACCTGTATGGCCATAGTAGAGGTCTGATGGGAATCTGTCCCTCCTGGGAGATATCTGACCTCTACTATGGGCATACAGGTGATAGAAATGTAACTCTATACCTACCTGTATGGCCATAGTAGAGGTCTGATGGGAATCTGTCCCCCCTGGGAGATATCTGACCTCTACTATGGGCATACAGGTGATAGAAATGTAACTCTATACCTACCTGTATGGCCATAGTAGAGGTCTGATGGGAATCTGTCCCTCCTGGGAGATATCTGACCTCTACTATGGGCATACAGGTGATAGAAATGTAACTCTATACCTACCTGTATGGCCATAGTAGAGGTCTGATGGGAATCTGTCCCCCCTGGAGATATCTGACCTCTACTATGGACATACAGGTGATAGAAATGTAACTCTATACCTACCTGTATGGCCATAGTAGAGGTCTGATGGGAATCTGTCCCTCCTGGGAGATATCTGACCTCTACTATGGACATACAGGAGATAGAAATGTAACTCTATACCTACCTGTATGGCCATAGTAGAGGTCTGATGGGAGTCTGTCCCCCCTGGGAGATATCTGACCTCTACTATGGACATACAGGAGATAGAAATGTAACTCTATACCTACCTGTATGGCCGTAGTAGATGTCTGATGGGAGTCTGTCCCCCCTGGGAGATATCTGACCTCTACTATGGACATACAGGAGATAGAAATGTAACTCTATACCTACCTGTATGGCCATAGTAGAGGTCTGATGGGAGTCTGTCCCCCCTGGGAGATATCTGACCTCTACTATGAGCATACAGGTGATAGAAATGTAACTCTATACCTACCTGTATGGCCATAGTAGAGGTCTGATGGGAGTCTGTCCCCCCTGGGAGATATCTGACCTCTACTATGAGCATACAGGTGATAGAAATGTAACTCTATACCTACCTGTATGGCCATAGTAGAGGTCTGATGGGAGTCTGTCCCCCCTGGGAGATATCTGACCTCTACTATGAGCATACAGGTGATAGAAATGTAACTCTATACCTACCTGTATGGCCATAGTAGAGGTCTGATGGGAATCTGTCCCCCCTGGGAGATATCTGACCTCTACTATGAGCATACAGGTGATAGAAATGTAACTCTATACCTACCTGTATGGCCATAGTAGAGGTCTGATGGGAATCTGTCCCCCCTGGGAGATATCTGACCTCTACTATGGACATACAGGTGATAGAAATGTAACTCTATACCTACCTGTATGGCCATAGTAGAGGTCTGATGGGAATCTGTCCCCCCTGGGAGATATCTGACCTCTACTATGGGCATACAGGTAATAGAAATGTAACTCTATACCTACCTGTATGGCCATAGTAGAGGTCTGATGGGAATCTGTCCCCCCTGGGAGATATCTGACCTCTACTATGGACATACAGGTGATAGAAATGTAACTCTATACCTACCTGTATGGCCATAGTAGAGGTCTGATGGAAATCTGTCCCCCCTGGGAGATATCTGACCTCTACTATGGCCATACAGGTGATAGAAATGTAACTCTATACCTACCTGTATGCCCATAGTAGAGGTCTGATGGGAATCTGTCCCCCCTGGGTGATATCTGACCTCTACTATGGGCATACAGGTGATAGAAATGTAACTCTATACCTACCTGTATGGCCATAGTAGAGGTCTGATGGGAGTCTGTCCCCCCTGGGAGATATCTGACCTCTACTATGGGCATACAGGTGATAGAAATGTGAATCTATACCTACCTGTATGGCCATAGTAGAGGTCTGATGGGAATCTGTCCCCCCTGGGAGATATCTGACCTCTACTATGGACATACAGGTGATAGAAATGTAACTCTATACCTACCTGTATGGCCATAGTAGAGGTCTGATGGGAATCTGTCCCCCCTGGGAGATATCTGACCTCTACTATGGACATACAGGTGATAGAAATGTAACTCTATACCTACCTGTATGGCCATAGTAGAGGTCTGATGGGAATCTGTCCCTCCTGGGAGATATCTGACCTCTACTATGGGCATACAGGTGATAGAAATGTAACTCTATACCTACCTGTATGGCCATAGTAGAGGTCTGATGGGAGTCTGTCCCCCCCTGGGAGATATCTGACCTCTACTATGGGCATACAGGTGATAGAAATGTAACTCTATACCTACCTGTATGGCCATAGTAGAGGTCTGATGGGAGTCTATCCCCCCTGGGAGATATCTGACCTCTACTATGGGCATACAGGTGATAGAAATGTAACTCTATACCTACCTGTATGGCCATAGTAGAGGTCTGATGGGAATCTGTCCCCCCTGGGAGATATCTGACCTCTACTATGGGCATACAGGTGATAGAAATGTAACTCTATACCTACCTGTATGGCCATAGTAGAGGTCTGATGGGAGTCTATCCCCCCTGGGAGATATCTGACCTCTACAATGGGCACACAGGTGATAGAAATGTAACTCTATACCTACCTGTATGGCCCATAGTAGAGGTCTGATGGGAGTCTATCCCCCCTGGGAGATATCTGACCTCTACTATGGACATACAGGTGATAGAAATGTAACTCTATACCTACCTGTATGGCCATAGTAGAGGTCTGATGGGAGTCTGTCCCCCCTGGGAGATATCTGACCTCTACTATGGGCATACAGGTGATAGAAATGTAACTCTATACCTACCTGTATGGCCATAGTAGAGGTCTGATGGGAATCTGTCCCCCCTGGGAGATATCTGACCTCTACTATGGGCATACAGGTGATAAAAATGTAACTCTATACCTACCTGTATGGCCATAGTAGAGGTCTGATGGGAATCTGTTCCCCCTGGGAGATATCTGACCTCTACTATGGGCATACAGGTGATAGAAATGTAACTCTATACCTACCTGTATGGCCATAGTAGAGGTCTGATGGGAGTCTGTCCACCCTGGGAGATATCTGACCTCTACTATGGGCATACAGGTGATAGAAATGTAACTCTATACCTACCTGTATGGCCATAGTAGAGGTCTGATGGGAATCTGTTCCCCCTGGGAGATATCTGACCTCTACTATGGGCATACAGGTGATAGAAATGTAACTCTATACCTAACTGTATGGCCATAGTAGAGGTCTGATGGGAATCTGTCCCCCCTGGGTGATATCTGACCTCTACTATGGGCATACAGGTGATAGAAATGTAACTCTATACCTACCTGTATGGCCATAGTAGAGGTCTGATGGGAATCTGTTCCCCCTGGGAGATATCTGACCTCTACTATGGGCATACAGGTGATAGAAATGTAACTCCATACCTACCTGTATGGCCATAGTAGAGGTCTGATGGGAATCTGTCCCCCCTGGGAGATATCTGACCTCTACTATGGGCATACAGGTGATAGAAATGTAACTCTATACCTACCTTTATGGCCATAGTAGAGGTCTGATGGGAATCTGTCCCCCCTGGGTGATATCTGACCTCTACTATGGGCATACAGGTGACAGAAATGTAACTCTATACCTACCTGTATGGCCATAGTAGAGGTCTGATGGGAATCTGTCCCCCCTGGGTGATATCTGACCTCTACTATGGGCATACAGGTGATAGAAATGTAACTCTATACCTACCTGTATGGCCATAGTAGAGGTCTGATGGGAATCTGTACCCCCTGGGGGATATCTGACCTCTACTATGGACATACAGGTGATAGAAATGTAACTCTATACCTACCTGTATGGCCATAGTAGAGGTCTGATGGGGGTCTGTCCCCCCTGGGAGATATCTGACCTCTACTATGGACATACAGGTGATAGAAATGTGAATCTATACCTACCTGTATGGCCATAGTAGAGGTCTGATGGGAATCTGTCCCCCCTGGGTGATATCTGACCTCTACTATGGGCATACAGGTGACAGAAATGTAACTCTATACCTACCTGTATGGCCATAGTAGAGGTCTGATGGGAGTCTGTCCCCCCTGGGAGATATCTGACCTCTACTATGGGCATACAGGTGATAGAAATGTGAATCTATACCTACCTGTATGGCCATAGTAGAGGTCTGATGGGAATCTGTCCCCCCTGGGTGATATCTGACCTCTACTATGGGCATACAGGTGATAGAAATGTAACTCTATACCTACCTGTATGCCCATAGTAGAGGTCTGATGGGAGTCTATCCCCCCTGGGAGATATCTGACCTCTACTATGGGCATACAGGTGATAGAAATGTAACTCTATACCTACCTGTATGCCCATAGTAGAGGTCTGATGGGAATCTGTCCCCCCTGGGAGATATCTGACCTCTACTATGGGCATACAGGTGATAGAAATGTAACTCTATACCTACCTGTATGCCCATAGTAGAGGTCTGATGGGAGTCTGTCCCCCCTGGGAGATATCTGACCTCTACTATGGGCATACAGGTGATAGAAATGTAACTCTATACCTACCTGTATGGCCATAGTAGAGGTCTGATGGGAGTCTGTCCCCCCTGGGAGATATCTGACCTCTACTATGGACATATAGGTGATAGAAATGTAACTCTATACCTACCTGTATGGCCATAGTAGAGGTCTGATGGGAATCTGTCCCCCCTGGGAGATGTCTGACCTCTACTATGGGCATACAGGTGATAGAAAAGTAACTCTATACCTACCTGTATGGCCATAGTAGAGGTCTGATGGGAGTCTGTCCCCCCTGGGAGATATCTGACCTCTACTATGGACATACAGGTGATAGAAATGTAACTCTATACCTACCTGTATGGCCATAGTAGAGGTCTGATGGGAGTCTGTCCCTCCTGGGAGATATCTGACCTCTACTATGGGCATACAGGTGATAGAAATGTAACTCTATGCCTACCTGTATGGCCATAGTAGAGGTCTGATGGGAATCTGTCCCCCCTGGGAGAAATCTGACCTCTACTATGGGCATACAGGTGATAGAAATGTAACTCTATACCTACCTGTATGGCCATAGTAGAGGTCTGATGGGAGTCTGTCCCTCCTGGGAGATATCTGACCTCTACTATGGGCATACAGGTGATAGAAAAGTAACTCTATACCTACCTGTATGGCCCATAGTAGAGGTCTGATGGGAATCTGTCCCCCCTGGGAGAAATCTGACCTCTACTATGGGCATACAGGTGATAGAAAAGTAACTCTATACCTACCTGTATGGCCCATAGTAGAGGTCTGATGGGAGTCTGTCCCCCCTGGGAGAAATCTGACCTCTACTATGGGCATACAGGTGATAGAAATGTAACTCTATACCTACCTGTATGGCCATAGTAGAGGTCTGATGGGAATCTGTCCCTCCTGGGAGATATCTGACCTCTACTATGGGCATACAGGTGATAGAAATGTAACTCTATACCTACCTGTATGGCCATAGTAGAGGTCTGATGGGAGTCTGTCCCCCCTGGGAGATATCAGACCTCTACTATGGGCATACAGGTGATAGAAATGTAACTCTATACCTACCTGTATGGCCATAGTAGAGGTCTGATGGGAATCTGTCCCCCTTGGGAGATATCTGACCTCTACTATGGCCATACAGGTGATAGAAATGTAACTCTATACCTACCTGTATGGCCATAGTAGAGGTCTGATGGGAATCTGTCCCCCCTGGGTGATATCTGACCTCTACTATGGCCATACAGGTGATAGAAATGTAACTCTATACCTACCTGTATGGCCATAGTAGAGGTCTGATGGGAGTCTGTCCCCCCTGGGAGATATCTGACCTCTACTATGGGCATACAGGTGATAGAAATGTAACTCTATACCTACCTGTATGGCCATAGTAGAGGTCTGATGGGAATCTGTCCCCCCTGGGAGATATCAGACCTCTACTATGAGCATATAGGTGATAGAAATGTAACTCTATACCTACCTGTATGGCCATAGTAGAGGTCTGATGGGAGTCTGTCCCCCCTGGGAGATATCTGACCTCTACTATGGGCACACAGGTGATAGAAATGTAACTCTATACCTACCTGTATGGCCATAGTAGAGGTCTGATGGGAGTCTGTCCCCCCTGGGAGATATCTGACCTCTGCTATGGACATATAGGTGATAGAAATGTAACTCTATACCTACCTGTATGGCCATAGTAGAGGTCTGATGGGAGTCTGTCCCCCCTGGGAGATATCTGACCTCTGCTATGGGCATACAGGTGATAGAAATGTAACTCTATACCTACCTGTATGGCCATAGTAGAGGTCTGATGGGAGTCTGTCCCCCCCTGGGAGATATCTGACCTCTACTATGGGCATACAGGTGATAGAAATGTAACTCTATACCTACCTGTATGGCCATAGTAGAGGTCTGATGGGAGTCTGTCCCCCCTGGGAGATATCTGACCTCTACTATGGACATACAGGTGATAGAAATGTAACTCTATACCTACCTGTATGGCCATAGTAGAGGTCTGATGGGAATCTGTCCCCCCTGGGAGATATCTGACCTCTACTATGGACATACAGGTGATAGAAATGTAACTCTATACCTACCTGTATGGCCATAGTAGAGGTCTGATGGGAATCTGTCCCCCCTGGGAGATATCTGACCTCTACTATGGGCATACAGGTGATAGAAATGTAACTCTATACCTACCTGTATGGCCATAGTAGAGGTCTGATGGGAATCTGTCCCCCCTGGGAGATATCTGACCTCTACTATGGGCATACAGGTGATAGAAATGTAACTCTATACCTACCTGTATGGCCCATAGTAGAGGTCTGATGGGAGTCTGTCCCCCCTGGGAGATATCTGACCTCTGCTATGGACATATAGGTGATAGAAATGTAACTCTATACCTACCTGTATGACCATAGTAGAGGTCTGATGGGAATCTGTCCCCCCTGGGAGATATCTGACCTCTACTATGGCCATACAGGTGATAGAAATGTAACTCTATACCTACCTGTATGGCCATAGTAGAGGTCTGATGGGAATCTGTCCCCCCTGGGGGATATCTGACCTCTACTATGGACATACATGTGATAGAAATGTAACTCTATACCTACCTGTATGGCCATAGTAGAGTGTCTGATGGGAGTCTGTCCCCCCTGGGAGATATCTGACCTCTACTATGGGCATACAGGTGATAGAAATGTAACTCTATACCTACCTGTATGGCCATAGTAGAGGTCTGATGGGAATCTGTCCCCCCTGGGGGATATCTGACCTCTACTATGGACATACATGTGATAGAAATGTAACTCTATACCTACCTGTATGGCCATAGTAGAGGTCTGATGGGAATCTGTCCCCCTGGGAGATATCTGACCTCTACTATGTGCATACAGGTGATAGAAAAGTAACTCTATACCTACCTGTATGGCCATAGTAGAGGTCTGATGGGAGTCTGTCCCCCCTGGGAGATATCTGACCTCTATTATGGGCATACAGGTGATAGAAATGTAACTCTATACCTACCTGTATGCCCATAGTAGAGGTCTGATGGGACTCTGTCCCTCCTGGGAGATATCTGACCTCTACTATGGGCATACAGGTGATAGAAATGTAACTCTATACCTACCTGTATGGCCATAGTAGAGGTCTGATGGGAGTCTGTCCCCCCTGGGAGATATCTGACCTCTATTATGGGCATACAGGTGATAGAAATGTAACTCTATACCTACCTGTATGCCCATAGTAGAGGTCTGATGGGAGTCTGTCCCCCCTGGGAGATATCTGACCTCTATTATGGGCATACAGGTGATAGAAATGTAACTCTATACCTACCTGTATGCCCATAGTAGAGGTCTGATGGGACTCTGTCCCTCCTGGGAGATATCTGACCTCTACTATGGGCATACAGGTGATAGAAATGTAACTCTATACCTACCTGTATGGCCATAGTAGAGGTCTGATGGGAATCTGTCCCCCCTGGGAGATATCTGACCTCTACTATGGACATACAGGTGATAGAAATGTAACTCTATACCTACCTGTATGGCCATAGTAGAGGTCTGATGGGAATCTGTCCCCCCTGGGAGATATCTGACCTCTACTATGGACATACAGGTGATAGAAATGTAACTCTATACCGACCTGTGTGGCCATAGTAGAGGTCTGATGGGAGTCTGTCCCCCCTGGGAGATATCTGACCTCTACTATGGGCATACAGGTGATAGAAATGTAACTCTATACCGACCTGTATGGCCATAGTAGAGGTCTGATGGGAGTCTGTCCCCCCTGGGAGATATCAGACCTCTACTATGGGCATACAGGTGATAGAAATGTAACTCTATACCTACCTGTACGGCCATAGTAGAGGTCAGATGGGAGTCTGTCCCCCCTGGGAGATATCTGACCTCTACTATGGGCATACAGGTGATAGAAATGTAACTCTATACCGACCTGTATGGCCATAGTAGAGGTCTGATGGGAGTCTGTCCCCCCTGGGAGATATCTGACCTCTACTATGGGCATACAGGTGATAGAAATGTAACTCTATACCTACCTGTACGGCCATAGTAGAGGTCTGATGGGAGTCTGTCCCCCCTGGGAGATATCTGACCTCTACTATGGGCATACAGGTGATAGAAATGTAACTCTATACCGACCTGTATGGCCATAGTAGAGGTCTGATGGGAATCTGTCCCCCCTGGGAGATATCTGACCTCTACTATGAGCATACAGGTGATAGAAATGTAACTCTATACCTACCTGTATGGCCATAGTAGAGGTCTGATGGGAGTCTGTCCCTCCTGGGAGATATCTGACCTCTAATATGGGCATACAGGTGATAGAAATGTATCTCTATAACGACCTGTATGGCCCATAGTAGAGGTCTGATGGGAGTCTGTCCCTCCTGGGAGATATCTGACCTCTACTATGGACATACAGGTGATAGAAAAGTAACTCTATACCTACCTGTATGGCCATAGTAGAGGTGTGATGGGAGTCTGTCCACCCTGGGAGATATCCGACCTCTACTATGGGCATACAGGTGATAGAAATGTAACTCTATACCTACCTGTATGCCCATAGTAGAGGTCTGATGGGAGTCTGTCCCTCCTGGGAGATATCTGACCTCTACTATGGGCATACAGGTGATAGAAATGTAACTCTATACCTACCTGTATGGCATAGTAGAGGTCTGATGGGAGTCTGTCCCCCCTGGGAGATATCTGACCTCTACTATGGACATACAGGTGATAGAAATGTAACTCTATACCTACCTGTATGGCCATAGTAGAGGTCTGATGGGAGTCTGTCCCCCCTGGGAGATATCTGACCTCTACTATGGGCATACAGGTGATAGAAATGTAACTCTATACCTACCTGTATGGCCATAGTAGAGGTCTGATGGGAGTCTGTCCCCACTGGGAGATATCTGACCTCTACTATGGGCATACAGGTGATAGAAATGTAACTCTATACCTACCTGTATGGCCATAGTAGAGTTCTGATGGGAGTCTGTCCCTCCTGGGAGATATCTGACCTCTACTATGGGCATACAGGTGATAGAAATGTAACTCTATACCTACCTGTATGGCCATAGTAGAGGTCTGATGGGCGTCTGTCCCCCCTGGGAGATATCTGACCTCTACTATGGGCATACAGGTGATAGAAATGTAACTCTATACCTACCTGTATGGTCCATAGTAGAGGTCTGATGGGAGTCTGTCCCCCCTGGGAGATATCTGACCTCTACTATGGGCATACAGGTGATAGAAAAGTAACTCTATACCTACCTGTATGGCCATAGTAGAGGTCTGATGGGAATCTGTCCCCCCTGGGAGATATCTGACCTCTACTATGGGCATACAGGTGATAGAAATGTAACTCTATACCTACCTGTGTGGCCATAGTAGAGGTCTGATGGGAATCTGTCCCCCCTGGGAGATATCTGACCTCTACTATGGGCATACAGGTGATAGAAATGTAACTCTATACCTACCTGTATGGCCATAGTAGAGGTCTGATGGGAGTCTGTCCCTCCTGGGAGATATCTGACCTCTACTATGGACATACAGGTGATAGAAAAGTAACTCTATACCTACCTGTATGGCCATAGTAGAGGTCTGATGGGAGTCTGTCCACCCTGGGAGATATCTGACCTCTACTATGGGCATACAGGTGATAGAAATGTAACTCTATACCTACCTGTATGGCCATAGTAGAGGTCTGATGGGAGTCTGTCCCCCCTGGGAGATATCTGACCTCTACTATGGGCATACAGGTGATAGAAATGTAACTCTATACCTACCTGTATGGCCCATAGTAGAGGTCTGATTGGAATCTGTCCCCCCTTGGAGATATCTGACCTCTACTATGGACATACAGGTGATAGAAATGTAACTCTATACCTACCTGTATGGCCCATAGTAGAGGTCTGATTGGAATCTGTCCCCCCTTGGAGATATCTGACCTCTACTATGGGCATACAGGTGATAGAAATGTAACTCTATACCTACCTGTATGGCCCATAGTAGAGGTCTGATTGGAATCTGTCCCCCCTTGGAGATATCTGACCTCTACTATGGACATACAGGTGATAGAAATGTAACTCTATACCTACCTGTATGGCCATAGTAGAGGTCTGATGGGAGTCTGTCCCCCTGGGAGATATCTGACCTCTACTATGGGCATACAGGTGATAGAAATGTAACTCTATACCTACCTGTATGCCCATAGTAGAGGTCTGATGGGAATCTGTCCCTCCTGGGAGATATCTGACCTCTACTATGTGCATACAGGTGATAGAAAAGTAACTCTATACCTACCTGTATGGCCATAGTAGAGGTCTGATGGGAGTCTGTCCCCCTGGGAGATATCTGACCTCTACTATGGGCATACAGGTGATAGAAATGTAACTCTATACCTACCTGTATGCCCATAGTAGAGGTCTGATGGGAGTCTGTCCCTCCTGGGAGATATCTGACCTCTACTATGGGCATACAGGTGATAGAAATGTAACTCTATACCTACCTGTATGGCCATAGTAGAGGTCTGATGGGAGTCTGTCCCCCTGGGAGATATCTGACCTCTACTATGGGCATACAGGTGATAGAAATGTAACTCTATACCTACCTGTATGGCCCATAGTAGAGGTCTGATGGGAATCTGTCCCCCCTGGGAGATATCTGACCTCTACTATGGGCATACAGGTGATAGAAAAGTAACTCTATACCTACCTGTATGGCCATAGTAGAGGTCTGATGGGAGTCTGTCCACCCTGGGAGATATCTGACCTATACTATGGGCATACAGGTGATAGAAATGTAACTCTCTACCTACCTGTATGCCCATAGTAGAGGTCTGATGGGAGTCTGTCCCCCCTGGGAGATATCTGACCTCTACTATGGGCATACAGGTGATAGGAATGTAACTCTATACCGACCTGTATGGCCATAGTAGAGGTCTGATGGGAGTCTGTCCCCCCTAGGAGATATCTGACCTCTACTATGGACATACAGGTGATAGAAATGTAACTCTATACCTACCTGTATGGCCATAGTAGAGGTCTGATGGGAATCTGTCCCCCCTGGGAGATATCTGACCTCTACTATGGGCATACAGGTGATAGAAATGTAACTCTATACCTACCTGTATGGCCATAGTAGAGGTCTGATGGGAGTCTGTCCCCCTGGGAGATATCTGACCTCTACTATGGACATACAGGTGATAGGAATGTAACTCTATACCTACCTGTATGGCCCATAGTAGAGGTCTGATGGGAGTCTGTCCCTCCTGGGAGATATCTGACCTCTACTATGGGCATACAGGTGATAGAAAAGTAACTCTATACCTACCTGTATGGCCATAGTAGAGGTCTGATGGGAGTCTGTCCCCCCTGGGAGATATCAGACCTCTACTATAGGCATACAGGTGATAGAAATGTAACTCTATACCTACCTGTATGGCCATAGTAGAGGTCTGATGGGAGTCTGTCCCCCCTGGGAGATATCTGACCTCTACTATGGGCATACAGGTGATAGAAATGTAACTCTATACCTACCTGTATGGCCATAGTAGAGGTCTGATGGGAGTCTGTCCACCCTGGGAGATATCTGACCTCTACTATGGCCATACAGGTGATAGAAATGTAAATCTATACCTACCTGTATGGCCATAGTAGAGGTCTGATGGGAGTCTGTCCACCCTGGGAGATATCTGACCTCTACTATGGGCATACAGGTGATAGAAATGTAACTCTATAACTACCTGTATGGCCATAGTAGAGGTCTGATGGGAATCTGTCCCCCCTGGGAGATATCTGACGTCTACTATGGCCATACAGGTGATAGAAATGTAACTCTATACCTACCTGTATGGCCATGGTAGAGGTCTGATGGGAGTCTGTCCCCCCTGGGAGATATCTGACCTCTACTATGGCCATACAGGTGATAGAAATGTAACTCTATACCTACCTGTATGGTCATAGTAGAGGTCTGATGGGAATCTGTCCCCCCCGGGAGATACCTGACCTCTACTATGGACATACAGGTGATAGAAATGTAACTCTATACCTACCTGTATGGCCATAGTAGAGGTCTGATGGGAATCTGTCCCCCCTGGGAGATATCTGACCTCTACTATGGACATACAGGTGATAGAAATGTAACTCTATACCTACCTGTATGGCCATAGTAGAGGTCTGATGGGAATCTGTCCCCCCTGGGAGATATCTGACCTCTACTATGGGCATACAGGTGATAGAAATGTAACTCTATACCTACCTGTATGCCCATAGTAGAGGTCTGATGGGAATCTGTCCCCCCTGGGAGATATCTGACCTCTACTATGGCCATACAGGTGATAGAAATGTAACTCTATACCTACCTGTATGGCCATAGTAGAGGTCTGATGGGAATCTGTCCCCCCTGGGAGATATCTGACCTCTACTATGGGCATACAGGTGATAGAAATGTAACTCTATACCTACCTGTATGGTCATAGTAGAGGTCTGATGGGAATCTGTCCCCCCTGAGAGATATCTGACCTCTACTATGGCCATACAGGTGATAGAAATGTAACTCTATACCTACCTGTATGGCCATAGTAGAGGTCTGATGGGAATCTGTCCCCCCTGGGAGATATCTGACCTCTACTATGGACACACAGGTGATAGAAATGTAACTCTATACCTACCTGTATGGCCATAGTAGAGGTCTGATGGGAGTCTGTCCCCCCTGGGAGATATCTGACCTCTACTATGGACATACAGGTGATAGAAATGTAACTCTATACCTACCTGTATGGCCATAGTAGAGTGTCTGATGGGAGTCTGTCCCCCCTGGGAGATATCTGACCTCTACTATGGACATACAGGTGATAGAAATGTAACTCTATACCTACCTGTATGGCCATAGTAGAGGTCTGATGGGAATCTGTCCCCCCTGGGAGATATCTGACCTCTACTATGGGCATACAGGTGATAGAAAAGTAACTCTATACCTACCTGTATGGCCATAGTAGAGGTCTGATGGGAATCTGTCCCCCCTGGGAGATATCTGACCTCTACTATGGGCATACAGGTGATAGAAATGTAACTCTATACCTACCTGTGTGGCCATAGTAGAGGTCTGATGGGAATCTGTCCCCCCTGGGAGATATCTGACCTCTACTATGGGCATACAGGTGATAGAAATGTAACTCTATACCTACCTGTATGGCCATAGTAGAGGTCTGATGGGAGTCTGTCCCCCCTGGGAGATATCTGACCTCTACTATGGGCATACAGGTGATAGAAATGTAACTCTATACCTACCTGTATGGCCATAGTAGAGGTCTGATGGGAGTCTGTCCCTCCTGGGAGATATCTGACCTCTGCTATGGGCATACAGGTGATAGAAATGTAACTCTATACCTACCTGTATGGCCATAGTAGAGGTCTGATGGGAGTCTGTCCACCCTGGGAGATATCTGACCTCTACTATGGGCATACAGGTGATAGAAATGTAACTCTATACCTACCTGTATGCCCATAGTAGAGGTCTGATGGGAGTCTGTCCCTCCTGGGAGATATCTGACCTCTACTATGGGCATACAGGTGATAGAAATGTAACTCTATACCTACCTGTATGGCCATAGTAGAGGTCTGATGGGAGTCTGTCCCCCCTGGGAGATATCTGACTTCTACTATGGGCATACAGGTGATAGAAATGTAACTCTATACCTACCTGTATGGCCATAGTAGAGGTCTGATGGGAATCTGTCCCCCCTGGGAGATATCTGACCTCTACTATGGGCATACAGGTGATAGAAAAGTAACTCTATACCTACCTGTATGGCCATAGTAGAGGTCTGATGGGAGTCTGTCCCCCCTGGGAGATATCTGACCTCTACTATGGGCATACAGGTAATAGAAATGTAACTCTATACCTACCTGTATGGCCATAGTAGAGTGTCTGATGGGAGTCTGTCCCCCCTGGGAGATATCTGACCTCTAATTTGGGCATACAGGTGATAGAAATGTAACTCTATACCTACCTGTATGGCCATAGTAGAGTGTCTGATGGGAGTCTGTCCCCCCTGGAGATATCTTACCTCTACTATGGCCATACAGGTGATAGAAAAGTAACTCTATACCTACCTGTATGACCCATAGTAGAGGTCTGATGGGAATCTGTCCCCCCTGGGAGATATCTGACCTCTACTATGGGCATACAGGTGATAGAAATGTAACTCTATACCTACCTGTATGGCCATAGTGGAGGTCTGATGGGAGTCTGTCCCCCCTGGGAGATATCTGACCTCTACTATGGGCATACAGGTGATAGAAATGTAACTCTATACCTACCTGTGTGGCCATAGTAGAGGTCTGATGGGAATCTGTCCCCCCTGGGAGATATCTGACCTCTACTATGGGCATACAGGTGATAGAAAAGTAACTCTATACCTACCTGTATGGCCATAGTAGAGGTCTGATGGGAATCTGTCCCCCCTGGGAGATATCTGACCTCTACTATGGGCATACAGGTGATAGAAATGTAACTCTATACCTACCTGTATGGCCATAGTAGAGGTCTGATGGGAGTCTGTCCCCCCTGGGAGATATCTGACCTCTACTATGGGCATACAGGTGATAGAAAAGTAACTCTATACCTACCTGTATGGCCATAGTAGAGGTCTGATAGGAATCTGTCCCCCCTGGGAGATATCTGACCTCTACTATGGGCATACAGGTGATAGAAATGTAACTCTATACCTACCTGTATGGCCATAGTAGAGGTCTGATGGGAATCTGTCCCCCCTGGGAGATATCTGACCTCTACTATGGGCATACAGGTGATAGAAATGTAACTCTATACCTACCTGTATGGCTATAGAAGAGGTCTGATGGGAGTCTGTCCCCCCTGGGGGATATCTGACCTCTACTATGGACATACAGGTGATAGAAATGTAACTCTATACCTACCTGTATGGCCATAGTAGAGGTCTGATGGGAGTCTGTCCCTCCTGGGAGATATCTGACCTCTACTATGGGCATACAGGTGATAGAAATGTAACTCTATACCTACCTGTATGGCCATAGTAGAGGTCTGATGGGAGTCTGTCCCCCCTGGGAGATATCTGACCTCTACTATGGGCATACAGGTTATAGAAATGTAACTCTATACCTACCTGTATAGCCATAGTAGAGGTCTGATGGGAGTCTGTCCTCCCTGGGAGATATCTGACCTCTACTATGGGCATACAGGTGATAGAAATGTAACTCTATACCTACTTGTATTGCCATAGTAGAGGTCTGATGGGAATCTGTCCCCCCTGGGAGATATCTGACCTCTACTATTGCCATACAGGTGATAGAAATGTAACTCTATACCTACCTGTATGGCCCATAGTAGAGGTCTGATGGGA
Organism: Phyllobates terribilis; assembly: GCF_046119375.1. NCBI lineage: Eukaryota > Metazoa > Chordata > Amphibia > Anura > Dendrobatidae > Phyllobates > Phyllobates terribilis. The sequence continues at coordinate 13,402,765 of NW_027362764.1, read as the reverse complement.
ATCTGTCCCCCCTGGGAGATATCTGACCTCTACTATGGACATACAGGTGATAGAAATGTAACTCTATACCTACCTGTATGGCCATAGTAGAGGTCTGATGGGAATCTGTCCCCCCTGGGAGATATCTGACCTCTACTATGGGCATACAGGTGATAGAAATGTAACTCTATACCTACCTGTATGGCCATAGTAGAGGTCTGATGGGAGTCTGTCCCTCCTGGGAGATATCTGACCTCTACTATGGACATACAGGTTATAGAAATGTAACTCTATACCTACCTGTATGGCCATAGTAGAGGTCTGATGGGAGTCTGTCCCTCCTGGGAGATATCTGACCTCTACTATGGACATACAGGTTATAGAAATGTAACTCTATACCTACCTGTATGGCCATAGTAGAGGTCTGATGGGAATCTGTCCCCCCTGGGAGATATCTGACCTCTACTATGGGCATACAGGTGATAGAAATGTAACTCTATACCTACCTGTATGGCCATAGTAGAGGTCTGATGGGAATCTGTCCCTCCTGGGAGATATCTGACCTCTACTATGGCCATACAGGTGATAGAAATGTAACTCTATACCTACCTGTATGGCCATAGTAGAGGTCTGATGGGAATCTGTCCCTCCTGGGAGATATCTGACCTCTACTATGGACATACAGGTGATAGAAATGTAACTCTATACCTACCTGTATGGCCATAGTAGAGGTCTGATGGGAATCTGTCCCCCCTGGGAGATATCTGACCTCTACTATGGGCATACAGGTGATAGAAATGTAACTCTATACCTACCTGTATGGCCATAGTAGAGGTCTGATGGGAATCTGTCCCCCCTGGGAGATATCTGACCTCTACTATTGCCATACAGGTGATAGAAATGTAACTCTATACCTACCTGTATGGCCATAGTAGAGGTCTGATGGGAATCTGTCCCTCCTGGGAGATATCTGACCTCTACTATGGGCATACAGGTGATAGAAATGTAACTCTATACCTACCTGTATGGCCATAGTAGAGGTCTGATGGGAATCTGTCCCCCCTGGGAGATATCTGACCTCTACTATGGACATACAGGTGATAGAAATGTAACTCTATACCTACCTGTATGGCCATAGTAGAGGTCTGATGGGAATCTGTCCCCCCTGGGAGATATCTGACCTCTACTATTGCCATACAGGTGATAGAAATGTAACTCTATACCTACCTGTATGGCCCATAGTAGAGGTCTGATGGGAATCTGTCCCTCCTGGGAGATATCTGACCTCTACTATTGCCATACAGGTGATAGAAATGTAACTCTATACCTACCTGTATGGCCCATAGTAGAGGTCTGATGGGAATCTGTCCCTCCTGGGAGATATCTGACCTCTACTATGAGCATACAGGTGATAGAAATGTAACTCTATACCTACCTGTATGGCCATAGTAGAGGTCTGATGGGAATCTGTCCCCCCTGGGAGATATCTGACCTCTACTATGGGCATACAGGTGATAGAAATGTAACTCTATACCTACCTGTATGGCCATAGTAGAGGTCTGATGGGAGTCTGTCCCTCCTGGGAGATATCTGACCTCTACTATGGGCATACAGGTGATAGAAATGTAACTCTATACCTACCTGTATGGTCATAGTAGAGGTCTGATGGGAATCTGTCCCCCCTGGGAGATATCTGACCTCTACTATGGGCATACAGGTGATAGAAATGTAACTCTATACCTACCTGTATGGCCATAGTAGAGGTCTGATGGGAGTCTGTCCCTCCTGGGAGATATCTGACCTCTACTATGGGCATACAGGTGATAGAAATGTAACTCTATACCTACTTGTATGGCCCATAGTAGAGGTCTGATGGGAGTCTGTCCCCCCTGGGAGATATCTGACCTCTACTATGGGCACACAGGTGATAGAAATGTAACTCTATACCTACCTGTATGGCCATAGTAGAGGTCTGATGGGAATCTGTCCCTCCTGGGAGATATCTGACCTCTACTATGGGCATACAGGTGATAGAAATGTAACTCTATACCTACCTGTATGGCCATAGTAGAGGTCTGATGGGAGTCTATCCCCCCTGGGAGATATCTGACCTCTACTATGGCCATACAGGTGATAGAAATGTAACTCTATACCTACCTGTATGGCCATAGTAGAGGTCTGATGGGAGTCTGTCCCCCCTGGGAGATATCTGACCTCTACTATGGGCACACAGGTGATAGAAATGTAACTCTATACCTACCTGTATGGCCATAGTAGAGGTCTGATGGGAGTCTGTCCCCCCTGGGAGATATCTGACCTCTACTATGGGCACACAGGTGATAGAAATGTAACTCTATACCTACCTGTATGGCCATAGTAGAGGTCTGATGGGAGTCTATCCCCCCTGGGAGATATCTGACCTCTACTATGGCCATACAGGTGATAGAAATGTAACTCTATACCTACCTGTATGGTCATAGTAGAGGTCTGATGGGAGTCTGTCCCCCCTGGGAGATATCTGACCTCTACTATGGGCATACAGGTGATAGAAATGTAACTCTATACCTACCTGTATGGCCATAGTAGAGGTCTGATGGGAGTCTGTCCCCCCTGGGAGATATCTGACCTCTACTATGGGCATACAGGTGATAGAAATGTAACTCTATACCTACCTGTATGGCCATAGTAGAGGTCTGATGGGATTCTGTCCCCCCTGGGAGATATCTGACCTCTACTATGGGCATACAGGTGATAGAAATGTAACTCTATACCTACCTGTATGGCCATAGTAGAGGTCTGATGGGAATCTGTCCCTCCTGGGAGATATCTGCCCTCTACTATGGGCATACAGGTGATAGAAATGTAACTCTATACCTACCTGTATGGCCATACTAGAGGTCTGATGGGAATCTGTCCCCCCTGGGAGATATCTGACCTCTACTATGGGCATACAGGTGATAGAAATGTAACTCTATACCTACCTGTATGGCCATAGTAGAGGTCTGATGGGAGTCTTTTCCCCCTGGTAGATATCTGACCTCTACTATGGGCATACAGGTTATAGAAATGTAACTCTATACCTACCTGTGTGGCCATAGTAGAGGTCTGATGGGAATCTGTCCCCCCTGGGAGATATCTGACCTCTACTATGGGCATACAGGTGATAGAAATGTAACTCTATACCTACCTGTATGGCCATAGTAGAGGTCTGATGGGAGTCTTTTCCCCCTGGTAGATATCTGACCTCTACTATGGGCATACAGGTGATAGAAATGTAACTCTATACCTACCTGTATGGCCATAGTAGAGGTCTGATGGGAATCTGTCCCCCCTGGGAGATATCTGACCTCTACTATGGACATACAGGTGATAGAAATGTAACTCTATACCTACCTGTATGGCCATAGTAGAGGTCTGATGGGAATCTGTCCCCCCTGGGAGATATCTGACCTCTACTATGGACATACAGGTGATAGAAATGTAACTCTATACCTACCTGTATGGCCATAGTAGAGGTCTGATGGGAGTCTGTCCCCCCTGGGAGATATCAGACCTCTACTATGAGCATACAGGTGATAGAAATGTAACTCTATACCTACCTGTATGGCCCATAGTAGAGGTCTGATGGGAATCTGTCCCCCCTGGGAGATATCTGACCTCTACTATGGGCATACAGGTGATAGAAATGTAACTCTATACCTACCTGTATGGCCATAGTAGAGGTCTGATGGGAGTCTTTTCCCCCTGGTAGATATCTGACCTCTACTATGGGCATACAGGTTATAGAAATGTAACTCTATACCTACCTGTGTGGCCATAGTAGAGGTCTGATGGGAATCTGTCCCCCCTGGGAGATATCTGACCTCTACTATGGACATACAGGTGATAGAAATGTAACTCTATACCTACCTGTATGGCCATAGTAGAGGTCTGATGGGAGTCTGTCCCCCCTGGGAGATATCAGACCTCTACTATGAGCATACAGGTGATAGAAATGTAACTCTATACCTACCTGTATGGCCCATAGTAGAGGTCTGATGGGAATCTGTCCCCCCTGGGAGATATCTGACCTCTACTATGGACATACAGGTGATAGAAATGTAACTCTATACCTACCTGTATGGCCATAGTAGAGGTCTGATGGGAATCTGTCCCCCTTGGGAGATATCTGACCTCTACTATGGGCATACAGGTGATAGAAATGTAACTCTATACCTACCTGTATGGCCATAGTAGAGGTCTGATGGGAATCTGTCCCCCCTGGGAGATATCTGACCTCTACTATGGACATACAGGTGATAGAAATGTAACTCTATACCTACCTGTATGGCCATAGTAGAGGTCTGATGGGAGTCTGTCCCCCCTGGGAGATATCTGACCTCTACTATGGACATACAGGTTATAGAAATGTAACTCTATACCTACTTGTATTGCCATAGTAGAGGTCTGATGGGAGTCTGTCCCTCCTGGGAGATATCTGACCTCTACTATGGGCATACAGGTGATAGAAATGTAACTCTATACCTACCTGTATGGTCATAGTAGAGGTCTGATGGGAGTCTGTCCCCCCTGGGAGATATCTGACCTCTACTATGGGCATACAGGTGATAGAAATGTAACTCTATACCTACCTGTATGGCCATAGTAGAGGTCTGATGGGAGTCTGTCCCTCCTGGGAGATATCTGACCTCTACTATGGGCATACAGGTGATAGAAATGTAACTCTATACCTACCTGTATGGCCATAGTAGAGGTCTGATGGGAATCTGTCCCTCCTGGGAGATATCTGACCTCTACTATTGCCATACAGGTGATAGAAATGTAACTCTATACCTACCTGTATGGCCCATAGTAGAGGTCTGATGGGAATCTGTCCCTCCTGGGAGATATCTGACCTCTACTATGGACATACAGGTGATAGAAATGTAACTCTATACCTACCTGTATGGCCCATAGTAGAGGTCTGATGGGAATCTGTCCCTCCTGGGAGATATCTGACCTCTACTATGGACATACAGGTGATAGAAAAGTAACTCTATACCTACTTGTATTGCCATAGTAGAGGTCTGATGGGAGTCTGTCCCTCCTGGGAGATATCTGACCTCTACTATGAGCATACAGGTGATAGAAATGTAACTCTATACCTACCTGTATGGCCATAGTAGAGGTCTGATGGGAGTCTGTCCCCCCTGGGAGATATCTGACCTCTACTATGGGCATACAGGTGATAGAAATGTAACTCTATACCTACCTGTATGGCCATAGTAGAGGTCTGATGGGAGTCTGTCCCCCCTGGGAGATATCTGACCTCTACTATGGGCATACAGGTGATAGAAATGTAACTCTATACCTACCTGTATGGCCCATCGTAGAGGTCTGATGGGAGTCTGTCCCCCCTGGGAGATATCTGACCTCTACTATTGCCATACAGGTGATAGAAATGTAACTCTATACCTACCTGTATGGCCATAGTAGAGGTCTGATGGGAGTCTGTCCCTCCTGGGAGATATCTGACCTCTACTATGGGCATACAGGTGATAGAAATGTAACTCTATACCTACTTGTATGGCCATAGTAGAGGTCTGATGGGAATCTGTCCCTCCTGGGAGATATCTGACCTCTACTATGGGCATACAGGTTATAGAAATGTAACTCTATACCTACCTGTATGGCCATAGTAGAGGTCTGATGGGAGTCTGTCCCCCCTGGGAGATATCTGACCTCTACTATGGCCATACAGGTGATAGAAATGTAACTCTATACCTACCTGTATGGCCATAGTAGAGGTCTGATGGGAGTCTGTCCCTCCTGGGAGATATCTGACCTCTACTATGGCCATACAGGTGATAGAAATGTAACTCTATACCTACCTGTATGGCCATAGTAGAGGTCTGATGGGAATCTGTCCCTCCTGGGAGATATCTGACCTCTACTATGGACATACAGGTTATAGAAATGTAACTCTATACCTACCTGTATGGCCATAGTAGAGGTCTGATGGGGGTCTGTCCCCCCTGGGAGATATCTGACCTCTACTATGGGCACACAGGTGATAGAAATGTAACTCTATACCTACCTGTATGGCCATAGTAGAGGTCTGATGGGAGTCTGTCCCCCCTGGGAGATATCTGACCTCTACTATGGCCATACAGGTGATAGAAATGTAACTCTATACCTACCTGTATGGCCATAGTAGAGGTCTGATGGGAATCTGTCCCCCCTGGGAGATATCTGACCTCTACTATGGGCATACAGGTGATAGAAATGTAACTCTATACCTACCTGTATGGCCATAGTAGAGGTCTGATGGGAATCTGTCCCCCCTGGGAGATATCTGACCTCTACTATGGGCATACAGGTGATAGGAATGTAACTCTATACCTACCTGTATGGCCATAGTAGAGGTCTGATGGGAGTCTGTCCCCCTGGGAGATATCTGACCTCTACTATGGGCATACAGGTTATAGAAATGTAACTCTATACCTACCTGTATGGCCATAGTAGAGGTCTGATGGGGGTCTGTCCCCCCTGGGAGATATCTGACCTCTACTATGGGCATACAGGTGATAGAAATGTAACTCTATACCTAACTGTGTGGCCATAGTAGAGGTCTGATGGGAATCTGTCCCTCCTGGGAGATATCTGACCTCTACTATGGCCATACAGGTGATAGAAATGTAACTCTATACCTACCTGTATGGCCATAGTAGAGGTCTGATGGGAGTCTGTCCCCCCTGGGAGATATCTGACCTCTACTATGGACATACAGGTGATAGAAATGTAACTCTATACCTACCTGTATGGCCATAGTAGAGGTCTGATGGGAGTCTGTCCCCCCTGGGAGATATCTGACCTCTACTATGGGCATACAGGTGATAGAAATGTAACTCTATACCTACCTGTATGGCCATAGTAGAGGTCTGATGGGAGTCTGTCCCCCCTGGGAGATATCTGACCTCTACTATGGACATACAGGTGATAGAAATGTAACTCTATACCTACCTGTATGGCCATAGTAGAGGTCTGATGGGAGTCTGTCCCCCCTGGGAGATATCTGACCTCTACTATGGGCATACAGGTGATAGAAATGTAACTCTATACCTACCTGTATGACCATAGTAGAGGTGTGATGGGAATCTGTCCCCCCTGGGAGATATCTGACCTCTACTATGGGCATACAGGTGATAGAAATGTAACTCTATACCTACCTGTATGGCCATAGTAGAGGTGTGATGGGAATCTGTCCCCCCTGGGAGATATCTGACCTCTACTATGGGCATACAGGTGATAGAAATGTAACTCTATACCTACCTGTATGGCCATAGTAGAGGTCTGATGGGAATCTGTCCCCCCTGGGGGATATCTGACCTCTACTATGGGCATACAGGTGATAGAAATGTAACTCTATACCTACCTGTATGGCCATAGTAGAGGTCTGATGGGAGTCTGTCCCCCCTGGGAGATATCTGACCTCTACTATGGCCATACAGGTGATAGAAATGTAACTCTATACCTACCTGTATGGCCATAGTAGAGGTCTGATGGGAATCTGTCCCCCCTGGGAGATATCTGACCTCTACTATGGACATACAGGTGATAAAAATGTAACTCTATACCTACCTGTATGGCCATAGTAGAGGTCTGATGGGAGTCTGTCCTCCCTGGGAGATATCTGACCTCTACTATGGGCATACAGGTGATAGAAATGTAACTCTATACCTACCTGTATGGCCATAGTAGAGGTCTGATGGGAGTCTATCCCCCCTGGGAGATATCTGACCTCTACTATGGACATACAGGTGATAAAAATGTAACTCTATACCTACCTGTATGGCCATAGTAGAGGTCTGATGGGAGTCTGTCCCTCCTGGGAGATATCTGACCTCTACTATGGGCATACAGGTGATAAAAATGTAACTCTATACCTACCTGTATGGCCATAGTAGAGGTCTGATGGGAGTCTGTCCCCCCTGGGAGATATCTGACCTCTACTATGGGCATACAGGTGATAGAAATGTAACTCTATACCTACCTGTATGGCCATAGTAGAGGTCTGATGGGAGTCTGTCCCCCCTGGGAGATATCTGACCTCTACTATGGGCATACAGGTGATAGAAATGTAACTCTATACCTACCTGTATGGCCATAGTAGAGGTCTGATGGGAATCTGTCCCCCCTGGGAGATATCTGACCTCTACTATGGGCATACAGGTGATAAAAATGTAACTCTATACCTACCTGTATGGCCATAGTAGAGGTCTGATGGGAGTCTGTCCTCCATGGGAGATATCTGACCTCTACTATGGGCATACAGGTGATAGAAAAGTAACTCTATACCTACCTGTATGGCCATAGTAGAGGTCTGATGGGAATCTGTCCCCCCTGGGAGATATCTGACCTCTACTATGGACATACAGGTGATAGAAATGTAACTCTATACCTACCTGTATGGCCATAGTAGAGGTCTGATGGGAGTCTGTCCCTCCTGGGAGATATCTGACCTCTACTATGGGCATACAGGTGATAAAAATGTAACTCTATACCTACCTGTATGGCCATAGTAGAGGTCTGATGGGAGTCTGTCCTCCCTGGGAGATATCTGACCTCTACTATGGGCATACAGGTGATAGAAAAGTAACTCTATACCTACCTGTATGGCCATAGTAGAGGTCTGATGGGAATCTGTCCTCCCTGGGAGATATCTGACCTCTACTATGGGCATACAGGTGATAGAAAAGTAACTCTATACCTACCTGTATGGCCATAGTAGAGGTCTGATGGGAGTCTGTCCCCCCTGGGAGATATCTGACCTCTACTATGGGCATACAGGTGATAGAAAAGTAACTCTATACCTACCTGTATGGCCATAGTAGAGGTCTGATGGGAATCTGTCCCCCCTGGGAGATATCTGACCTCTACTATGGGCATACAGGTGATAGAAAAGTAACTCTATACCTACCTGTATGGCCATAGTAGAGGTCTGATGGGAATCTGTCCCCCCTGGGAGATATCTGACCTCTACTATGGGCATACAGGTTATAGAAATGTAACTCTATACCTACCTGTATAGCCATAGTAGAGGTCTGATGGGAGTCTGTCCTCCCTGGGAGATATCTGACCTCTACTATGGGCATACAGGTGATAGAAAAGTAACTCTATACCTACCTGTATGGCCATAGTAGAGGTCTGATGGGAATCTGTCCCCCCTGGGAGATATCTGACCTCTACTATGGGCATACAGGTGATAGAAAAGTAACTCTATACCTACCTGTATGGCCATAGTAGAGGTCTGATGGGAGTCTGTCCCTCCTGGGAGATATCTGACCTCTACTATGGGCATACAGGTGATAGAAAAGTAACTCTATACCTACCTGTATGGCCATAGTAGAGGTCTGATGGGAGTCTGTCCCTCCTGGGAGATATCTGACCTCTACTATGGGCATACAGGTGGTAGAAAAGTAACTCTATACCTACCTGTATGGCCATAGTAGAGGTCTGATGGGAGTCTGTCCCTCCTGGGAGATATCTGACCTCTACTATGGGCATACAGGTGATAGAAAAGTAACTCTATACCTACCTGTATGGCCATAGTAGAGGTCTGATGGGAGTCTGTCCCTCCTGGGAGATATCTGACCTCTACTATGGGCATACAGGTGATAGAAAAGTAACTCTATACCTACCTGTATGGCCATAGTAGAGGTCTGATTGGAGTCTGTCCCCCCTGGGAGATATCTGACCTCTACTATGGACATACAGGTGATAGAAATGTAACTCTATACCTACCTGTATGGCCATAGTAGAGGTCTGATTGGAGTCTGTCCCCCCTGGGAGATATCTGACCTCTACTATGGGCATACAGGTGATAGAAAAGTAACTCTATACCTACCTGTATGGCCATAGTAGAGGTCTGATGGGAATCTGTCCCCCCTGGGAGATATCTGACCTCTACTATGGACATACAGGTGATAGAAATGTATCTCTATACCTGCCTGTATGGCCATAGTAGAGGTCTGATTGGAGTCTGTCCCCCCTGGGAGATATCTGACCTCTACTATGGACATACAGGTGATAGAAATGTAACTCTATACCTACCTGTATGGCCATAGTAGAGGTCTGATTGGAGTCTGTCCCCCCTGGGAGATATCTGACCTCTACTATGGGCATACAGGTGATAGAAAAGTAACTCTATACCTACCTGTATGGCCATAGTAGAGGTCTGATTGGAGTCTGTCCCCCCTGGGAGATATCTGACCTCTACTATGGGCATACAGGTGATAGAAAAGTAACTCTATACCTACCTGTATGGCCATAGTAGAGGTCTGATGGGAATCTGTCCCCCCTGGGAGATATCTGACCTCTACTATGGACATACAGGTGATAGAAATGTAACTCTATACCTACCTGTATGGCCATAGTAGAGGTCTGATGGGAGTCTGTCCCCCCTGGGAGATATCTGACCTCTACTATGGACATACAGGTGATAGAAATGTAACTCTATACCTACCTGTATGGCCATAGTAGAGGTCTGATTGGAGTCTGTCCCCCCTGGGAGATATCTGTCCTCTACTATGGACATACAGGTGATAGAAATGTAACTCTATACCTACCTGTATGGCCATAGTAGAGGTCTGATGGGAGTCTGTCCCTCCTGGGAGATATCTGACCTCTACTATGGGCATACAGGTGATAGAAAAGTAACTCTATACCTACCTGTATGGCCATAGTAGAGGTCTGATGGGAATCTGTACCCCCTGGGGGATATCTGACCTCTACTATGGACATACAGGTGATAGAAATGTAACTCTATACCTACCTGTATGGCCATAGTAGAGGTCTGATGGGGGTCTGTCCCCCCTGGGAGATATCTGACCTCTACTATGGGTATACAGGTGATAGAAATGTAACTCTATACCTACCTGTATGGCCATAGTAGAGGTCTGATGGGAATCTGTCCCCCCTGGGAGATATCTGACCTCTACTATGGGCATACAGGTGATAGAAATGTAACTCTATACCTACCTGTATGGCCCATAGTAGAGGTCTGATGGGAGTCTGTCCCCCCTGGGAGATATCTGACCTTTACTATGGACATACAGGTGATAGAAATGTAACTCTATACCTACCTGTATGGCCATAGTAGAGGTCTGATGGGAATCTGTCCTCCCTGGGAGATATCTGACCTCTACTATGGGCATACAGGTGATAGAAATGTAACTCTATACCTACCTGTATGGCCATAGTAGAGGTCTGATGGGAGTCTGTCCCTCCTGGGAGATATCTGACCTCTACTATGGCCATACAGGTGATAGAAATGTAACTCTATACCTACCTGTATGGCCATAGTAGAGGTCTGATGGGAGTCTGTCCCCCCTGGGAGATATCTGACCTCTACTATGGCCATACAGGTGATAGAAATGTAACTCTATACCTACCTGTATGGCCATAGTAGAGGCCTGATGGGAATCTGTCCCCCCTGGGAGATATCTGACCTCTACTATAGGCATACAGGTGATAGAAATGTAACTCTATACCTACCTGTATGGCCATAGTAGAGGTCTGATGGGAATCTGTCCCCCCTGGGAGATATCTGACCTCTACTATGGTCATACAGGTGATAGAAATGTAACTCTATACCTACCTGTATGGCCATAGTAGAGGTCTGATGGGAATCTGTCCCCCCTGGGAGATATCTGACCTCTACTATGGTCATACAGGTGATAGAAATGTAACTCTATACCTACCTGTATGGCCATAGTAGAGGTCTGATGGGAATCTGTCCCCCCTGGGAGATATCTGACCTCTACTATGGGCATACAGGTGATAGAAATGTAACTCTATACCTACCTGTATGGCCATAGTAGAGGTCTGATGGGAGTCTGTCCCCCCTGGGAGATATCTGACCTCTACTATGGGCATACAGGTGATAGAAATGTAACTCTATACCTACCTGTATGGCCATAGTAGAGGTCTGATGGGAATCTGTCCCCCCTGGGAGATATCTGACCTCTACTATGGGCATACAGGTGATAGAAATGTAACTCTATACCTACCTGTATGGCCCATAGTAGAGGTCTGATGGGAATCTGTCCCCCCTGGGAGATATCTGACCTCTACTATAGGCATACAGGTGATAGAAATGTAACTCTATACCTACCTGTATGGCCATAGTAGAGGTCTGATGGGAGTCTGTCCCCCCTGGGAGATATCTGACCTCTACTATGGACATACAGGTGATAGAAATGTAACTCTATACCTACCTGTATGGCCCATAGTAGAGGTCTGATGGGAGTCTGTCCCCCCTGGGAGATATCTGACCTCTACTATGGACATACAGGTGATAGAAATGTAACTCTATACCTACCTGTATGGCCATAGTAGAGGTCTGATGGGAGTCTGTCCCCCCTGGGTGATATAAGACCTCTACTATGGACATACAGGTGATAGAAATGTAACTCTATACCTACCTGTATGGCCATAGTAGAGGTCTGATGGGAATCTGTCCCTCCTGGGAGATATCTGACCTCTACTATGGGCATACAGGTGATAGAAATGTAACTCTATACCTACCTGTATGGCCATAGTAGAGGTCTGATGGGTGTCTGTCCCTCCTGGGAGATATCTGACCTCTACTATGGACATACAGGTGATAGAAATGTAACTCTATACCTACCTGTATGGCCATAGTAGAGGTCTGATGGGAATCTGTCCCCCCTGGGAGATATCTGACCTCTACTATGGGCATACAGGTGATAGAAATGTAACTCTATACCTACCTGTATGTCCCATAGCAGAGGTCTGATTGCAGAGAAATCTGGTGTTATAAAGTCTGTTTTCCAGAGGCTTCCGGGGGACGCCAAGTAAACCCCTCCTATCTGCTTACTATTCCCCTAAATCGCCTCTTCTGTGCTAAATTACCATATTCCCCCCACCCCTGCACAGAGCCCTCTGACATGACCTGCTCTACCTCCCCTCCTTCTGTTCGACCCGAATTATTGGTGGTGTCATATCGAGTGAAATGTTCCATCACCACCAAGATGTATTTGTAACCACCCTTGCAGTGTATACCTCAAACTCTTTGCTGTAGTAGAGATAATCTCTAAATCGTTCACAGATAGCTCATTTCAATGCCAGGAACTCCAATTTTCCGGAATGTAGATGGTAATTCTTCTCGGCGTCTGTCAATGTTCTAGAACCGTAACCGATGACTCTCAATTTTCCATCTTGATGCTGATACAGGGCAGCTCCCAGTCCAACTTGAGAAGCGTCACAATGCAGAACAAATAAAATTGAAATCAAGATATCCCAAGATAGGTGGTTTTACCAGGTAGTCTACTAGTTCTTCCAATACCTCCTGGTGGTTTGCTGTCCAGAGAATGGGCTGTTGGAACGAAACGGCATCATTTCTTTTAAGCCCGGTCCTACCTACGTTCTTCTTTTTCTCCGTGGGTGTTGTTCTCTCTGTCGTCTCCCCCAAGAGGAGGTATAGCGGGGAAGCAATCCTGGAGAAATTCCAAACCTAAGTATGATAGTAGGAAAGGAATCCTAAGATCTGCCTCAACTCCCCGACAGTAGAGGGCCGTTTGTCTTTTAAGGCCAGTACCAAAGCGATTTCTGCTGGGTCCATGGTATATCCTTCTCCGGACACAATTTTCCCTAGAAATCGGACATGCCTTTTGAACAGTACACACTTCTTTGGGGTCAACTTAACTCCGTGTTGTTTATACCACTGTAATATGGTCCTTACGTGTTCAACATGCTCCCGGAAGGTTTTGCTGTGTACCACATTGTCATCCAAGTACGGCTGGCAGATATCGTCCCTCAATCCTTCTAAACAAGTCTCCATGTTCCTCTGGAATTCAGCTGAACTGAGCCCAATCAGTAGGTGGATCCACTCATATGATCCCCACGGTGTGATGAATGCTGTCAAGGGTCCACTGGACTCTTCGACAAACCCTTGGTGGTATGCCTTACCCTGATCGAGGACAGAGAACCAAGTACTTCCTGATAAGCTATCCAGCATATCTTGGATCTTTGGTATTGGGTGTCGATCAGGTACTGACTTTGGGTTTAGTTCCCGGTAATCACAACAGAGTCTCAACGTACCGTCCTTCTTCCTAACACAGACAATAGGAGAGGAATAAGACGACTTTGACTTTTGGACCCAACCTCTGTTGATGAGAACTTGTAAATATTCTTTCACTTCACGGTGTAATGGTTTTGGTACAGACATGTAACTTCTGGTTACTGGGGTCGTGTCTTTCAAATTGATTTTCATTTGCAACGACGGGATACAGCCTATATCAGAGTCATCTTTAGAGAATGCATGACACTCTTCTCTGAGCATCTGTTTTGCTATTGCTATATCTTCAGCACACAAGTGTTCCAGGGATACTGGGGGATCCCAGGACCCTGAGGTGGGTCGTGCAATTTCCTCCCCTGGGCAACTCCTGTTCCTTGGTGTGGACACTGAATTCACTGTAGACCCTTGGGCGGGTCTCACACTGGCTGGATATATCGTTTTAACGGTACTGTCATTCGAGCAAACCCACCAGTAGGAATCATAAGCACTGTCTCACCTTGAACTAGTCCTTCTGGAAGTTCTGAGGAGTCTTTTGGCACAGTCTTTACTGGACTTTTCTTCCCGGTTCTACCCGGATTCCACACCACACCCCCACCATTTGGTTTGCAGGGATGATGGTTGGGCGCCAGCCTACGTTGACTTCTTTTAGGTCAATTGTATTCTGTGCTTTCTTTACTCTATGAATCACATTTTCCGCCACGGAGTAGGGTATGGCAAGTGATGTGGCGATTGCATCCACCACCAGCGCCCCTGCCTTGTGTTTCGTGATGACTTCACTGATTACTTTATAACCCAGGATAGGATCCTCTGCCTCGTTCTGATCACTGGTCACGAGAAAAGGTACCAAAAGTTCAATGGTGTTGCTCTTCTTCGTGGCCCTCAGTTGGAAAGTCACTTCCACCCAGCCTATGAAAGGGATTTCGGTCTGGTTGACAGCTTTGCCGTGGAGTTGCACTTGTCCTAAGAGTTCTTTTAGTGGTATGTGGCAGGTAGCACCTTCTCCATTCTTCATTTAAAAGGCTTGCTTGGGCTCCTGTGTCCCACACTGCTTTTACCAGGAGTCCATCTAGCTGGCACTGTATAATGCACCTTTCACCGATTAGGCTGATGAGGCCATCTTTACTGACCGAGGAATCCTCCTCCCAGGAGTACATCGTTTGACCTCCGCACTGGGCACTAAGTAACTGATGCCCGTGTCTCTCTTGCAGCTGTTGTAGATGGGAACACACTTGGGGATAGTATTGACGTAGCCGTTTTACCTCATGCGCCGTTCTGGGGTTTGGTGAGATTTGGATTTGCTTCTGGGGCCTCCTCCGTGCCGCGGGTACCAGTCGCCCCGCACTGGCAACCTCCTGTCTTTTAACCCAAGCGACCGTGACCATTGGTATTCCTTGGCATAATGTCCTTCCTCACCACATCTTAGACAGTGGACACATACCGTACTCTGATTTGATGAACGTCACGCTTCACAAGCTGGATATCTTCTATTTTGGAACCCACTCCTGGGTCTGAGGGATACAGGTTCTGGCCTGGAACCAATCAACTTTTTCACCTCAATCAACTCGGCTCGCAGTTCTCCTATTACTTCCTCCCAGTCAGCGCTGTCGGTCCTCTTTAGTTGGTGATATAAGGTTCCCTCTCGGAGGTGGCACTGGGGGGGGGTCTCCATGATGATCTTCGGACTGACCACTGGGGGTCTCCTGCTTCAGCTGACTAATTTTGGTGATTTTAGCAGCAGAGCCTTTCTTTAGCCTCTGTTCGCTCTCTGACTCCAAACTAGCTGCCTCATTCATTTTTTCAATTAGGACTTCATCCAGAATGCCAGGACCTTCTATGTACTGTTTCAGCTGCAACTTGATGTCTTTGCTGGTTAACCCCGTTCTCAATGATCTCAAGAACTTCTTCTAGACTAGTCCAGCATCAAACTTCTCCTCCGCTTCTACATCTATAGATGCAAACAACAGTCTATCCTTCAGTTCAGTTGCTCTGAACAGGAAACTTTGGGGTGATTCATTATTTTCCTTTGAGATGTTAATGAGTCGGTGGAACAATTCTGAAGTACTCTCTTCTTTATAGTGCCCTTTTAAAATCATCTTCAGCTGTTGCAAGGTCAATTGACTTTTCATTTCTAGCATACTACAGAGGGTCAGTCCTGGGCTGATTGCTTTCACCATCCCCTCAACGCTCACATCTGGCTGGTAGTCTTTCCGTAAGCCTGCATCGATCTGGTACAACAAGTTCCTATAAGACAGTCTCTCTGTTCACACTCTCCAATCTGTCCCAGGATCTTGAATTCTTTCCTTATGGTGATTTGTGGTGTTAGAGAGGACTGTCTTCCTGATTTATCTAACCGAGCAGGGTAAAGGTCCTGTCTGAGTCTATCACCCGTTCAGAGGTTTTGGTAGATTCCAGCAGGGCTGTTGTTAGGGCTTTAAGTTGTTCTTTCAATTTCTGTAGATCAGTCTATGGACGGAGATTCCCACTTTTGGTAATTGGTGCCGCCCCTCCATCCTTCAACTTCAACCTAGTTAGAAACTATGTTAGCTCCTGGAGGAACGTCCTCATGATGTCTTCAACTTCTTTCTCCCCCAGCTCATCCATTTTTGCATTAATGGCAGCTAACAGTTGCCTGCGGTTGTGTGCTTTGGAAATCTGTTCTACTGACATCTTTATATGTTCTGCTACTGTTCTCAATTCTTCACAGTTTAACTGAAGAAGCAGCTCACTAATTCTGTCCATTTGTATTTCCACATCCATTGCTGCCAGTGAGTTTTCTTTAAGGCTGGTCCCCTTTAACTGGTGTAGCAGAGTTGAGTTGAGGTGCTATGCTGCTAGGTTTTTCCAGACACTTTTCCTCTTCCCCCTCTACACATTCCCACTCAGGATTCCCTGTACGGGCCACCAATGTTACACGCACACTGCCTAAGTTCAGATAGGGGCGAGACCGGTTACATGTATCTGTTGGAATCCTGGGGGAACCGTTATTCCGGGCGACCATAGGCTGCAGCTTCTCTCAGGCCCAGGACAGATTCAGTTGCTGACCAGACACATTTGACAAGAGTCTTCATAAACGGTAGAACAGTGACATTTAATGAGGCACGGCCAGTGCAATGTAAATGTCTCTTTGAGCAACAGGTTCCAGTAATACCAGTACAATCTCCTTTGCAGCACAGCAGTATACAGTCTATTATCCTGAAGCACAGTACAGCACAGTTTTAATGCATTCACCGCCACAGGCTTTTCCTTCACAAGGACTCAATAGTACACAGCATTCTTTATCCAGCATGGAGATGGAGGGAGGAGGGTTTGATGAGGGAGATGATCCCTGTGACATAATTCATTCCAGTCCTTATCTTCCTGCCCGATGATAGACTTCCTGAACTAACAGTGCAGGGCATCTGACCTGTGTTGAGCTTCACCCTGGACTTGAATCCTGTTCTCTTTCCTGCACTTCTGTGAGATACCAATCACACACCACTTCTCCCTTCGGCTGCAGCTAGAATAGTAAATAAGTTCCCCACAATCCCCCTGGGGCTCTGCTAACCACTTGTGACTGTGTTAACTTTTATAGTTACTGGATGCTTTTAAAGCAACATCACTACTTCTGCATGTCACAGTATATATATGTATAGTCACATCATTACACACTACACATCACATCCAGTGCACACACTCATACACACACGCATAATTGTCTGATGATGTAGCTGTAGTACACCTGTATGCGCCATACATTGCCCAGATACAATCTGCAGCCACAGCAGCTTCCACCTACCTTCTGCCTCTCCACATTATGGAGGACAGTGATGCCCTCATTCAGGTAATGGGTGAGGATTATCAGTTCTCACAGTTCTCCCGGCTGCCTGCACCTCCTTCATCTACTGCCCAGAATAAGGGCCAGAGGCCTCCAGGAGTATACTGAAGTGTGACTGTGCCGGTGTCTCTTTGATTTATTATAATTTGAATATTAAAGTATATATGACCACACACCTACATACATGACCACACACCTACATACATGACCACACACCTACATACACATACATACATGAACACACACCTACATACACACCTACATGACCACACACCTACATACATGACCACACATGACCACACACCTACATACATGACCACACACCTACATACACACACCTACATGACCACACACCTACATACATGACCACACATGACCCTACACCTACATACACATACATACATGAACACACACCTACATGACCGCACACCTACATACACACACCTACATGACCGCACACCTACATACACATACATACATGACCACACACCTACATACACATACATACATGACCACACACCTACATACACATTCCTACATGACCACACACCTACATACACATACATACATGACCACACACCTACATACACATACATACATGACCACACACCTACATACACATACATACATGACCACACACCTACATGACCACACACCTACATACACACACCTACATGACCGCACACCTACATACACATTCCTACATGACCACACACCTACATACACATACATACATGACCACACACCTACATACACATACCTACATGACCACACACCTACATGACCACACACCTACATACACACACCTACATGACCGCACACCTACATACACATTCCTACATGACCACAAACCTACATACACATACATACATGACCACACACCTACATACATGACCACACATGACCACACACCTACATACACATACATACATGAACACACACCTACATGACCACACACCTACATACACATACATACATGACCACACACCTACATACACATACATACATACATGACCACACATGACCACACACCTACATACACATACATACATGAACACACACCTACATGACCACACACCTACATACACATACATACATGACCACACAACTACATACACATACATACATGACCACACACCTACATGACCACAAACCTACATACACATACATCCATGACCACACACCTACATACACATACATACATGACCACACACCTACATGACCACACACCTACATACACATACATACATGACCACACACCTACATGACCACACACCTACATACACATACATACATGACCACACACCTACATGACCACAGACCTACATACACATACATACATGACCACACACCTACATGACCACACATACATCCATGACCACACACCTACATACACATACATACATGACCACACACCTACATGACCACACACCTACACATACATGACCACACACCTACATGACCACACACCTACATACACATACATCCATGACCACACACCTACACATACATGACCACACACCTACACATATATGACCACACACCTACATACACATACATCCATGACCACACACCTACACATACATGACCACACACCTACACATATATGACCACACACCTACATACACATACATCCATGACCACACACCTACACATACATGACCACACACCTACACATATATGACCACACACCTACATACCCATGCATACATGACCGCACACCTACATACACATACATACATGACCACACACCTACATACATGACCACACATGACCCTACACCTACATACCCATACATACATGACCGCACACCTACATGACCACACACCTACATACACATACATACATGACCAGGGGTGGACACTGACTGCTTGGGACCCCTATGGAAGAAATGTGTCTGGGCCTTCCTTTTATGGTGAGAAAGCTACAGCTGTATATATAGCCACACACAAATATATACCTCTTACATAGCCTCTTTTATTATGTACTGTATATTGCTGCCCCTTATTACACAGTGCCCTCTCTTGTTATGTACAGCACCGTCCCTTACATATTGGATTATCTATAGCCCCCTGTCTTTATTACATACCGTCCTCTCTTGTTAGATATATAATGCATGGAGGAGCTGATGGACTGGTCTTCTGGTCACCGGCTGCTCCATCAGCACCAAAAGCACCATATATAACTAGAGAGAATGGTACGTAATAAGAGAGGGTGTTATACATAATAAAAGAGGAAACTATATAACTAAGGATGGCGCTATACATAATAAGTGAGTACACTATATACTAAGGGACTGTGCTATACATAATAAGTGAGTACACTATATACTAAGGGACTGTGCTATACATAATAAGTGAGTACACTGTATACTAAGGGACTGTGCTATACATAATAAGTGAGTACACTGTATACTAAGGGACTGTGCTATACATAATAAGTGAGTACACTATATACTAAGGGACTGTGCTATACATCATACGGCTACATTCCTGTATCTGTGTGCAGTGTCGGTGTGCTTCCCGCTTTTACAGACGCATTGAGCATGTCCTATTCTAATCCTCAAAATCAGATCAGAACAGGACATTCTCTGACCCTCACAGATCTCATTCTCAGATCCGTGATTTTCATGGATGTGTGAATGGATCTATAAAACTGTACGAGTCCGTGGACCATCCGATAAAAAGATCTGGCAGCACACGGACATTTCACACAAATGTGAGAATGTGACCTAAGGGATTTTACAGATAACATTATCACTCCAAGTCACACAGCGCAGATACAGAATAATATCTACATCCAGGCACTTACCGCTGACGTCTCATCTGATCAGAGCCGGTTTCTGCTGCTTCTTCTCCGTCTGGTCAGACCTTCATGTCGACATCTCCCAGCCACGACTCGTCTTGTCACGATGATCCTCCAGCCTAGAAAATAACAAGGTCACATATATTGCATATATACATGTGTCTTCCCCGCACTGCGCCCCTGAATACAGATATGTACCCCACCATTAATATACTATTAGCCACGCACCAATCAAAATATAAAGTGATAAGCAGCACTGTGCCCCCCATTAACTATAATCTCCACCGGCCAATAATATAAATTATTCAGTCTCTGATGACTCTTCCCAATTAACTGTAAGGCTATGTGCACACGGAAAACATACAAGGCTTCACAGTACAAGCAAAGTGAAACCCCCATCATTGCTCTCTCCCAGCACCCCCATCATTGCTCTGTCCCAGCACCCCCGTCATTGCTCTCTCCCAGCACCCCCGTCATTGCTCTCTTCCAGCACCCCCGTCATTGCTCTCTCCCAGCACCCCCATCAATGCTCTCTCCCAGCACCCTCGTCATTGCTCTCTCTCAGCACCCTCGTCATTGCTCTCTCCCAGCACCCCCGTCATTGCTCTCTCCCAGCACCCTCGTCATTGCTCTGTCCCAGCACCCCCGTCATTCCTCTCTCCCAGCACCCCCATCATTGCTCTGTCCCAGCACCCTCGTCATTGCTCTCTCTCAGCACCCTCGTCATTGCTCTCTCCCAGCACCCCCGTCATTGCTCTCTCCCAGCACCCTCATCATTGCTCTCTCCCAGCACCCCCGTCATTGCTCTCTCCCAGCACCCTCGTCATTGCTCTCTCCCAGCACCCCCGTCATTCCTCTCTCCCAGCACCCCCATCATTGCTCTGTCGCAGCACCCTCGTCATTGCTCTCTCTCAGCACCCTCGTCATTGCTCTCTCCCAGCACCCCCATCATTGCTCTCTCCCAGCACCCTCATCATTGCTCTCTCCCAGCACCCCCGTCATTGCTCTCTCCCAGCACCCTCGTCATTGCTCTCTCCCAGCACCCCCGTCATTCCTCTCTCCCAGCACCCCCATCATTGCTCTGTCGCAGCACCCTCGTCATTGCTCTCTCTCAGCACCCTCGTCATTGCTCTCTCCCAGCACCCTCATCATTGCTCTCTCCCAGCACCCCCGTCATTGCTCTCTCCCAGCACCCTCGTCATTGCTCTGTCCCAGCACCCTCGTCATTGCTCTGTCCCAGCACCCCGTCATTGCTCTCTCCCAGCACCCCCATCAATGCTCTCTCCCAGCACCCTCGTCATTGCTCTCTCCCAGCACCCCCGTCATTGCTCTCTCCCAGCACCCCCGTCATTGCTCTCTCCCAGCACCCCCGTCATTGCTCTGTCCCAGCACCCCCGTCATTGCTCTCTCCCAGCACCCCTGTCATTGCTCTCTCCCAGCACCCCTGTCATTGCTCTCTCCCAGCACCCCTGTCATTGCTCTCTCCCAGCACCCCCGTCATTGCTCTCTCCCAGCACCCCCGTCATTGCTCTCTCCCAGCACCCCCGACATTGCTCTCTCCCAGCACCCCCGACATTGCTCTCTCCCAGTACCCCCATCATTGCTCTCTCCCAGCACTTCCATCATTGCTCTCTCCCAGCTCCCCTGTCATTGCTCTCTCCCTGCACCCCCGTCATTACTCTCTCCCAGCACCCCCATCATTGCTCTCTCCCAGCACCCCCGTCATTGCTCTCTCCCAGCACTTCCATCATTGCTCTCTCCCAGCACCTCCATCATTGCTCTCTCCCACACCCCTGTCATTGCTCTCTCCCAGCACCCCCATCATTGCTCTCTCCCTGCACCCCCGTCATTGCTCTCTCCCAGCACCTCCATCATTGCTCTCTCCCAGCTCCCCTGTCATTGCTCTCTCCCTGCACCCCCGTCATTGCTCTCTCCCAGCACCCCCATCATTGCTCTCTCCCAGCACCCCCGTCATTGCTCTCTCCCAGCACTTCCATCATTGCTCTCTCCCAGCACCTCCATCATTGCTCTCTCCCACACCCCTGTCATTGCTCTCTCCCAGCACCCCCATCATTGCTCTCTCCCTGCACCCCCGTCATTGCTCTCTCCCAGCACCTCCATCATTGCTCTGTCCCAGCACCCCCGTCATTGCTCTCTCCCAGCACCCCTGTCACTGCTCTCTCCCAGCACCCCCGTCATTGCTCTCTTCCAGCACCCCCGTCATTGCTCTCTCCCAGCACCCCAGTCATTGCTCTCTCCCAGCACCCCTGTCATTGCTCTCTCCCAGCACCCCCATCATTGCTCTGTCCCAGCACCCCCGTCATTGCTCTCTCCCAGCACCCCCATCATTGCTCTCTCCCAGCACCCCCATCATTGCTCTCTCCCAGCACCCCCGACATTGCTCTCTCCCAGTACCCCCGTCATTACTCTCTCCCAGCACCCCAGTCATTGCTCTCTCCCAGCACCCCTGTCATTGCTCTCTCCCAGCACCCCCATCATTGCTCTCTCCCAGCACCCCGTCATTACTCTCTCCCAGCACCCCCGTCATTATTCTCTCCCAGCACCTCCATCATTGCTCTCTCCCTGCAACCCCGTCATTGCTCTCTCCCAGCACCCCCGTCATTGCTCTCTCCCAGCACCCCCGTCATTGCTCTCTCCCAGCACCCCTGTCATTGCTCTCTCCCAGCACCCCTGTCATTGCTCTCTCCCAGCACCCCCGTTATTGCTCTCTCCCAGCACCCCCATCATTGCTCTCTCCCAGCACCCCCGACATTGCTCTCTCCCAGTACCCCCGTCATTACTCTCTCCCAGCACCCCAGTCATTGCTCTCTCCCAGCACCCCTGTCATTGCTCTCTCCCAGCACCCCCATCATTGCTCTGTCCCAGCACCCCCGTCATTGCTCTCTCCCAGCACCCCCATCATTGCTCTCTCCCAGCACCCCCGACATTGCTCTCTCCCAGCACCCCCGACATTGCTCTCTCCCAGCACCCCCGTCATTGCTCTCTCCCAGCACCCTCGTCATTGCTCTCTCCCAGCACCCCCGACATTGCTCTCTCCCAGCACCCCCGTCATTGCTCTCTCCCAGCACCCCCATCATTGCTCTCTCCCAGGATCTCCATCATTGCTCTGTCCCAGCACCCCATCATTGCTCTCTCCCAGCGTCTCCATCATTGCTCTGTCCCAGCACCCCCGTCATTGCTCTCTCCCAGCACCTCCATCATTGATCTCTCCCAGCACCCTCATCATTGCTCTCTCCCAGCACCCCCATCATTGCTCTCTCCCAGCACCCCCGTCATTACTCTCTCCCAGCACCCCCATCATTGCTCTCTCCCAGCACCCCCGTCATTGCTGTCTCCCAGCACCTCCATCATTGCTCTCTCCCAGCAACCCCCGTCATTTCTCTCTCCCAGCACCCCCATCATTGCTCTCTCCCAGTACCCCCATCATTACTCTCTCCCAGCACCCCCATCATTGCTCTCTCCCAGTACCCCCATCATTGCTCTCTCCCAGCACCTCCATCATTGTGACGCGCCCCTGGGCCTGTGTCGCACTGCGCTGCGCATGCGGGAGCTTACCCGGAGCCGGATCTGTGGAGGGTTGTAGTCTCGTGGCGGTGACCCGGTCCGTGCCCAGGGAGTCAAACTAGACGGCAGTCTATTAGTAGTAAATAGTTGATGACTACGCCACCCGTTGAGTGCAGCCAGGGGGCTGCTGCTGCAGGGCAGACCGCTGAGGCCGATGGTGGGATTGTGCAGCGTGATAGTATAACCCCCAACGGGAGGGGTATGGCCTCAGGGCAGCCAACGTGGATGATGGGGGTAGCAGGAACCACTCAGAGACGGTGCGGTGTAGTTCAGGGTCTTTACTGGTAACAACAAAAGACCCTCCCGGAGTACTTGCTAGCGGATGGGGCCTGGTCAGTCCTTGAGCAGATGGGATCTCCCCTGGCCAGGCGTAGTTGTAGGCCTCCCAAACTGACTGTACTCTTCTGGCTACCTTGCTAGGAGCTGATGTAAGTAGCCCACGTCCCTGAGTGTACCGTGTGGTGCTCACCCGTATGGCCGGTGACTCGGGGCCTTCTAATGGCTTCCGCTCCACGATGGCGGTGCTGGTCCCACGCGTGTGACCGTGCCTTCGGGCTTCTGGGCCAGAGGACCTGAAATCCCCTGCCTGACGGATTCTGCTGCTGGGTAGGAATTAGTCCCCACAGCCTCGGACTCCGGGTCCGGTAAAAAGTCTTCTTAGTCAGGGCGAACTCTGCAGCTGCCAGCCCCTGACTCCTTGTAACTGCTGTTTCTTCCTATGCTGTCTCTACTTCTTCTCTTCTTCTACTCACTCACCCTGCCTCAGCCCCAGGTTTATATAGGGGAAGTTCTTCCCCTCCCAAGACTGGGCAGGAGGTGTGGCATGCACAGGATCCCTGACTAAAGGACCTCCCACCTGCTCTCAGACATAACATTACATTACTGTGGAAAACCAGACCCCTGGGGTGCCACAATTGCTCTCTCCCAGTACCTCCGTCATTGCTCTCTTCCAGCACCTCCATCATTGCTCTCTCCCAGCAACCCCCATCATTTCTCTCTCCCAGCACCCCCATCATTGCTCTCTCCCAGCAACCCCCATCAATTGCTCTCTCACAGCAACCCCCATCAATTGCTCTCTCCCAGCAACCCCCGTCATTGCTCACTCCCAGCAACCCCCATCATTGCTCTCTACCAGCACCCCCGTCATTGCTTTCTCCAACCCCATCATGCTCTCCCATCCCCATCATTGCTCTCCCATCCCCATCATTGTTCTCCCCATCACCACCATTGCTCTCCCCATCACCACCATTGCTCTCCCCATCATTGCTCTCTCCAGCCCCATCATTGCTCTTTGCAACTCCACCATTGCTCTCCCCAGCCCCACCATTTCTCTCCCCAGCCCCACCATTTCTCTCCCCATCGCCACCATTACTCTCCCCATCGCCACCATTGCTCTCCCATCCCCACCATTGCTCTCCCCAGCCCCATTCTTGCTCTCCCCAGCCCCACCATTGCTCTTCCCAGCCCCATCATTGCTCTCCCCATCGCCACCATTGCTCTCCTTAGCCCCATCATTGCTCTCTCCATCGCCACCATTGCTCTCCTTAGCCCCATCATTGCTCTCCCCATCGCCACCATTGCTCTCCTTAGCCCCATCATTGTTCTCCCCATCGCCACCATTGCTCTCCTTAGTCCCATCATTGTTCTCCCCATCGCCACCATTGCTCTCCTTAGCCCCATCATTGCTCTCCCCCACCTCCCCACATTCTCGCATTCCTCTCCCAGCGTTTCAGTATATAAAAATAAAAAGACACCTAACTTACCTCTCAGCGCGCTCCCCTGCAGCCTCGTCCTCACCGGCAGATTTCTCTCTGACACAGGTTCGTGCTGCATGATGACGTCATCAAGCAGCGCGGGCCTGTGTCAGGGAGGAAGCCTGTCGCATATGATGAGGGCAATCTGTCCATGGGCCCCCCGGAGCCTGGGACTCCGAGAAGCAGGCCAGATTGCCCTTATCATTAGTTACCCGGCAACGGCCCCCCTGCACCGCCGGGCCCCGGTGCAGTTGAACCGGCTGCACCGGCGGTAGGTCCACCCCTGTACATGACCTACACCTACATATACATACATACATGACCCTACACCTACATACACATACATATATGACCACACACCTACATGACCACACACCTACATACACATACATACATGACCACACAAATACATGACCACACACCTACATACACATACATACATGACCACACACCTACATACACATACATGCATGACCACACACCTACATGACCACACACCTACATACACATACATACATGACCACACACCTACATACACATACATGCATGACCACACACCTACATGAACACACACCTACATACACACACCTACATACATGAGCACACATGACCACACACATACATACATGACCACACACCTACATACACATACATACATGACCACACACCTACATACACATACATACATGACCTACACCTACATACACATACATACATGACCACACACCTACATACACATACATACATGACCACACACCTACATACACATACATGCATGACCACACACCTACATACACATACATGACCACACACCTACATACACATACATACATGACCACACACCTACATACACATACATACATGACCACACACCTACATACACATACATACATGACCTACACCTACATACACATACATACATGACCACACACCTACATACACATACATACATGACCACACACCTACATACACATACATACATGACCTACACCTACATACACATACATACATGACCACACACCTACATACACATACATACATGACCACACACCTACATACACATACATACATGACCTACACCTACATACACATACATACATGACCTACACCTACATACACATACATACATGACCACACACCTACATACACATACATACATGACCACACACCTACATACACATACATGCATGACCACACACCTACATACACATACATACATGAACACACACCTACATACACATACATACATGACCACACACCTACATGACCACACACCTACAAGGTTGGATGTTATAAAGGACAGAAATGTCCAAGAAGGCTAGGAGCTTTTGCTAAATGAAATTCTCACTGCACAATCAGTAATAATCCCGAAAAGAAGGAAGAATTGGAAGCATTTAAAGACACCAGGATGGATGAACACAGAACTGAAACACTTGCTAAAAAGGAAAGAAGAAATGTATATTAAATGGAAAGAGGGGGCATATCTAAAGAAGAATATAATGCTGTGTGCAGGGAATGAAGGGCAAGAGTTAGCAGAGCTAAAGCCAGTAATGAAGTGAGGCTTGCAAGGGAGTAGTGATAGATTGTGAGCTAGATTAGATTGTGATCTTTGGGGTCAGGGATGATGGGAGTAGTGATACACTGTGTGATAGGAGATTAGATTGTGAGGTCAGGGATGATGGGAGTAGTGATACACTGTGTGATAGGAGATTAGATTGTGAGGTCAGGGATGATGGGAGTAGTGATACACTGTGTGATAGGAGATTAGATTGTGAGGTCAGGGATGATGGGAGTAGTGATACACTGTGTGATAGGAGATTAGATTGTGAGGACAGGGATGATGAGAGTAATGATACATTGTGTGATAGGAGATTAGATTGTGAGCTCTGGGGTCAGGGATGATGGGAGTAGTGATACATTGTGTGATAGGAGATTAGATTGTGAGCTCTGGGATCAGGGATGATGGGAGTAGTGATACATTGTGTGATAGGAGATTAGATTGTGAGCTCCGGGGTCAGGGATGATGGGAGTAGTGATACTCTGTGTGATAGGAGATTAGATTGTGAGCACAGGGGTCAGGGATGATGGGAGTAGTGATACACTGTGTGATAGGAGATTAGATTGTGAGCTCTGGGGTCAGGGATGATGGGAGTAGTGATACACTGTGTGATAGGAGATTAGATTGTGAGCTCTGGGGTCAGGGATAATGGGAGTAGTGATATACTGTGTGATAGGAGATTAGATTGTGAGCTCTGGGGTCAGGGATGATGGGAGTAGTGATACACTGTGTGACAGATGAGATTGGTGGTCAGTGTGGAGCCATCTCTTGCTGTGTCCTCCTCTCTCCAGCACAGGCTGCTGTCAGTCACATCCGGGGCTCTGGCATCTTCCCTGCCCCCTCCCAGTGTAACTGACACCAGGCTCATTAATTAATGATCCCGGGAGGAGCGGCGGCTGCGGCTCAGTCTGAGGGGCGATCACCGGCAGCGGCTGCACAGGAAGGAAGATGGCGAGGAGCGGGGGTCTGAGGGGGCTGCTGCTGCCTCATGTGCTCTTCATCCTGTCTGTCAGGTGCTCCCAGGGTCAGATGGTGGAGGTGAGATGTGCTGCAGCTGCAGAGCCTTGTGTGTTGTATCCACTGCTCACAATATTGATACAAGTTTACTGCTGTGTATTGTAACAAACTTTCTGTAAGAGAAGAGAACAGTGAGGATGGATACAGTGTATCCCCCTGTGTGTGTGTATCCCCTCTGTGTGCATCTCCCCCTGTCTCCCCTCTGTGTGTGTCTCCCGTGTGTGTGTGTGTGTCTCCCCTGTGTGTGTGTCTCCCCTGTGTGTGTGTCTCCCCTGTGTGTGTGTCTCCCCTGTGTGTGTGTGTGTCTCCCCTGTGTGTGTGTGTGTCTCCCCTGTGTGTGTGTGTGTCTCCCGTGTGTGTGTCTCCCGTGTGTGTGTCTCCCCTGTGTGTGTGTGTGTGTCTCCCCTGTGTGTGTGTGTCTCCCCTGTGTGTGTGTGTCTCCCCTGTGTGTGTGTGTCTCCCCTGTGTGTGTGTGTCTCCCCTGTGTGTGTGTGTCTCCCCTGTGTGTGTGTGTGTGTGTGTGTCTCCCCCGTGTGTGTGTGTCTCCCCCGTGTGTGTGTGTCTCCCCCGTGTGTGTGTGTCTCCCCCGTGTGTGTGTGTCTCCCCCGTGTGTGTGTGTCTCCCCCGTGTGTGTCTCCCCCGTGTGTGTGCGTGTCTCCCCCGTGTCTCCCCCGTGTGTGTGTCTCCCCCGTGTGTGTGCGTGTCTCCCCCGTGTCTCCCCCGTGTGTGTGTCTCCCCCGTGTGTGTGTCTCCCCCGTGTGTGTGTGTGTCTCCCCCGTGTGTGTGTGTGTCTCCCCCGTGTGTGTGTGTGTCTCCCCCGTGTGTGTGTGTGTCTCTCCCCCGTGTGTGTGTGTGTCTCCCCCGTGTGTGTGTGTGTCTCCCCCGTGTGTGTGTGTGTCTCCCCCGTGTGTGTGTGTGTCTCCCCCGTGTGTGTGTGTGTCTCCCCCGTGTGTGTGTGTGTCTCCCCCGTGTGTGTGTGTGTCTCCCCCGTGTGTGTGTGTGTCTCCCCCGTGTGTGTGTGTGTCTCCCCCGTGTGTGTGTGTGTCTCCCCCGTGTGTGTCTCCCCCGTGTGTGTGTGTGTGTCTCCCCCGTGTGTGTGTGTCTCCCCCGTGTGTGTGTGTCTCTCCCGTGTCTCCCCCGTGTGTGTGTGTGTCTCCCCCGTGTGTGTGTCTCCCCCGTGTGTGTGTCTCCCCCGTGTGTGTGTCTCCCCCGTGTGTGTGTCTCCCCCGTGTGTGTGTCTCCCCCGTGTGTGTGTCTCCCCGTGTGTGTGTCTCCCCCGTGTGTGTGTCTCTCCCGTGTCTCTCCCGTGTGTGTGTGTCTCTCCCGTGTGTGTGTGTGTCCCGTGTGTGTGTCTCTCCCGTGTGTGTGTGTCTCTCCCGTGTGTGTGTGTCTCTCCCGTGTGTGTGTGTCCCCCTGTCTCGTGTGTGTGTGTGTCCCCCTGTCTCGTGTGTGTGTGTCCCCCTCTCTCGTGTGTGTGTGTGTGTGTGTCTCTCCCGTGTGTGTGTGTCCCCCTGTCTCCTGTGTGGGTCTCCCGTGTGTGTGTGTGTGTGTGTGGGTCTCCCCTCTGTGTGTGTGTATCCCCGTGTGTGTCTCCCCCTGTTTCCCCTGTGTGTGTGGGTCTCCCCTGTGTTTGTGTGTGTGTGTCTCCCCTCTGTGTATCACCTGTGTGTGTTTTTTGTGTGTATCCACCTGTGTCTCCCCCTGTGTGTGTGTGTAGCCCCCTGCGTCTCCCCCTTTGTGTGTCTCCCCTGTGTGTGTGTCTCCCCCTTTGTGTGTATCCCCATGTATTATTATTATACTGCCATTTTTTCCATGGCGCTTTACATGTGAAAAGGGGTCACCGACTGGTCCAGGTGGAGCGAGGACCCTGCCCGCGAGGGCTC
This sequence comes from Phyllobates terribilis, assembly GCF_046119375.1. Lineage (NCBI taxonomy): Eukaryota > Metazoa > Chordata > Amphibia > Anura > Dendrobatidae > Phyllobates > Phyllobates terribilis. Next base: position 13,372,290 of record NW_027362764.1, on the reverse strand, counting down.
ACAATCTACAGGGGATGGGTGAGGATACAGTAGGTGAGGGTAGAGCTGGTCGTGCAGCTGTATGGTGGAGCGAGGACCCTGCCCGCCAGGGCTCACAGTCTACAGGGGATGGGTGAGGATACAGTAGGTGAGGGTAGAGCTGGTTGTGCAGCGGTATGGTGAAGCGAGGACCCTGCCCGCGAGGGCTCACAGTCTACAGGGGATGGGTGAGGATACAGTAGGTGAGGGTAGAGCTGGTCGTGCAGCGGTATGGTGGAGCGAGGACCCTGCCCGCGAGGGCTCACAGTCTACAGGGGATGGGTGTGGATACAGTAGGTGAGGGTAGAGCTGGTCGTGCAGCGGTATGGTGGAGCGAGGACCCTGCCCGCGAGGGCTCACAGTCTACAGGGGATGGGTGAGGATACAGTAGGTGAGGGTAGAGCTGGTCGGGGAGCGGTATGGTGGGAGCGGTGGTTACTGCAGGTTGTAGGCTTGTCCGAAGAGGTGGGTCTTCAGGCTCCTTTTGAAGGTTTCAATGGTAGACGAGAGTCTGATACGTTGGGGTAAAGCGTTCCAGAGAAGGGGGGAAGCACGGGAGAAATCTTGTATGCGATTGTGGGAGGAGGAGATAAGAGGGGAGTAGAGAAGGAGATCTTGTGAGGATCGGAGGCTGCGTGCAGGTATGTAACGGGAGACTAAGTCAGGGCCGGCGTCAGCACCCGGCGTACCCGGGCAAGTGCTGGGGCCCTGGAAAATCAGAGGGGCCCAGCCGCCCACTCACTGTCGGGGCCCGGCCCACTCACTCACTCACCCACTCACTCACCCACTCACTCACCCACTCACTCACTCACTCACTCACTCACTCACCCACCCACCCACTCACTCACTCACCCACTCACTCACCCACTCACCCACTCACTCACCCACCCACTCACTCACTCACTCACTCACTCACTGTCGGGGCCGGGCCCGGGCCCACACACCCGCCCGCCCACTCACTGTCGGGGCCGGGCTCACACACCCGCCCGCCCACTCACTGTCGGGGCCGGGCCCACACACCCACCCGCCCACTCACTGTCGGGGCCGGGCCCACACACCCACCCGCCCACTCACTGTCGGGGCCGGGCCCACACACCCACCCGCCCACTCACTGTCGGGGCAGGGCTCACACACCTGCTCGCCCACTCACTGTCGGGGCCGGGCCCACACACCCACCTGCCCACTCACTGTTGGGGCCATGGCCGCATCTTCGGCACCTGTTCAGTGACGCAGGCGCTGCTTGATTGCCGGCACTTCCCCCAGTCCCAGAAATGGCCGCGCGCTGTCAGGCTGTGTCTGCTAGTAATGACACGGCAGGGTCGACGGCACTGCACCTTTAATTTTGCTTGTGTGTCGCCCCTGCCGCGTCATTACTAGCAGACACAGTCGCACAGCGCGCAGCCATGTCTGGGGGAGTGCCATCAAACACCGTCGGAGCGGAGGTCCTGCACAGATGGGGGTGGGGGGGAGCGGCCCGGACCTGACCGCAAGTGGCCCCCTCTGATGGTCCAGGGCCATGAAGTCTGTGACACGCCGGGGGCCCTGCACTGCCCCATACCCGAGGAGCTGCTGGACAGGACACTGGACCGGGGACAGGTGAGTGAGGCTTCCCCAATCCCCATATTAAAAATACTTGTAATGGGTCTGTGTGAGTGCATGTATGTGAATGTCAGTGTGTATGACTGTGTATATATATTTGTCTGTTTTATATATGTCTTTAAGAATTTGTGTAAAAATATGTGTTTGTCTGTATGTGTGCATGTCTGCGTACCGTGTGCGTGCGTGTGTCTGCGTACCGTGTGCGTGCGTGTGTCTGCGTACCGTGTGCGTGCGTGTGTCTGCGTACCGTGTGCGTGCGTGTGTCTGCGTACCGTGCGTGTGTCTGCGTACCGTGTGCGTGCGTGTGTCTGCGTACCGTGTGCGTGCGTGTGTCTGCGTACCGTGCGTGTGTCTGCGTACCGTGTGCGTGCGTGTGTCTGCGTACCTTGTGTGCGTGCGTGTGTCTGCGTACCTTGTGTGCGTGCGTGTGTCTGCGTACCGTGCGTGCGTGTGTCTGCGTACCGTGTGCGTGCGTGTGTCTGCGTACCGTGTGCGTGCGTGTGTCTGCGTACCGTGTGCGTGCGTGTGTCTGCGTACCGTGTGCGTGCGTGTGTCTGCGTACCGTGTGCGTGCGTGTGTCTGCGTACCGTGTGCGTGCATGTGTCTGCGTACCTTGTGTGCGTGCATGTGTCTGCGTACCGTGTGCGTGCGTGTGTCTGCGTACCGTGCGTGTGTCTGCGTACCTTGTGTGCGTGCATGTGTCTGCGTACCGTGCGTGCGTGTGTCTGCGTACCTTGTGTGCGTGCATGTGTCTGCGTACCGTGTGCGTGCGTGTGTCTGCGTACCGTGCGTGTGTCTGCGTACCTTGTGTGCGTGCATGTGTCTGCGTACCGTGCGTGCGTGTGTCTGCGTACCTTGTGTGCGTGCATGTGTCTGCGTACCTTGTGTGCGTGCATGTGTCTGCGTACCTTGCGTGCGTGCATGTGTCTGCGTACCGTGTGTGCGTGCGCATGTCTGCATATGTGAAGGATGAGGTGGCAGGCTGGGCCCTGTGTACTATATATATATATATATTTCTCTGCATCATGAATCGTAGTATGTGTTAAAAGGGTCCACTGAGACTCTTTCGCCCTGGGCCCAGAAAAACCTGGAGCCGGCCCTGGACTAGGTCACAGATGTATGGAGGAGACAGGTTGTGGATGGCTTTGTATGCTGTGGTTAGGGTTTTCAACTGGAGTCTCTGGGCAATGGGGAGCCAGTGAAGAGATTGACAGAGAGGAGAGGCCAGGGAATAGCGGGGGGGACAGGTGGATTAGTCGGGCAGCAGAGTTTAGGATAGATTGGAGGGGTGCGAGAGTGTTAGAGGGGAGGCCACAGAGCAGGAGGTTGCAGTAGTCGAGGCGGGAGATGATGAGGGCGTGCACTAGTGTTTTTGCAGATTCGTGGTTGAGGGATGTGCGGATCTTGGAGATATTTTTGAGTTGGAGTCGGCAGGAGGTGGAAAGGGCTTGGATATGTGGTGAAGGAGAGATCAGAGTCCAGGGGTTACCCCGAGGCAGCGAGCTTGTGGACTGGGGAGAGTGGGCAGCCATTGACGATGATAGATAGGTCAGATGGGGGATGTGAATGAGAGGGTGGAAAGATGATGAATCAGGTTTTATCCATGTTAAGTTTTATAAATCTAGCAGAGAAGGATGAGATAGCGGACAGACATTGTGGGATTCTGGTTAGTAGGGAGGAGATATCGGGTCCAGAGAGGTAGGTCTGTGTGTCATCAGCATAGAGGTGATGCTGAAAGCCGTTAGACTCTATGAGCTGTCCCAGGCCGAAGGTGTAGATGGAGAAGAGCAGGGGTCCTAGAACTGAACCTTGGGGGACACCGACAGATAGGGGGTGAGATGAGGAGGTGGTCTGTGAGTGGGAGACGCTGAATGTCCGGTCTGTTAGGTATGAGGAGATCCAGGATACGGCCAAGTCTGTGATGCTGAGAGATGTGAGAATCTGTTGTAAGAGGGAATGGTCCACTGTGTTGAAGGAAGATGACAGGTTCAGGAGGAGGACAGGTCCAGGAGGAGGAGGACAGGGTAGTGTCGCTTGGATTTGGCGGTTAGTAGGTCGTTGGTGACTTTGGTCAGGGCAGTTTCAGTGGAGTGATGCGGTCAGAAACCAGATTGTAAGCGGTCGAAGAGGGAGCAGGAGGAGAGGTGGGAGGACAGTTCAGAATGGACGTGTTGTTCCAGTAGTTTTGAAGCATAGGTGATAGCTAGACGCACGGGGGATGGGTCGAGAGAGGGCTTTTTGAGGATGGGTGTGATTGAGGCATGTTTGAAGCAAGAGGGGAAGACACCAGCTGTTAGTGACAGTTTGAAGAGATGGGTTAGGGTTGGGATGAAGACTGTGGTGAGGTTTGGGATGAGGTGGGACGGGATTGGGTCAAGTGCACAGGTGGTGAGATGTGATTTGGAGAGTAGACAGGAATGTTGACCTTCCGTAATGGCGTAGACACTATTGCGGTATTATGTAAAGCAGCAGCATCTGCATCATGTAAGGAACTTATGTCTGTAAGAGGGAGGAGGGATTCAGAGAGTGAGTGTAGGTTGAGGTGTTTGAGATTTCTGTGAGGGTATGCTAGTTTGTGGAGTGGGGATTGTGCACCTGGAGAGGAGAGGGCAGAGAATGTAAGTAGGTTGTGGTCAGACAGGAGGAGAGGAGAGTTAGAGAGGTTAGATAGGGAGTAGAGGTGGGTGAAGATGAGGTCCAGAGTGTGGCCATCTTTGTGAGTGGCTGTGGAAGACCATTGAGCAAGGCCGAAGGAGGAAGTGAGGGATAGAAGCTGAGTGGGAAATGTCAATGGGGATGTTGAAGTCAAATCAATAGGAGGTAGATGTTTAGTACCCTGCGGCGGCCACTATCAGAAGACAGCCAGCTCCGCAAGTGAGTACCACCGGCCGGCGGCAGCCGCTGCCCCCCGGCACGGATAAAAGACACCAGACAATTAGATATTGAAGTGGACAACTTCTTTAAGGCGTCACATTTACTGAGATCAAAAGCTTTTCCATCATAAACCTCCTACCAGACCAAGTTCCATGTAACATCGGAGCTTCTGTGTTTTCACCTCCACAATTCTTCCTCCATTAAACTTGTGAGTTTTTGGAAAGTTTCTACTTGAACTTCTTTGCCGGATGTCAGAATCACCCCAGAGCGGCTGATCTAATGTGATCGGCCTCCCACCCTCATAGGTCTTCTGCTGAGGATACTCCAAAGGTTTTCAATAGGGCTGAAGTCAGGGGGAGGACGGTGGCCGCACCATGAGTTTCTCTCCTTTTATGTTCATAGCAGCCAATGACTCGGAGGTTTCTTTGCCACATAAGATAGAGCTGTCAGAGGTGACGGACAGTCGCCCTGCAGTTGGTTGCAGGAGATCTCTACGTTTGGCATTACAGGCATCTTCTTAGAGGCTGTCTCTAGGACCCAGCGGCTACCTCCATTTGACTAATTAACACCCTGCTTGGGTGTATAAATACCTGTTGTGTTTCAGAGGGAGGTGCCGGCGATATTCATTACTACTTGTGAAAGCTTTAGCAAGAGCAGTACTTTGTCCTCTCTGGAGCTTGTGGACATGTGTGCATTTGTCTGGAGTTTGTCTAAAGCTAAGCAATTCCCCCCTGTTTGTCTACCCTTGTTGTCTATAGAGTTTAGTGGAGATCGACTAGTGCTCATCTCCACCCTTCCCTAGCCTTAGCCATACGCCGGGGAAAGACAGGGCAAGGCACGTGTGCGGCGATTGGTGAAGAGCCAATATTAGGGGAGACACGGTGACGATAGATCAACCTAGGAGGTCTTTATCCCCCCCCCCCTTTCCCTAGAGTCTGGGCTCCCTTTCCCTTTGTGTTGTGCTAAGTCTTTCCCACACCTTGCGTGACAGAGGCATTGTCTGTATGAAGATGATTCTACTATTTTGCTACGGATGGCGTGGTTCTTATTTCCGAACCACAGAAGAAAGTGGTCGGTCAGAAATGCTATTTACTTTTCCGAGGTCATTTTCACACCTTCAGGAAGCCTAGAAGGGGCTACCAGATCTCCACATCATTCCGCCCCATAATACGACGACCGTCCGCCAACCATCCACTACTCCATCCATCTGTACCATCCAGGGTTACACGGCATCATCAGTAAACATGCCTGGTTTACAATCAGTCTTTATGTCTGGGCCTCCGCAGCCGTTTCTGGTCAGCGGTGGCACGATAGTAGGTTCATGCACAACTGCAGCTTCTTAAGGATCCTACAACCTTAAAGTTTGTGGAACTTCAGCAGCTTCAAATACAATGTAGAGGAATTGTTAGATGCGGTACGAGCTCAAGCAAAACCGGAAGATGTACAGGATCCTACCTGGTATCGGTGCAGCTTGGTGGAGGGTCCGGTTTGGACGTAGACCACTTGCTTCAGGGATATCCAAGGTAAGTGATGGAGATACGGTAGCTCTATGAAGAGGTCGAGGTTTTAATGAATTCATTGTAAAGATCCATTTACTTTCCACTTTTGACATCTGATGTAATTTCCTCCCTTCCAATGTTTTTTAAACATTCTCTATCCCCCCCAAAAATGTAGAGCCTGCTAGTTTTCCATGATGTACCATTATAGCGCAAGGATAATGGGTGACCTATAAACTGTCGCTTGATATCGAGTAGATGTTCTTTCATCCTTACTTTTAATTCTCTTTTGGTTCTTCCTATGTATTGCTTATGACAAGGACATTATTATATTCAATAAATAATTCCTTTTGAGCAACAAGATGTACTGTACGTGTTTGTGCATTAAAAGTTTCTTCTTGGTTATTAAATGACAATATTGGCTGTTCTACTTTAGTTACCTTGCACGTGGTACATGCTCTACATCAGGGGTCTCAAACACGCGGCCCCCCAAATAAAATGTTTTTCCGTGTGCGGCCCATATACCCAGCTGAGTTTGAGACCCCTGCTCTACATGGACAAAAGCCTTTAATGGTTTCATCCCTCTTATTTTCTCTATCATTATTGTGCACTATTGTTGGGGCTAATTGGCTTTCTACTTTTATTGGGGTTTGGGAGGGATATATTCCCCTATAATTTTCTCTCAATATTTTTCTATAATTTTTCTTAATTTTCCACATTCCTGATTATATTGTGTTACAATTGGTACTTTGTATCTGCATACATTCCTATTGGTTTCTTCTTTTTTATCTGTTCCACTTATTTTTTCTATAGCTAATAATTGTTTTCTTGGCATATTTCCCACTTGATCTTTTATAGTTTCTAGATGAATTTGATTATAGCCCTTTTGTGTAAACTTATATACTATTTTTTTTCTCTGCTTCCTCCTGGTTATCTTCATGTCTGGTACGGTTTCTTTTCGTTCTCATAAACTGACCTCTTGGGTAAATGACGGCTATCCGTTATAATGTAGCTCTTGCTGTCCGTAGGTTTGTTATAACTTTTTTTTTTTTTTTGTGGCCAGTTTAGCTTTATCTACGTATCTGATATCTAAGAAATGAATAGAACACTTATTTATGACTGATGTGAATTCTAAATTAAAATCGTTTTTTAATTATTTTGTTTTTAAAAAAAAAAAAAAAAAAAAAAAATCTCCAATTTATTGGCTCCGCCGGGCTAAATAAAAAGATATGTAGTCTATAAAGCGTTTCCATAGGACCAGACCCGCACGGACAACACCCGTCTATAAGTATAATGACTCTCTAGGTGTTTGTAATTCCTGGTAAAGGAGGTCGTATCCCCAGAAACGCGTCGGGTAGCACTCGGAGCGCATTCCTCTACTCAGAGAGGCCCGTAGTCCTAGTGACGTCACTCAGACAGTTTCCTGATTGGGAGCAGTGCGGGTGTGTCCGGCCGGCACACCGCCTCTGCACCACGCGGACTGTTCTGTTACTTGCCGCTGTAGCTCGCACATCCACCCTGCGCACCTCAGAAGCAAGTTGGCTACATCTACCCCGTCTCTTCATAGAGCTACCGTATCTCTTTCACTTACCTTGGATATCCCTGAAGCAAGTTGTCTACGTCCAAACCAGACCCTCCACCAAGCTGCACCGATACCAGGTAGGATCCTGTACATCTTCCAGTTTTGCTTGAGCGTGTACCGCATCTACCAATTCCTCTACATTGTATTTAGCACATGGGCAAGCAGTGCTCTTGGAACAAAGCTCTCCATCAATTGTGGCAGCGTTATTGCGGATACCTTTTGTATTTTCCTCCAGCTTCACATACCTGTTTGCTGCTTTGTATTGGCATTTTAGCAGATGCTTTCTTAATCCGATGAATTTGTCTGGTAGAAACCTTCCCCACTATGCCTTTATCTGAAGGAACCTTCCTCATTATGCCTTTATCTGCAGGAACCTTCCTCATTATGCCTTTATCTGCATGAACCCATCTGTGCTCTGTATCAGCCACAAATCTCTTCACAGTATGATGATCACGATTACGTATTTAATGTTTTCATATCTTGCCTGAGGCATTGCACTGTGACACTTTTCGGCAGCAGAGATACTTTTTCTTTCCCAATTTGCTGAAAACCTGCGGCTGCTTAATAATGTGGAACGTCCTTCTTGAGAAGCTTTCCTGTAATTGGGCAGCTGACAACTAATTATCACAGGGGTCTGAGATTGATGTCAGTGATCCAAAGACCCCGAGGCACAAACCGTGGTTATGGGAAAACACTAAATTATATCATTATAACACTTACATACAGTGTCCATTCCCTGTTCTCTCCTGTCCTATTCTACATGCAGGGTAATATATTAGCCAATCCCCACATCGAGATCGACCTCCTGCATCAGTGGGGGCTTATTACCGGGGTCTCCACCTGTCACCAATTTTTAAGCTCATAGTCTGTCACCGTGCTGTTATACAGGGGAATAATTGTCAAGAGAACACAGCCGGGGAATCACGCAGATCTCCCATCTGGTACCAATTTGTCAAGAACCAACACTCGGCTGTCTCCAATCATCAGGTTAATTACACAATTGTCTGACGAGTGATGAACGAGGCCGCAGCTGCTTCCACTACTAGGCCGGTTATTGGGTAACTCACAGTGAGCGTATAGTATATACACCTCCAATTCCAGCTCATGGAATATATACTGTGTATATATACCCCCTGTACAGTCACTGCCAGCTCCACAATAACAGACTGAAAACTATCTACCGCCACCAATTATTTATACAGGTCGATTGGACACCTGTTACAGGTAGCGTATGGCTTCAGGGGTGCGGTTTACAGAGCAAGAGGACCAGAACTATTACATTTTATATAATTCATCGAGAAGGGTAGACAGTGTTTATAAGAATATACAAAGATGTTACAAAATGGGAAAAAAAACAATACGATATATACAATTACATAAAATAAAAAACAATGATAAAAGAAAATTACTAAACCTGATGTCATGCAATGCCTTAAGACTGTGGACGCTAACCAGATCCCTAAAACTAAGAGTGCCCTAGTCTATCCCTGTGGGATCTATATTGTCATCTGTCAGATTATAATTTAGGACTGATGCGGCGACTGCCCAGTGATGTAAGTCAATACGTTACTTCACCACTTCATCACGACGCTGGAAATATGTCTGCCATAACTATAGGACCTACACTGTTCACAAAAAAAAAAACAATATTCAGAACTGTAATCTGGGCTCAAGCAGTCTATTGTAGTTCTCTGACATTGGGATGCAAGGGCCATCGGGCCATAAATCTGCCGCCTTCCATATTCTTCTGCCTGGATTTCATGTCTGTGATCCATCAGATAACCCACTTTAATTACCTGTTTGCAGCAGGAGAGTCCCAGCTGCATTGGTTCATGTAGAGGTTAATAGAGTGCTAGCCTCGCTTCAATATTCCCTATGAGAACTATGAGATGGCTTTATAGATTTTACAATTACATCTGAATGTAATCGGGGGTCCGTCAGGTGCAATGTGCAGAAACCTGTGACGGATCCTGACGGACCCGATTCTGGTCAGTAGGATGTCGGACACCACTGGTCTTCATCATATGATGGATTGTAATGATGTTTGATGCCCTGTCACTGTGACTCTCCAGCGCGTAGCCCCGCCCAGATGACTCTTCACCGGACATTTCTATAAAGTGATGTTCAGTTTTTGCAGCAAATAGTAACGCAGAATTTTCAGAATATTATCAGTGTCACAGATGTTAGGCTCTTAACAAAGATGTGACCAAAGAATAAGAGGACAGCAAATGCTGGCTGTGCACGCAGGGTGACGCCACTCACTGACAGCAAGCAGACAGCTTGATAAAATTGAGAAATTGAAACACCAAGGACCTGAATCATCAAGGTGTTTACTCCAGAACTTTCATCATAAAACAACGTGATATTTTTGCTCAAGTTGACTTTTGAAAATCATGGAAAACGAAACAGCCAGATTACCAGTGCACCAGGTCAGATTACCAGTGCACCGGGGCAGATTACCAGTGCACCGGGGCAGATTACCAGTGCATCGGGGCAGATTACCAGTGCACCGGGTCAGATTACCAGTGCACCGGGTCAGATTACCAGTGCACCGGGGCAGATTACCAGTGCACCGGGGCAGATTGGGGGCACTGTGGATATCACTGTTATTATGGGATATTACTATTCACTGTTGAGCTTCCTCTTTTGTCCTGAGCTATTATGGGATGGATCTCCTTTGCTTCGGTGAGGTCTGTACGTCCCTGTGACAGCCTTGTTCCTCCATCACTGGAGCGCAGTAGATCCTGGTGACACATTGTGACGAGCTCTCTGCTGTGTTACTCTGCGCCGTCCTTGTCTCGGTCATTATGCTTCTCCCATGATGCTCTGGGTCTGGACAATCTAATTATCCCGCTCATATTTCTGCATTTATGGGATTATTGCGGCTTCTGCTTCTCTTAATCCAACAGATCGATTTTTCTCTGAGTAGTAGAAAATTAGTTTTTTGTATAGTTTGCAGGCGATGACGCGCCCCCAGGGCCGTGGGGTACTCGGCAGCTGGGCCTCTGGTTGCCAGGGGGATATCACAGTGGCTGGCCCGGTCCGTGACCCAGGGCGGTCAGTGAAAAGGGGAAACTTCTATTATATGGGGTTTTTGGGATTTGTCGTGACGCCACCTGTGGTGTCTGGTGAGGATCATCAGCGCTGTGACAGTCCTCTGAGGCGGATGATAGGGCAGCTTGTGATGGAGCGGCTCCGCACAGGTGGAGCGGGCCTCAGGGCAGTGTAGAGAGGAATGGAGGTGCTCTGGGCGTTGTAGTGCAGGGAGGGAGAAGGTACCGGCGAAATGAAGGAGTGGAGGCAGCTCATTGCAGTCATCCAAGATTTACTCACAGTTCTGTTCAAGTCCCTCCAGTGCACAGTACTGGTGCAAGCCTCCCGAGTCACACTGCGTTCACCGGGCAGGGGTTCAGTCCTTCCTCAGGCAGCTCGGGTGTACCTGGCGGAACCCCACTTTCTTATGTACCTTCCCAGACCGACTTCACGCTGGGTCTTACTCCCTCCTGTCCTGCGCTTCCCACTGTGAATCCTGTTCGGGTGCTGCGAGGTCCCCCCTGTCCGCCGGAGTTACTTAGACCTGCTCGACCTTACTGGGATTGGAGCGGGGGTTTGGCTGGTGGCTATAGAAGCCAGAAGCCTCCGGTTTTTCCAGCCGAGGCTTGAAGCTGCACGACTGGGCCAGGGGCCGGTCCCCCTTCTTGCGGCCTAGATCCTCCTGACACCTGGCTGGTTCGGGGCGTACAGGTGCCGTCTGCACTCGCCGTACCCCCTAGGATCCCTTCTGCAGAACGGAGCTTACTCCCTGCTCCCCTCCTGGGCCTCAGTCCTAGGCCCTACTTGTGGAGCAGAGCTCCTAACGAGACTCTGCTCCCAGCCTGTTCTCCAACTACTAGACTGCTGTCTTAACTGCCACCCTAAGATGGCTTCCCCTTAAATATCTTTACTGTATGAGTGCTCCCATGAACTTCTTCCTCCACCCACACCCACTACTGGTTCCCCCCACCCCAGCCAGGGTCAGAGCTCAGCAGAAAACATTGCGTCTTGCTCCTCCGGCTTTCCTGGAGCAGTGTAGTGATGGATGCGGGTGTTTGGGGTCCCGTGTAGCACTCCCTCCTTACCTGAGAGAAAGGGAGACACCACACCTCTGGGTGAGGTGCAGTACCTCTGTGGCGACCGAACCCTCAGGGGCGCCACAGCGATTCCTCCTCGGCCGCTCGCTCTCTCTGTTTCTCTCGCTCTCTTTCTCACTCTCTCTTGGTTTTTCTCGCTCTCGCTCTCTCTCGGTTTCGCTTGCTCTTGCTCTCTCTCTCTCTCGCTCTCTCTGTTTCTCTTGCTCTCTCTTGGTTTCTCTCTCACTCTTGCGCGCTCTCTCTCTCGGTCTCTCGCGCTCTCTCTCTCGTGCTCTCTCTCTCGCACTCTCTCTCTCGCGCTCTCGCTCTCTCGCTCTCTCTCGCTCTCTCGCTCTCTCGCTCTCTCGCTCTCTCTCGCTCTCTCTCGCTCTCTCTCGCTCTCTCGCTCTCTCTCGCTCTCTCGCTCTCTCGCTCTCTCGCTCTCTCTCGCTCTCTCGCTCTCTCTCGCGCTCTCTCGCGCTCTCGCGCTCTGTGTTGGGGCTGGAGGGACGAGACTCATCGGGTGCGGATCTGATCTTACTCCCATGGGGCCGATTCATCATTTGTGTTTTTTTTGTTGATGTTTTTGTTCAGAATTCATCAGTTCTCCTAATTCAGGAATTCTGCGCAAATCCCAAAATTGTCTTTTTTCTGTTTCTAATTTGTTTTGTGTCGGTTGGCACAAAAAGTCCCACATTGGTCAATGTCCCAGAAAGTGCGACTTGTGTGCGGGTAGGGGGGATGGAGAGCACAGGGGGGATGGAGAGCACAGGGGGGATGGAGAGCATGGGGGGGCTAGAAAGTAAAAATTCTCCTCCTGCTCTCCGCTGACAACAATCTGGCTTTAGTATTAATAAATCTGTGTAAAAGTTATCAGACACGCCCACTTCAGGCCACTCCCATTTGTTTTAGAATTTTTAAAAAAGTCACAAAGTTTACTGCCGTTTGTGTTCGCACCATCAAAGCGCTGATGACATCACAAATGTTGTAGAGTGAATTGGGAGCAGAAATTGTGTCCCAGATGCAGCGCGGTGGTGGCATCTAGTTACACTGTAGTGATACTAATCATTCACTGTGCGGCACAATGAAGCCACTTGTATGGCAGCATTACACAGTGTATTATGGGTATTGGTGATGTATTTCTGTAACGACGTGCTTCTGGGGCTGTATTCATATACTGATGGTGGTTCTGGTGCTGCATTCATGTACTGATGGTGGTTCTGGTGCTGTATTCATGTATTGATGGTGGTTCTGGTGATATATTCCTGTAATCATGGTGGTTCTAGTAATGTATTTATGTACTGATAGTGGTCCTATACTGATGATGGTTCTGGATAGGTATCCATGTACTTTTATTGGTTCTGATCCTGTACACATGTAACAATCCATATATTGTCAAATAATGTGATGCATGGCTATGTTAATAAAGTATTGTGCTGTCTGACAAGTTAAGGGTTACTATATCTGTATTTATGTTACAAACAATAGTTATAAAATTCAGCTCTATAACATACCCATACTCATATAACATGGGCAGCACGGTGGCTCAGTGGTTAGCACTGCAGCCTTGCAGCGCTGGGGTCCTGGGTTCAAATCCCACAAAGGACAACATCTGAAAGGAGTTTGTATGTTCTCCCCGTGTTTTGTGGGTTTCCTCCGGGTTCTCCAGTTTCCTCCCACACTCCAAAGACTGATAGGGAATGTAGATTGTGAGCCTCAATGGTGACAGTGCCGATAATGTCTGTGAAGCTCTGTGGAATTAATGGCGCTATGTAAGTGAGTAAAATAAATACCCAATCCTAACAGCGTGTAATATAATCACTGTCAGGATTTGGCTCTGCTTGCCGGTCCAGAGCTCATCACATGGCTCATGCCACTTTCTTATTTACGGTCATTTGCCGACTCTTCCTGCTTCTCTCTATTAAGCCGCGGCTGTAGTTTATCAGTGAACATTGAGATAATTATGAAGAGCAGCTCGTCGGCACGTGACAGTATGAGAATCCCATATGAGCGGTCACATGACAACTACTCAAACCAGTTAAGCTGTGTATGGGGTGTGGGTGGTTGGCACCAAACTGAATTTTTGCCCCGAGTGCAGGAAAACCTAGATCTGCCTCGTTTTCTATTGTATCTGTAATTTGCTCCCTGTGAGAGCTTAAGCAGGAGCCGACCCCCCACCCATCTGCAGACATGGAAAGTGCCTGTAAAACATAAAAACAATTAAGTTTAGTTAGTCTGACTGCCGGATGCTAGTGGTACAGTGGGCATGCTGCCATCATTCCTGGCATTACCCGTGCCTGTCAGTGGGGACGTGCCAACTAGTCTCATCCGTCTTCTCAACTCTTCTTTTGAAAGAAGCTGAATGTGTCCAGTCGTCGTGTGATTTCAACATGGGGGAAACTTGACAAATCATCGCACACTGTCACTGTATGGCAGTCAAAGATTCACTGGAGACTTTTGTCATGTGCCTGTACAACCCCTTTAAGGATAAAACTAGGAAAGACCATGAGCAAATGGGGGGCACATATTTAGTGAAGGTTCAGTCAGTATCTGCAATTCTTCCACTTTTGTATCGGTGCCTTGGTTTGGCCTTGGCGCCTTGGTTTGGCCTTGGCGCCTTGCTTTGGCCTCGGTGCCTTGGTTTGGCCTTGGTTTGGCCTTGGCGCCTTGGTTTAGCCTCGGTGCCCTGCTTTGGCCTCTGTGCCCTGCTTTGGCCTCTGTGCCCTGCTTTGGCCTCTGTGCCCTGCTTTGGCCTCTGTGCCCTGCTTTGGCCTCTGTGCCCTGCTTTGGCCTCTGTGCCCTGCTTTGGCCTCTGTGCCCTGCTTTGGCCTCTGTGCCCTGCTTTGGTTTCGGTGCCTTGGTTTGGCCTTGGTTTGGTCTCGGTGACCTGGTTTGGTCTCGGTGCCCTGGTTTGGTCTCGGTGCCTTGCTTTGGCCTCGGTGCCTTGCTTTGGCCTCGGTGCCTTGCTTTGGTCTCGGTGCCTTGCTTTGGCCTCGGTGCCCTGCTTTGGCCTCGGTGCCCTGCTTTGGCCTCGGTGCCCTGCTTTGGCCTCGGTGCCCTGCTTTGGCCTCGGTGCCCTGCTTTGGCCTCGGTGCCCTGCTTTGGCCTCGGTGCCCTGCTTTGGCCTCGGTGCCCTGCTTTGGCCTCGGTGCCCTGCTTTGGCCTCGGTGCCCTGCTTTGGCCTCGGTGCCTTGCTTTGGCCTCGGTGCCCTGCTTTGGCCTCGGTGCCCTGCTTTGGTCTCGGTGCCTTGCTTTGGTCTCGGTGCCTTGCTTTGGTCTCGGTGCCTTGCTTTGGTCTCGGTGCCTTGCTTTGGTCTCGGTGCCCGGGTTTGGCCTCGGTGCCCGGGTTTGGTGTCGCTACCCCGCAGTGACCGGCTCTCCCTGTGTGTGTATTGGGAGAGACCTGTCAATCATTGACAAAAAAAAAAAACAACGATATTTTCCTCTGAAACTCCGCAGCATTTCAGATTCAAACATACATGGCTGAGATGATACAGCACCTGATACAAGCGGTCCGTGGTTCGGGAGCATTTACCCACTGCCAGGTTCACTTGAAAGAAAAGAAGGCAACAACTAATAGAGAAAGAGCGAGTCCTAACATAAAAGTAAGACAGAGCTGGAGGCTGTAAATCACCGTGTATGTGGAGGACGCAGCGTCTTCCAGGCCCAGCACACGGTGTATACAGTGATAACAGCCACCGCTGCTCATCGTGTACAGAACATCTCATACCGCTCTGTAATCCGGAGAGGTGCTATCCCACAGGGAATCAAAGCACGCTCAGTGATGTGTCCGTACCTGCGCCTTCCATCCTAGTGGACACGTTTCTGGAATTGTAAAGCGAGTCTACTATCAAGTTACAACAGCTCAGAAAAGACCATTGTGCGAAAAATATACAGGAAATGTGATTGTGCTTTTCATTTAATTCTACTAAAATGAGCATGTAATAAGCCATGTGACCAGTAGATGGCAGCAAGAAACCACATAATGTAGCATGCAGCGATCTTCATAATCACCACTAGGTGGCAGCACACATCTTGTGATTCTCATCTCCCTGTGGATTCATTACTGGGATTAATCCCTGTAAATAACTGGGGAATGACTTAGATCCTGTCTAATTGACTTTGATTGGTATTATTGACAACAGAATCTCATCATCAGCAAGACGAGGCCGGAGGTTACCGAATATCTACTGCAAGGGAATACTAAAGAGAATAATCTGACCCGTAATAATATTTAATGTATGATAAATACATATTTACCTAATATAAAATAATTGTAACTTTCCTCCAGCGGCCACCAGGGGGCGCACACGCATTATCTAAGACTATTGTCAATGTATCCTTCACCCCTTGATGTGGTCAATGTAACATCTGCTGGGCGCTGGACAGCGGGTGCGGGAGACAATCATATTATTGGATTTTCTTATTATTTGTGTGATGGTTTTTGCATATTTTGGCTAGTTTTACTTTTTACTCTTTTATTTATATTCTGCAAAAAGTGTCCAGAAATCACTTATAACTGCTGTCAGATTTATCAGAGTAAAGGCGACATTTGTATCATCCGCAGTGAAACATTGTATCATCCATACTTGTGATATCCACAGTGCCCCCATAATAACAGCGATATCCACAGTGCCCCCATAATAACAGTGATATCCACAGTGCTCCATAATAACAGTGACATCCACAGTGCCCCCATAATAACAGTGATATCCACAGTGCCCCCATAATAACAGTGATATCCACAGTGCTCCCATAATAACAGTGATATCCACAGTGCTCCCATAATAACAGCGACATCCACAGTGCCCCCATAATAACAGTGACATCCACAGTGCTCCCATAATAACAGTGATATCCACAGTGCTCCCATAATAACAGCGATATCCACAGTGCTCCCATAATAACAGTGACATCCACAGTGCTCCATAATAACAGCGACATCCACAGTGCTCCCATAATAACAGTGACATCCACAGTGCCCCCATAATAACAGTGACATCCACAGTGCCCCCATAATAACAGCGACATCCACAGTGCTCCCATAATAACAGCGATATCCACAGTGCTCCCATAATAACAGTGACATCCACAGTGCCCCCATAATAACAGTGATATCCACAGTGCTCCCATAATAACAGTGACATCCACAGTGCTCCCATAATAACAGTGACATCCACAGTGCTCCCATAATAACAGTGACATCCACAGTGTCCCCATAATAACAGTGACATCCACAGTGCTCCCATAATAACAGTGACATCCACAGTGCTCCCATAATAACAGTGACATCCACAGTGCTCCCATAATAACAGTGACATCCACAGTGCCCCCATAATAACAGTGATATCCACAGTGCTCCCATAATAACAGTGACATCCACAGTGCTCCCATAATAACAGTGACATCCACAGTGCCCCCATAATAACAGTGACATCCACAGTGCCCCCATAATAACAGTGATATCCACAGTGCTCCCATAATAACAGTGACATCCACAGTGCTCCCATAATAACAGTGACATCCACAGTGCTCCCATAATAACAGTGATATCCACAGTGCTCCCATAATAACAGTGACATCCACAGTGCCCCCATAATAACAGCGATATCCACAGTGCTCCATAATAACAGTGATATCCACAGTGCTCCCATAATAACAGTGATATCCACAGTGCTCCCATAATAACAGTGACATCCACAGTGCCCCCATAATAACAGTGATATCCACAGTGCTCCCATAATAACAGTGACATCCACAGTGCTCCCATAATAACAGTGACATCCACAGTGCCCCCATAATAACAGTGATATCCACAGTGCTCCCATAATAACAGTGACATCCACAGTGCTCCCATAATAACAGTGACATCCACAGTGCCCCCATAATAACAGTGACATCCACAGTGCTCCCATAATAACAGTGACATCCACAGTGCTCCCATAATAACAGTGACATCCACAGTGCCCCCATAATAACAGTGACATCCACAGTGCCCCCATAATAACAGTGATATCCACAGTGCTCCCATAATAACAGTGACATCCACAGTGCTCCCATAATAACAGTGACATCCACAGTGCTCCCATAATAACAGTGACATCCACAGTGCCCCCATAATAACAGTGATATCCACAGTGCTCCCATAATAACAGTGACATCCACAGTGCCCCCATAATAACAGTGATATCCACAGTGCCCCCATAATAACAGTGACATCCACAGTGCCCCCATAATAACAGTGATATCCACAGTGCTCCCATAATAACAGTGACATCCACAGTGCCCCCATAATAACAGTGATATCCACAGTGCTCCCATAATAACAGCGACATCCACAGTGCCCCCATAATAACAGCGATATCCACAGTGCCCCCATAATAACAGCGATATCCACAGTGCCCCCATAATAACAGCGATATCCACAGTGCTCCCATAATAACAGTGATATCCACAGTGCCCCCATAATAACAGCGACATCCACAGTGCCCCCATAATAACAGCGATATCCACAGTGCTCCCATAATAACAGCGACATCCACAGTGCCCCCATAATAACAGTGATATCCACAGTGCTCCCATAATAACAGTGACATCCACAGTGCCCCCATAATAACAGCGATATCCACAGTGCCCCCATAATAACAGTGATATCCACAGTGCTCCATAATAACAGTGACATCCACAGTGCCCCCATAATAACAGTGATATCCACAGTGCTCCCATAATAACAGTGATATCCACAGTGCTCCCATAATAACAGCGACATCCACAGTGCCCCCATAATAACAGCGATATCCACAGTGCTCCCATAATAACAGCGACATCCACAGTGCCCCCATAATAACAGTGACATCCACAGTGCCCCCATAATAACAGTGATATCCACAGTGCTCCCATAATAACAGTGACATCCACAGTGCCCCCATAATAACAGTGATATCCACAGTGCTCCCATAATAACAGCGACATCCACAGTGCCCCCATAATAACAGTGATATCCACAGTGCTCCCATAATAACAGTGACATCCACAGTGCTCCCATAATAACAGTGACATCCACAGTGCTCCCATAATAACAGTGACATCCACAGTGCCCCATAATAACAGCGACATCCACAGTGCCCCCATAATAACAGTGATATCCACAGTGCTCCCATAATAACAGTGACATCCACAGTGCTCCCATAATAACAGTGATATCCACAGTGCTCCCATAATAACAGTGACATCCACAGTGCCCCCATAATAACAGTGATATCCACAGTGCTCCCATAATAACAGTGATATCCACAGTGCTCCCATAATAACAGCGACATCCACAGTGCTCCCATAATAACAGTGACATCCACAGTGCTCCCATAATAACAGTGACATCCACAGTGCCCCCATAATAACAGTGATATCCACAGTGCTCCCATAATAACAGTGATATCCACAGTGCTCCCATAATAACAGTGATATCCACAGTGCTCCCATAATAACAGTGACATCCACAGTGCTCCCATAATAACAGTGACATCCACAGTGCTCCCATAATAACAGTGACATCCACAGTGCTCCCATAATAACAGCGATATCCACAGTGCTCCCATAATAACAGCGACATCCACAGTGCCCCCATAATAACAGTGACATCCACAGTGCTCCCATAATAACAGTGACATCCACAGTGCCCCCATAATAACAGTGATATCCACAGTGCTCCCATAATAACAGTGATATCCACAGTGCTCCCATAATAACAGTGATATCCACAGTGCTCCCATAATAACAGTGACATCCACAGTGCTCCCATAATAACAGTGACATCCACAGTGCCCCCATAATAACAGTGATATCCACAGTGCTCCCATAATAACAGTGACATCCACAGTGCTCCCATAATAACAGTGACATCCACAGTGCCCCCATAATAACAGTGACATCCACAGTGCTCCCATAATAACAGTGACATCCACAGTGCTCCCATAATAACAGTGACATCCACAGTGCTCCCATAATAACAGTGACATCCACAGTGCCCCCATAATAACAGTGACATCCACAGTGCCCCCATAATAACAGTGATATCCACAGTGCTCCATAATAACAGTGACATCCACAGTGCTCCCATAATAACAGTGATATCCACAGTGCCCCCATAATAACAGTGATATCCACAGTGCTCCCATAATAACAGTGACATCCACAGTGCTCCATAATAACAGTGACATCCACAGTGCTCCCATAATAACAGTGACATCCACAGTGCCCCCATAATAACAGCGACATTCACAGTGCTCCCATAATAACAGTGATATCCACAGTGCTCCCATAATAACAGTGATATCCACAGTGCCCCCATAATAACAGTGATATCCACAGTGCTCCCATAATAACAGTGACATCCACAGTGCCCCCATAATAACAGTGACATCCACAGTGCTCCATAATAACAGTGATATCCACAGTGCTCCCATAATAACAGTGACATCCACAGTGCCCCCATAATAACAGCGACATTCACAGTGCTCCCATAATAACAGTGATATCCACAGTGCCCCCATAATAACAGTGACATCCACAGTGCTCCATAATAACAGTGATATCCACAGTGCTCCCATAATAACAGTGATATCCACAGTGCCCCCATAATAACAGTGATATCCACAGTGCTCCCATAATAACAGTGACATCCACAGTGCCCCCATAATAACAGTGACATCCACAGTGCTCCATAATAACAGTGACATCCACAGTGCTCCCATAATAACAGTGACATCCACAGTGCCCCCATAATAACAGCGACATCCACAGTGCTCCATAATAACAGCGATATCCACAGTGCCCCCATAATAACAGTGATATCCACAGTGCCCCCATAATAACAGTGATATCCACAGTGCTCCCATAATAACAGTGATATCCACAGTGCTCCCATAATAACAGTGATATCCACAGTGCTCCCATAATAACAGTGACATCCACAGTGCCCCCATAATAACAGTGATATCCACAGTGCTCCCATAATAACAGTGACATCCACAGTGCTCCCATAATAACAGCGACATCCACAGTGCCCCCATAATAACAGTGATATCCACAGTGCTCCCATAATAACAGTGACATCCACAGTGCTCCCATAATAACAGTGATATCCACAGTGCTCCATAATAACAGTGATATCCACAGTGCTCCCATAATAACAGTGACATCCACAGTGCTCCCATAATAACAGTGATATCCACAGTGCTCCCATAATAACAGTGATATCCACAGTGCTCCCATAATAACAGTGATATCCACAGTGCTCCATAATAACAGTGATATCCACAGTGCTCCATAATAACAGTGATATCCACAGTGCTCCATAATAACAGTGATATCCACAGTGCCCCCATAATAACAGTGACATCCACAGTGCCCCCATAATAACAGTGACATCCACAGTGCTCCCATAATAACAGTGATATCCACAGTGCTCCCATAATAACAGTGACATCCACAGTGCCCCCATAATAACAGTGACATCCACAGTGCCCCCATAATAACAGTGACATCCACAGTGCCCCCATAATAACAGCGATATCCACAGTGCTCCCATAATAACAGTGATATCCACAGTGCTCCCATAATAACAAACACATCCACAGTGCCCCCATAATAACAGTGACATCCACAGTGCTCCCATAATAACAGCGACATCCACAGTGCCCCCATAATAACAAACACATCCACAGTGCCCCCATAATAACAGTGATATCCACAGTGCTCCCATAATAACAAACACATCCACAGTGCCCCCATAATAACAGTGATATCCACAGTGCTCCCATAATAACAGTGACATCCACAGTGCCCCCATAATAACAGTGACATCCACAGTGCTCCCATAATAACAAACACATCCACAGTGCCCCCATAATAACAGTGATATCCACAGTGCTCCCATAATAACAGTGACATCCACAGTGCCCCCATAATAACAGTGACATCCACAGTGCTCCCATAATAACAAACACATCCACAGTGCCCCCATAATAACAGTGATATCCACAGTGCTCCCATAATAACAGTGACATCCACAGTGCTCCCATAATAACAGCGATATCCACAGTGCCCCCATAATAACAGCGACATCCACAGTGCCCCCATAATAACAGCGACATCCACAGTGCCCCCATAATAATAGCGACATCCACAGTGCTCCCATAATAACAGTGACATCCACAGTGCCCCCATAATAACAGTGACATCCACAGTGCTCCCATAATAACAGCGATATCCACAGTGCTCCCATAATAACAGTGACATCCACAGTGCTCCCATAATAACAGTGACATCCACAGTGCTCCCATAATAACAGTGACATCCACAGTGCTCCCATAATAACAGTGACATCCACAGTGCTCCCATAATAACAGTGACATCCACAGTGCTCCATAATAACAGTGATATCCACAGTGCTCCCATAATAACAGTGACATCCACAGTGCTCCCATAATAACAGCGACATCCACAGTGCCCCCATAATAACAGTGACATCCACAGTGCCCCATAATAACAGTGATATCCACAGTGCTCCCATAATAACAGTGACATCCACAGTGCTCCCATAATAACAGAGACATCCACAGTGCTCCCATAATAACAGTGATATCCACAGTGCTCCCATAATAACAGTGATATCCACAGTGCTCCCATAATAACAGTGATATCCACAGTGCCCCCATAATAACAGTGACATCCACAGTGCTCCCATAATAACAGTGACATCCACAGTGCCCCCATAATAACAGTGACATCCACAGTGCTCCCATAATAACAGTGACATCCACAGTGCCCCCATAATAACAGTGACATCCACAGTGCTCCCATAATAACAGTGACATCCACAGTGCCCCATAATAACAGTGATATCCACAGTGCTCCCATAATAACAGTGACATCCACAGTGCTCCCATAATAACAGAGACATCCACAGTGCTCCCATAATAACAGTGACATCCACAGTGCCCCCATAATAACAGTGACATCCACAGTGCTCCCATAATAACAGTGATATCCACAGTGCTCCCATAATAACAGTGATATCCACAGTGCTCCCATAATAACAGTGACATCCACAGTGCTCCCATAATAACAGTGACATCCACAGTGCCCCCATAATAACAGTGACATCCACAGTGCTCCCATAATAACAGTGATATCCACAGTGCTCCCATAATAACAGTGATATCCACAGTGCTCCCATAATAACAGTGACATCCACAGTGCTCCCATAATAACAGTGATATCCACAGTGCTCCCATAATAACAGTGACATCCACAGTGCCCCCATAATAACAGTGATATCCACAGTGCTCCCATAATAACAGTGATATCCACAGTGCTCCCATAATAACAGCGACATCCACAGTGCTCCCATAATAACAGTGACATCCACAGTGCTCCCATAATAACAGTGACATCCACAGTGCCCCCATAATAACAGTGACATCCACAGTGCTCCCATAATAACAGTGACATCCACAGTGCTCCCATAATAACAGTGACATCCACAGTGCTCCCATAATAACAGTGACATCCACAGTGCCCCATAATAACAGTGATATCCACAGTGCTCCCATAATAACAGAGACATCCACAGTGCTCCCATAATAACAGTGACATCCACAGTGCTCCCATAATAACAGTGATATCCACAGTGCTCCCATAATAACAGAGACATCCACAGTGCTCCCATAATAACAGTGACATCCACAGTGCTCCCATAATAACAGTGACATCCACAGTGCTCCCATAATAACAGTGATATCCACAGTGCTCCCATAATAACAGAGACATCCACAGTGCTCCCATAATAACAGTGACATCCACAGTGCTCCCATAATAACAGAGACATCCACAGTGCTCCCATAATAACAGTGATATCCACAGTGCTCCCATAATAACAGAGACATCCACAGTGCTCCCATAATAACAGTGACATCCACAGTGCTCCCATAATAACAGTGACATCCACAGTGCTCCCATAATAACAGTGACATCCACAGTGCCCCATAATAACAGTGACATCCACAGTGCTCCCATAATAACAGAGACATCCACAGTGCTCCCATAATAACAGTGACATCCACAGTGCTCCCATAATAACAGTGACATCCACAGTGCCCCCATAATAACAGTGACATCCACAGTGCTCCCATAATAACAGTGATATCCACAGTGCTCCCATAATAACAGTGACATCCACAGTGCCCCCATAATAACAGTGACATCCACAGTGCCCCCATAATAACAGTGATATCCACAGTGCTCCCATAATAACAGTGACATCCACAGTGCTCCCATAATAACAGTGATATCCACAGTGCTCCCATAATAACAGTGACATCCACAGTGCTCCCATAATAACAGTGACATCCACAGTGCCCCCATAATAACAGTGATATCCACAGTGCCCCCACAATAACAGTGACATCCACAGTGCCCCCACAATAACAGTGATATCCACAGTGCCCCCATAATAACAGTGACATCCACAGTGCTCCCATAATAACAATGATATCCACAGTGCTCCCATAATAACAGTGACATCCACAGTGCTCCCATAATAACAGTGACATCCACAGTGCCCCCATAATAACAGTGACATCCACAGTGCTCCCATAATAACAGTGACATCCACAGTGCCCCCATAATAACAGTGATATCCACAGTGCTCCATAATAACAGTGACATCCACAGTGCTCCCATAATAACAGTGATATCCACAGTGCTCCCATAATAACAGTGATATCCACAGTGCTCCCATAATAACAGTGATATCCACAGTGCTCCCATAATAACAGTGATATCCACAGTGCCCCCATAATAACAGTGACATCCACAGTGCTCCCATAATAACAGTGACATCCACAGTGCTCCCATAATAACAGTGACATCCACAGTGCCCCCATAATAACAGTGACATCCACAGTGCTCCCATAATAACAGTGACATCCACAGTGCTCCCATAATAACAGTGACATCCACAGTGCCCCCATAATAACAGTGACATCCACAGTGCTCCCATAATAACAGTGACATCCACAGTGCCCCCATAATAACAGTGATATCCACAGTGCTCCCATAATAACAGTGACATCCACAGTGCTCCCATAATAACAGTGACATCCACAGTGCCCCCATAATAACAGTGACATCCACAGTGCCCCCATAATAACAGTGACATCCACAGTGCCCCCATAATAACAGTGACATCCACAGTGCTCCCATAATAACAGTGACATCCACAGTGCCCCCATAATAACAGCGACATCCACAGTGCCCCCATAATAACAGCGACATCCACAGTGCCCCCATAATAACAGTGACATCCACAGTGCCCCCATAATAACAGTGATATCCACAGTGCCCCCATAATAACAGTGACATCCACAGTGCTCCCATAATAACAGTGACATCCACAGTGCTCCCATAATAACAGTGACATCCACAGTGCTCCCATAATAACAGTGACATCCACAGTGCCCCCATAATAACAGTGATATCCACAGTGCTCCCATAATAACAGTGACATCCACAGTGCCCCCATAATAACAGCGACATCCACAGTGCTCCCATAATAACAGTGATATCCACAGTGCTCCCATAATAACAGTGATATCCACAGTGCTCCCATAATAACAGTGATATCCACAGTGCTCCCATAATAACAGTGACATCCACAGTGCTCCCATAATAACAGTGACATCCACAGTGCTCCCATAATAACAGTGATATCCACAGTGCTCCCATAATAACAGTGATATCCACAGTGCTCCCATAATAACAGTGACATCCACAGTGCTCCCATAATAACAGTGACATCCACAGTGCTCCCATAATAACAGTGACATCCACAGTGTCCCCATAATAACAGCAACATCCACAGTGCTCCCATAATAACAGTGATATCCACAGTGCTCCCATAATAACAGTGACATCCACAGTGCTCCCATAATAACAGTGATATCCACAGTGCTCCCATAATAACAGTGACATCCACAGTGCCCCCATAATAACAGTGATATCCACAGTGCTCCCATAATAACAGTGATATCCACAGTGCTCCCATAATAACAGTGATATCCACAGTGCTCCCATAATAATAATAATAATAATAATAATAGTTTATTTTTATAGCGCCAACATATTCCGCAGCACTTTACAAATTTTAGGGGGGACTTATACAGACAATACAGAATAAGCATATCTCATATCGAACGGAGTGAGGGCCCTGCTCGCGAGCTTACAGTCTATGAGGAAATGGGGGAGACACAAAAGGTAAAAAGTACATATATTGTATAATGCAGCCTTGATATACTATATAGGATAAATAATACATGGACTGGTCGCCAGCCAGTATGTGTGCAGTCCTGACCGAGGCCATTATGTGCATGGTTGGTATGAACCTGAAATTGAAGAAGATTTGAATATGCGGGAAAACTGGGACGGACAACTGGGACGGACAGATAGTGTGTGGAGGCGATACACCAGTCTAAAGAAATGTGTTTTTCGGGTTCGCTTGAAACTGTGGGTATTGGGAATTAATCGAACTGTCCTGGGTAGTGCATTCCAAAGAATTGGCGCAGCATGCGAGAAATCTTGGAGACGGGAGTGGGAAGTTCGGATTATGGAGGATTTTAGTTTCAAGTCATTTGCAGAACGGAGGGCACGTGTAGGGTGGTAGACTGAGACAAGGGAGGAGATGTAGGGGGGTACTGAAGCATGGAGCGCTTTGTGGGTAAGCGTGATAAGTTTAAAACGAACTCTATATTGGATGGGCAACCAATGCAATGACTGGCACAGGGAAGAGGCATCTGAGTAGCGGTTGGCGAGGAATATGATCCTGGCTGCTGCGTTCAGGACGGATTGGAGAGGGGAGAGTTTAGTAAGAGGGAGACCGATTAGTAGAGCGTTGCAATAGTCAAGACGAGAATGAATAAGAGCGACAGTAAGAGTTTTTGCCGAGTCAAAGGTGAGAAAAGTCCTGATTCTAGAGATGTTTTTGAGGTGTAGATGACATGAACGAGCGAGTGATTTGATGTGAGGAGTGAAAGAAAGATCTGAATCAAAAATGACCCCAAGACAGCGGGCTTGTAGCTGGGGAGTAATGGTTGAGCCACAAACGGAGATGGCAATATCGGGCACAGGTCGGTTAGTGGAGGGAGGAAAGACGAGGAGTTCAGTTTTTGACAGATTCAGTTTTAGGTAGAGGGAGGACATAATGTTAGACACAGCAGAAAGACAATCACTGGTCTTTTGTAGTAATGCCGGGGTGATGTCCGGAGCAGAGGTGTATAATTGGGTGTCATCAGCATAGAGATGGTACTGAAAACCGAATCTACTGATTGTTTGTCCAATAGGAGCGGTGTATAAGGAGAAAAGAAGGGGGCCTAGGACTGATCCTTGAGGAACCCCGACAGTAAGAGGAAGTAGGGAGGAGGAGGAGGAGCCGGCAAAATACACAGAGAAGGAGCGGTCAGAGAGGTAGGAGGAGAACCAGGAGAGAACCGTGTCCTTGAGGCCAATAGTGCGGAGCATAGTGAGGAGGAGCTGGTGATCCACAGTGTCGAATGCTGCAGAGAGATCCAGGAGAATCAGCAGGGAGTAGTGACCATTAGATTTAGCTGTTAGTAGATCATTAGAGACTTTAGTGAGGGCAGTTTCAGTAGAATATAAAGAGCGGAAACCAGATTGTAAAGGGTCAAGAAGAAAGTTGTCTGAGAGATAGCGGATTAGACGGGAGTGGACCAGGCGTTCCAGGAGTTTAGAGATAAAGGGAAGATTGGAAACAGGTCTGTAGTTGGCCGTGCAGTTCTGGTCAAGGGATGTTTTTTTTAAGTAATGGATGTATGCTGGCGTGTTTAAAAGAAGAGATACCAGATGAGAGGGAGAGGTTGAAAATTTTAGTTAGGTGAGAGGTGACAGCTGGAGCAAGGGACTGAAGGAGATGTGAGGGAATAGGGTCGCTGGTGCAGGTGGTAGGGCGAGAAGATGCAAGGAGCCTGATCACTTCATCTTCCGTGACTGGTTCGAAGTCAGAAAATGAGCAAGATACAATGTGGCGGGGGGGAGCATGCATAACATTTGGGGATTGGGAGAAAATTTCCTGTTGGATATGGTCAATTTTTTCTTTGAAATAGTTAGCCAGATCGTCAGCGCTGAGGTCGGTGGTCGGGGCCTGTGCTGTTTGATTGAGGAGAGAATGAAACGTGTCAAAGAGTCGTTTAGGATTATTGGAAAGTGAGATGATGAGGTTGTTAAAGTAGGTTTGTTTGGAGAGGTGACGCGCAGAGTTATATGTTTTCAGCATAAATTTATAGTGGAGGAAATCTTCGGGCAAATTTGATTTTCTCCACAGCCGTTCAGCGCACCTGGAGTACCTCTGGAGAAGACGTGTTTGAGGCGTGTGCCAGGGTTGTCGCCGTCTATGCCGAATTGTTCTTTGTGTAGGAGGTGCGGCTTCATCCAGGGCGCGTAGCATTATTTTGTTATAATGCTTCAATGCAGATTCGGGACATGAGAGGGAGGAGATTGGGGCCAATGATGATTGCAACTTTTTCATAAATTTCTGGGTGTTAATGGCGCGTATATTTCTATAAGTGAGGAAAGTGGGGGGGTCTTGAGTAGAGTCACAGTTCTTGACAGAGAATGAAAGAAGATTATGGTCAGAGAGTGGAAGGGGAGAGTTAGTAAAGCCATGTACTGAGCAAAGCCGGGTGAAGATCAGGTCCAATGTGTTCCCGTCCTCATGTGTAGGAGAATTAGCAAGCTGTGAAAGGCCGAAGGAGGAGGTTAATGATAAAAGGTGAGCGGCAGATGGGGAAAGAGGATCGCCAATTGGGATGTTAAAATCTCCCATGATTATCGTGGGGATGTCGCAGGATAGAAAATTTGTAAGCCAGGCAGCAAAGTGATCCAGGAATTGACGGGGGGGACCTGGGGGGCGATAGACAACCGCCACTCGCAGGGAGAAGGGCCGGTAGAGTCTGACTGTGTGGGCCTCAAAGGACGGGAAGATAAGGGAGGGTACAGGGGGGATAACCTGAAAAGTACATTTTGTTGAAAGAAGCAGACCAACACCTCCACCTGATCTGTTGTCAGGTCTCGGAGTATGAGAGAAGTGTAGGCCACCATAGAAGAGAGCTGCAGCGGCGGTGGTGTCCGACTGCTGGATCCAGGTTTCAGTGAGAGCCAGAAGGTTGAGGGAATTAGAGAGGAAAAAGTCATGGATGTAAGAGTTTATTACAAGCTGAGCGTGCATTCCAAAGGGCACAGTTGAATGAGACAGAAGATATGCAGGGAATATTAATGAGATTAGCAGGGTTTCTGAATGTAACAGGGAAAGAGTTAGTGTTATTATTACTGGAGGGTCCTGGGTTGGGAGAAATATCACCTGCGACTAATAGAAGGAAGATACAGAGAGTGAGCAGATGATTGAGTGATTTGTGAGAGCGTTTCCTGCGTTGTATGGTGGGAATGAATGGATCTGCGTGGTATAACATTGTGAAGAGAGCATGACAACTGTACATAGGAGAAGAGAGGAGTGAGGGATTAATATGGATGAAGTGTGCCGCATTTGTGGGTGAACGGTGAATGTGGATGATTGTAGCAACCAGAGTATAAATGGCACAGATACAAATGGTGAATACTGTTTGCCAAAAAGATGACCTGGAAGCAAGTTTGTTGGTTTGTCTTGCATGTCTTACCTGTCTCCTGCCCTGTCCAACTGCCATTTTCTAACTGCCAGGGCACTTTGCTAAATTATGGCACTTCGATAAAGTATGCATAAATGCTATATGCATAAATGCCCCCGCATAAATGCCTCCCCTTAACTAAGTCTCAATATATAGGGACGTATCTGCTTAGATCTGCACAGATTTAACTCATTAACAATCAATCACTAGCTTAAAAGACAACAGGAGACCATAAAGTGCAGGGAAAAAAAAAAAAAAAAACTAGTAAACTCGGCATGGATCATAAACTCTTAAAGTAAGTGTGATGACCTTTAAGTATCATGGAATAAAAAAGCTAGAGGAGTGAAAAAATATATACCAGAAATTGATAGGCTGCAGAGCATTGCATGGAGATATAATGCAGTTTTCAGGACAGATCACACAAGCAGTGAAAAATATATACCTGTAAGAAGAGAAGAAAGATGAATATTAGCAATGCCATTTTCTAACTGCCAGGGCACTTTGCTAAATTATGGCACTTCGATAAAGTATGCATAAATGCTATATGCATAAATGCCCCCGCATAAATGCCTCCCCTTAACTAAGTCTCAATATATAGGGACGTATCTGCTTAGATCTGCACAGATTTAACTCATTAACAATCAATCACTAGCTTAAAAGACAACAGGAGACCATAAAGTGCAGGGAAAAAAAAAAAAAAAAACTAGTAAACTCGGCATGGATCATAAACTCTTAAAGTAAGTGTGATGACCTTTAAGTATCATGGAATAAAAAAGCTAGAGGAGTGAAAAAATATATACCAGAAATTGATAGGCTGCAGAGCATTGCATGGAGATATAATGCAGTTTTCAGGACAGATCACACAAGCAGTGAAAAATATATACCTGTAAGAAGAGAAGAAAGATGAATATTAGCAATGCCATTTTCTAACTGCCAGGGCACTTTGCTAAATTATGGCACTTCGATAAAGTATGCATAAATGCTATATGCATAAATGCCCCCGCATAAATGCCTCCCCTTAACTAAGTCTCAATATATAGGGACGTATCTGCTTAGATCTGCACAGATTTAACTCATTAACAATCAATCACTAGCTTAAAAGACAACAGGAGACCATAAAGTGCAGGGAAAAAAAAAAAAAAAAACTAGTAAACTCGGCATGGATCATAAACTCTTAAAGTAAGTGTGATGACCTTTAAGTATCATGGAATAAAAAAGCTAGAGGAGTGAAAAAATATATACCAGAAATTGATAGGCTGCAGAGCATTGCATGGAGATATAATGCAGTTTTCAGGACAGATCACACAAGCAGTGAAAAATATATACCAGAAATTGATAGGCTGCAGAGCATTGCATGGAGATATAATGCAGTTTTCAGGACAGATCACACAAGCAGTGAAAAATATATACCTGTAAGAAGAGAAGAAAGATGAATATTAGCAATGCCATTTTCTAACTGCCAGGGCACTTTGCTAAATTATGGCACTTCGATAAAGTATGCATAAATGCTATATGCATAAATGCCCCCGCATAAATGCCTCCCCTTAACTAAGTCTCAATATATAGGGACGTATCTGCTTAGATCTGCACAGATTTAACTCATTAACAATCAATCACTAGCTTAAAAGACAACAGGAGACCATAAAGTGCAGGGAAAAAAAAAAAAAAAAACTAGTAAACTCGGCATGGATCATAAACTCTTAAAGTAAGTGTGATGACCTTTAAGTATCATGGAATAAAAAAGCTAGAGGAGTGAAAAAATATATACCAGAAATTGATAGGCTGCAGAGCATTGCATGGAGATATAATGCAGTTTTCAGGACAGATCACACAAGCAGTGAAAAATATATACCAGAAATTGATAGGCTGCAGAGCATTGCATGGAGATATAATGCAGTTTTCAGGACAGATCACACAAGCAGTGAAAAATATATACCTGTAAGAAGAGAAGAAAGATGAATATTAGCAATGCCATTTTCTAACTGCCAGGGCACTTTGCTAAATTATGGCACTTCGATAAAGTATGCATAAATGCTATATGCATAAATGCCCCCGCATAAATGCCTCCCCTTAACTAAGTCTCAATATATAGGGACGTATCTGCTTAGATCTGCACAGATTTAACTCATTAACAATCAATCACTAGCTTAAAAGACAACAGGAGACCATAAAGTGCAGGGAAAAAAAAAAAAAAACTAGTAAACTCGGCATGGATCATAAACTCTTAAAGTAAGTGTGATGACCTTTAAGTATCATGGAATAAAAAAGCTAGAGGAGTGAAAAAATATATACCAGAAATTGATAGGCTGCAGAGCATTGCATGGAGATATAATGCAGTTTTCAGGACAGATCACACAAGCAGTGAAAAATATATACCAGAAATTGATAGGCTGCAGAGCATTGCATGGAGATATAATGCAGTTTTCAGGACAGATCACACAAGCAGTGAAAAATATATACCTGTAAGAAGAGAAGAAAGATGAATATTAGCAATGCCATTTTCTAACTGCCAGGGCACTTTGCTAAATTATGGCACTTCGATAAAGTATGCATAAATGCTATATGCATAAATGCCCCCGCATAAATGCCTCCCCTTAACGAAGTCTCAATATATAGGGACGTATCTGCTTAGATCTGCACAGATTTAACTCATTAACAATCAATCACTAGCTTAAAAGACAACAGGAGACCATAAAGTGCAGGGAAAAAAAAAAAAAAAACTAGTAAACTCGGCATGGATCATAAACTCTTAAAGTAAGTGTGATGACCTTTAAGTATCATGGAATAAAAAAGCTAGAGGAGTGAAAAAATATATACCAGAAATTGATAGGCTGCAGAGCATTGCATGGAGATATAATGCAGTTTTCAGGACAGATCACACAAGCAGTGAAAAATATATACCAGAAATTGATAGGCTGCAGAGCATTGCATGGAGATATAATGCAGTTTTCAGGACAGATCACACAAGCAGTGAAAAATATATACCTGTAAGAAGAGAAGAAAGATGAATATTAGCAATGCCATTTTCTAACTGCCAGGGCACTTTGCTAAATTATGGCACTTCGATAAAGTATGCATAAATGCTATATGCATAAATGCCCCCGCATAAATGCCTCCCCTTAACTAAGTCTCAATATATAGGGACGTATCTGCTTAGATCTGCACAGATTTAACTCATTAACAATCAATCACTAGCTTAAAAGACAACAGGAGACCATAAAGTGCAGGGAAAAAAAAAAAAAAAAAACTAGTAAACTCGGCATGGATCATAAACTCTTAAAGTAAGTGTGATGACCTTTAAGTATCATGGAATAAAAAAGCTAGAGGAGTGAAAAAATATATACCAGAAATTGATAGGCTGCAGAGCATTGCATGGAGATATAATGCAGTTTTCAGGACAGATCACACAAGCAGTGAAAAATATATACCAGAAATTGATAGGCTGCAGAGCATTGCATGGAGATATAATGCAGTTTTCAGGACAGATCACACAAGCAGTGAAAAATATATACCTGTAAGAAGAGAAGAAAGATGAATATTAGCAATGCCATTTTCTAACTGCCAGGGCACTTTGCTAAATTATGGCACTTCGATAAAGTATGCATAAATGCTATATGCATAAATGCCCCCGCATAAATGCCTCCCCTTAACTAAGTCTCAATATATAGGGACGTATCTGCTTAGATCTGCACAGATTTAACTCATTAACAATCAATCACTAGCTTAAAAGACAACAGGAGACCATAAAGTGCAGGGAAAAAAAAAAAAAAAACTAGTAAACTCGGCATGGATCATAAACTCTTAAAGTAAGTGTGATGACCTTTAAGTATCATGGAATAAAAAAGCTAGAGGAGTGAAAAAATATATACCAGAAATTGATAGGCTGCAGAGCATTGCATGGAGATATAATGCAGTTTTCAGGACAGATCACACAAGCAGTGAAAAATATATACCAGAAATTGATAGGCTGCAGAGCATTGCATGGAGATATA
The DNA here is from genome assembly GCF_046119375.1 of Phyllobates terribilis. Taxonomy (NCBI): domain Eukaryota; kingdom Metazoa; phylum Chordata; class Amphibia; order Anura; family Dendrobatidae; genus Phyllobates; species Phyllobates terribilis. The sequence goes on along the minus strand of NW_027362764.1, from coordinate 13,338,891 downwards.
ATGCAGTTTTCAGGACAGATCACACAAGCAGTGAAAAATATATACCAGAAATTGATAGGCTGCAGAGCATTGCATGGAGATATAATGCAGTTTTCAGGACAGATCACACAAGCAGTGAAAAATATATACCAGAAATTGATAGGCTGCAGAGCATTGCATGGAGATATAATGCAGTTTTCAGGACAGATCACACAAGCAGTGAAAAATATATACCTGTAAGAAGAGAAGAAAGATGAATATTAGCAATGCCATTTTCTAACTGCCAGGGCACTTTGCTAAATTATGGCACTTCGATAAAGTATGCATAAATGCTATATGCATAAATGCCCCCGCATAAATGCCTCCCCTTAACTAAGTCTCAATATATAGGGACGTATCTGCTTAGATCTGCACAGATTTAACTCATTAACAATCAATCACTAGCTTAAAAGACAACAGGAGACCATAAAGTGCAGGGAAAAAAAAAAAAAAAACTAGTAAACTCGGCATGGATCATAAACTCTTAAAGTAAGTGTGATGACCTTTAAGTATCATGGAATAAAAAAGCTAGAGGAGTGAAAAAATATATACCAGAAATTGATAGGCTGCAGAGCATTGCATGGAGATATAATGCAGTTTTCAGGACAGATCACACAAGCAGTGAAAAATATATACCAGAAATTGATAGGCTGCAGAGCATTGCATGGAGATATAATGCAGTTTTCAGGACAGATCACACAAGCAGTGAAAAATATATACCTGTAAGAAGAGAAGAAAGATGAATATTAGCAATGCCATTTTCTAACTGCCAGGGCACTTTGCTAAATTATGGCACTTCGATAAAGTATGCATAAATGCTATATGCATAAATGCCCCCGCATAAATGCCTCCCCTTAACTAAGTCTCAATATATAGGGACGTATCTGCTTAGATCTGCACAGATTTAACTCATTAACAATCAATCACTAGCTTAAAAGACAACAGGAGACCATAAAGTGCAGGGAAAAAAAAAAAAAAAAAACTAGTAAACTCGGCATGGATCATAAACTCTTAAAGTAAGTGTGATGACCTTTAAGTATCATGGAATAAAAAAGCTAGAGGAGTGAAAAAATATATACCAGAAATTGATAGGCTGCAGAGCATTGCATGGAGATATAATGCAGTTTTCAGGACAGATCACACAAGCAGTGAAAAATATATACCAGAAATTGATAGGCTGCAGAGCATTGCATGGAGATATAATGCAGTTTTCAGGACAGATCACACAAGCAGTGAAAAATATATACCTGTAAGAAGAGAAGAAAGATGAATATTAGCAATGCCATTTTCTAACTGCCAGGGCACTTTGCTAAATTATGGCACTTCGATAAAGTATGCATAAATGCTATATGCATAAATGCCCCCGCATAAATGCCTCCCCTTAACTAAGTCTCAATATATAGGGACGTATCTGCTTAGATCTGCACAGATTTAACTCATTAACAATCAATCACTAGCTTAAAAGACAACAGGAGACCATAAAGTGCAGGGAAAAAAAAAAAAAAAACTAGTAAACTCGGCATGGATCATAAACTCTTAAAGTAAGTGTGATGACCTTTAAGTATCATGGAATAAAAAAGCTAGAGGAGTGAAAAAATATATACCAGAAATTGATAGGCTGCAGAGCATTGCATGGAGATATAATGCAGTTTTCAGGACAGATCACACAAGCAGTGAAAAATATATACCAGAAATTGATAGGCTGCAGAGCATTGCATGGAGATATAATGCAGTTTTCAGGACAGATCACACAAGCAGTGAAAAATATATACCTGTAAGAAGAGAAGAAAGATGAATATTAGCAATGCCATTTTCTAACTGCCAGGGCACTTTGCTAAATTATGGCACTTCGATAAAGTATGCATAAATGCTATATGCATAAATGCCCCCGCATAAATGCCTCCCCTTAACTAAGTCTCAATATATAGGGACGTATCTGCTTAGATCTGCACAGATTTAACTCATTAACAATCAATCACTAGCTTAAAAGACAACAGGAGACCATAAAGTGCAGGGAAAAAAAAAAAAAAACTAGTAAACTCGGCATGGATCATAAACTCTTAAAGTAAGTGTGATGACCTTTAAGTATCATGGAATAAAAAAGCTAGAGGAGTGAAAAAATATATACCAGAAATTGATAGGCTGCAGAGCATTGCATGGAGATATAATGCAGTTTTCAGGACAGATCACACAAGCAGTGAAAAATATATACCAGAAATTGATAGGCTGCAGAGCATTGCATGGAGATATAATGCAGTTTTCAGGACAGATCACACAAGCAGTGAAAAATATATACCAGAAATTGATAGGCTGCAGAGCATTGCATGGAGATATAATGCAGTTTTCAGGACAGATCACACAAGCAGTGAAAAATATATACCAGAAATTGATAGGCTGCAGAGCATTGCATGGAGATATAATGCAGTTTTCAGGACAGATCACACAAGCAGTGAAAAATATATACCTGTAAGAAGAGAAGAAAGATGAATATTAGCAATGCCATTTTCTAACTGCCAGGGCACTTTGCTAAATTATGGCACTTCGATAAAGTATGCATAAATGCTATATGCATAAATGCCCCCGCATAAATGCCTCCCCTTAACTAAGTCTCAATATATAGGGACGTATCTGCTTAGATCTGCACAGATTTAACTCATTAACAATCAATCACTAGCTTAAAAGACAACAGGAGACCATAAAGTGCAGGGAAAAAAAAAAAAAAAAACTAGTAAACTCGGCATGGATCATAAACTCTTAAAGTAAGTGTGATGACCTTTAAGTATCATGGAATAAAAAAGCTAGAGGAGTGAAAAAATATATACCAGAAATTGATAGGCTGCAGAGCATTGCATGGAGATATAATGCAGTTTTCAGGACAGATCACACAAGCAGTGAAAAATATATACCAGAAATTGATAGGCTGCAGAGCATTGCATGGAGATATAATGCAGTTTTCAGGACAGATCACACAAGCAGTGAAAAATATATACCTGTAAGAAGAGAAGAAAGATGAATATTAGCAATGCCATTTTCTAACTGCCAGGGCACTTTGCTAAATTATGGCACTTCGATAAAGTATGCATAAATGCTATATGCATAAATGCCCCTGCATAAATGCCTCCCCTTAACTAAGTCTCAATATATAGGGACGTATCTGCTTAGATCTGCACAGATTTAACTCATTAACAATCAATCACTAGCTTAAAAGACAACAGGAGACCATAAAGTGCAGGGAAAAAAAAAAAAAAAAAACTAGTAAACTCGGCATGGATCATAAACTCTTAAAGTAAGTGTGATGACCTTTAAGTATCATGGAATAAAAAAGCTAGAGGAGTGAAAAAATATATACCAGAAATTGATAGGCTGCAGAGCATTGCATGGAGATATAATGCAGTTTTCAGGACAGATCACACAAGCAGTGAAAAATATATACCAGAAATTGATAGGCTGCAGAGCATTGCATGGAGATATAATGCAGTTTTCAGGACAGATCACACAAGCAGTGAAAAATATATACCTGTAAGAAGAGAAGAAAGATGAATATTAGCAATGCCATTTTCTAACTGCCAGGGCACTTTGCTAAATTATGGCACTTCGATAAAGTATGCATAAATGCTATATGCATAAATGCCCCCGCATAAATGCCTCCCCTTAACTAAGTCTCAATATATAGGGACGTATCTGCTTAGATCTGCACAGATTTAACTCATTAACAATCAATCACTAGCTTAAAAGACAACAGGAGACCATAAAGTGCAGGGAAAAAAAAAAAAAAAACTAGTAAACTCGGCATGGATCATAAACTCTTAAAGTAAGTGTGATGACCTTTAAGTATCATGGAATAAAAAAGCTAGAGGAGTGAAAAAATATATACCAGAAATTGATAGGCTGCAGAGCATTGCATGGAGATATAATGCAGTTTTCAGGACAGATCACACAAGCAGTGAAAAATATATACCAGAAATTGATAGGCTGCAGAGCATTGCATGGAGATATAATGCAGTTTTCAGGACAGATCACACAAGCAGTGAAAAATATATACCTGTAAGAAGAGAAGAAAGATGAATATTAGCAATGCCATTTTCTAACTGCCAGGGCACTTTGCTAAATTATGGCACTTCGATAAAGTATGCATAAATGCTATATGCATAAATGCCCCCGCATAAATGCCTCCCCTTAACTAAGTCTCAATATATAGGGACGTATCTGCTTAGATCTGCACAGATTTAACTCATTAACAATCAATCACTAGCTTAAAAGACAACAGGAGACCATAAAGTGCAGGGAAAAAAAAAAAAAAAACTAGTAAACTCGGCATGGATCATAAACTCTTAAAGTAAGTGTGATGACCTTTAAGTATCATGGAATAAAAAAGCTAGAGGAGTGAAAAAATATATACCAGAAATTGATAGGCTGCAGAGCATTGCATGGAGATATAATGCAGTTTTCAGGACAGATCACACAAGCAGTGAAAAATATATACCAGAAATTGATAGGCTGCAGAGCATTGCATGGAGATATAATGCAGTTTTCAGGACAGATCACACAAGCAGTGAAAAATATATACCTGTAAGAAGAGAAGAAAGATGAATATTAGCAATGCCATTTTCTAACTGCCAGGGCACTTTGCTAAATTATGGCACTTCGATAAAGTATGCATAAATGCTATATGCATAAATGCCCCCGCATAAATGCCTCCCCTTAACTAAGTCTCAATATATAGGGACGTATCTGCTTAGATCTGCACAGATTTAACTCATTAACAATCAATCACTAGCTTAAAAGACAACAGGAGACCATAAAGTGCAGGGAAAAAAAAAAAAAAAACTAGTAAACTCGGCATGGATCATAAACTCTTAAAGTAAGTGTGATGACCTTTAAGTATCATGGAATAAAAAAGCTAGAGGAGTGAAAAAATATATACCAGAAATTGATAGGCTGCAGAGCATTGCATGGAGATATAATGCAGTTTTCAGGACAGATCACACAAGCAGTGAAAAATATATACCAGAAATTGATAGGCTGCAGAGCATTGCATGGAGATATAATGCAGTTTTCAGGACAGATCACACAAGCAGTGAAAAATATATACCTGTAAGAAGAGAAGAAAGATGAATATTAGCAATGCCATTTTCTAACTGCCAGGGCACTTTGCTAAATTATGGCACTTCGATAAAGTATGCATAAATGCTATATGCATAAATGCCCCCGCATAAATGCCTCCCCTTAACTAAGTCTCAATATATAGGGACGTATCTGCTTAGATCTGCACAGATTTAACTCATTAACAATCAATCACTAGCTTAAAAGACAACAGGAGACCATAAAGTGCAGGGAAAAAAAAAAAAAAAAACTAGTAAACTCGGCATGGATCATAAACTCTTAAAGTAAGTGTGATGACCTTTAAGTATCATGGAATAAAAAAGCTAGAGGAGTGAAAAAATATATACCAGAAATTGATAGGCTGCAGAGCATTGCATGGAGATATAATGCAGTTTTCAGGACAGATCACACAAGCAGTGAAAAATATATACCAGAAATTGATAGGCTGCAGAGCATTGCATGGAGATATAATGCAGTTTTCAGGACAGATCACACAAGCAGTGAAAAATATATACCAGAAATTGATAGGCTGCAGAGCATTGCATGGAGATATAATGCAGTTTTCAGGACAGATCACACAAGCAGTGAAAAATATATACCTGTAAGAAGAGAAGAAAGATGAATATTAGCAATGCCATTTTCTAACTGCCAGGGCACTTTGCTAAATTATGGCACTTCGATAAAGTATGCATAAATGCTATATGCATAAATGCCCCCACATAAATGCCTCCCCTTAACTAAGTCTCAATATATAGGGACGTATCTGCTTAGATCTGCACAGATTTAACTCATTAACAATCAATCACTAGCTTAAAAGACAACAGGAGACCATAAAGTGCAGGGAAAAAAAAAAGACTAGTAAACTCGGCATGGATCATAAACTCTTAAAGTAAGTGTGATGACCTTTAAGTATCATGGAATAAAAAAGCTAGAGGAGTGAAAAAATATATACCAGAAATTGATAGGCTGCAGAGCATTGCATGGAGATATAATGCAGTTTTCAGGACAGATCACACAAGCAGTGAAAAATATATACCAGAAATTGATAGGCTGCAGAGCATTGCATGGAGATATAATGCAGTTTTCAGGACAGATCACACAAGCAGTGAAAAATATATACCAGAAATTGATAGGCTGCAGAGCATTGCATGGAGATATAATGCAGTTTTCAGGACAGATCACACAAGCAGTGAAAAATATATACCAGAAATTGATAGGCTGCAGAGCATTGCATGGAGATATAATGCAGTTTTCAGGACAGATCACACAAGCAGTGAAAAATATATACCAGAAATTGATAGGCTGCAGAGCATTGCATGGAGATATAATGCAGTTTTCAGGACAGATCACACAAGCAGTGAAAAATATATACCAGAAATTGATAGGCTGCAGAGCATTGCATGGAGATATAATGCAGTTTTCAGGACAGATCACACAAGCAGTGAAAAATATATACCAGAAATTGATAGGCTGCAGAGCATTGCATGGAGATATAATGCAGTTTTCAGGACAGATCACACAAGCAGTGAAAAATATATACCTGTAAGAAGAGAAGAAAGATGAATATTAGCAATGCCATTTTCTAACTGCCAGGGCACTTTGCTAAATTATGGCACTTCGATAAAGTATGCATAAATGCTATATGCATAAATGCCCCCGCATAAATGCCTCCCCTTAACTAAGTCTCAATATATAGGGACGTATCTGCTTAGATCTGCACAGATTTAACTCATTAACAATCAATCACTAGCTTAAAAGACAACAGGAGACCATAAAGTGCAGGGAAAAAAAAAAAAAAAAACTAGTAAACTCGGCATGGATCATAAACTCTTAAAGTAAGTGTGATGACCTTTAAGTATCATGGAATAAAAAAGCTAGAGGAGTGAAAAAATATATACCAGAAATTGATAGGCTGCAGAGCATTGCATGGAGATATAATGCAGTTTTCAGGACAGATCACACAAGCAGTGAAAAATATATACCAGAAATTGATAGGCTGCAGAGCATTGCATGGAGATATAATGCAGTTTTCAGGACAGATCACACAAGCAGTGAAAAATATATACCTGTAAGAAGAGAAGAAAGATGAATATTAGCAATGCCATTTTCTAACTGCCAGGGCACTTTGCTAAATTATGGCACTTCGATAAAGTATGCATAAATGCTATATGCATAAATGCCCCCGCATAAATGCCTCCCCTTAACTAAGTCTCAATATATAGGGACGTATCTGCTTAGATCTGCACAGATTTAACTCATTAACAATCAATCACTAGCTTAAAAGACAACAGGAGACCATAAAGTGCAGGGAAAAAAAAAAAAAAACTAGTAAACTCGGCATGGATCATAAACTCTTAAAGTAAGTGTGATGACCTTTAAGTATCATGGAATAAAAAAGCTAGAGGAGTGAAAAAATATATACCAGAAATTGATAGGCTGCAGAGCATTGCATGGAGATATAATGCAGTTTTCAGGACAGATCACACAAGCAGTGAAAAATATATACCAGAAATTGATAGGCTGCAGAGCATTGCATGGAGATATAATGCAGTTTTCAGGACAGATCACACAAGCAGTGAAAAATATATACCAGAAATTGATAGGCTGCAGAGCATTGCATGGAGATATAATGCAGTTTTCAGGACAGATCACACAAGCAGTGAAAAATATATACCAGAAATTGATAGGCTGCAGAGCATTGCATGGAGATATAATGCAGTTTTCAGGACAGATCACACAAGCAGTGAAAAATATATACCTGTAAGAAGAGAAGAAAGATGAATATTAGCAATGCCATTTTCTAACTGCCAGGGCACTTTGCTAAATTATGGCACTTCGATAAAGTATGCATAAATGCTATATGCATAAATTTGTGAAGTGCTGCGGAATATGTTGGCGCTATAAAAATAAACTATTATTATTATTATTATTACTAAAAGAATTTACCATTGGAGAGTCAGATAGCCCAAGAAAGATGGTCCCATTCTCCTTCTTAGGCATTTCAGATCTACCTATAAGCCTGGCAGACAAAGGTGCAACCAGCCCAAGGGTCATTTGCTCATAATAACAGTGACATCCACAGTGCTCCCATAATAACAGTGACATCCACAGTGCCCCCATAATAACAGTGATATCCACAGTGCTCCCATAATAACAGTGACATCCACAGTGCTCCATAATAACAGTGATATCCACAGTGCTCCCATAATAACAGTGATATCCACAGTGCTCCATAATAACAGTGATATCCACAGTGCCCCCATAATAACAGCGATATCCACAGTGCTCCCATAATAACAGTGACATCCACAGTGCTCCCATAATAACAGTGATATCCACAGTGCCCCATAATAACAGTGACATCCACAGTGCTCCCATAATAACAGTGATATCCACAGTGCTCCCATAATAACAGCGACATCCACAGTGCTCCCATAATAACAGTGATATCCACAGTGCTTCCATAATAACAGCGACATCCACAGTGCTCCCATAATAACAGTGACATCCACAGTGCTCCCATAATAACAGTGACATCCACAGTGCCTCCATAATAACAGTGACATCCACAGTGCTCCCATAATAACAGTGATATCCACAGTGCTCCCATAATAACAGCGACATCCACAGTGCTCCCATAATAACAGTGACATCCACAGTGCTCCCATAATAACAGTGACATCCACAGTGCCCCCATAATAACAGTGATATCCACAGTGCTCCCATAAGAACAGTGACATCCACAGTGCCTCCATAATAACAGTGACATCCACAGTGCCTCCATAATAACAGTGACATCCACAGTGCTCCCATAATAACAGTGACATCCACAGTGCTCCCATAATAACAGTGATATCCACAGTGCTCCCATAATAACAGTGACATCCACAGTGCTCCCATAATAACAGCGATATCCACAGTGCTCCCATAATAACAGTGACATCCACAGTGCTCCATAATAACTGTGACATCCACAGTGCTCCCATAATAACAGTGATATCCACAGTGCTCCCATAATAACAGTGACATCCACAGTGCTCCCATAACAGTGACATCCACAGTGCCCCCATAATAACAGTGATATCCACAGTGCTCCCATAATAACAGTGACATCCACAGTGCTCCCATAATAACAGTGACATCCACAGTGCTCCCATAATAACAGTGACATCCACAGTGCTCCCATAATAACAGTGACATCCACAGTGCTCCCATAATAACAGCGACATCCACAGTGCCCCCATAATAACAGTGATATCCACAGTGCTCCCATAATAACAGCGACATCCACAGTGCTCCCATAATAACAGCGACATCCACAGTGCCCCCATAATAACAGCGACATCCACAGTGCTCCCATAATAACAGCGACATCCACAGTGCCCCCATAATAACAGTGACATCCACAGTGCTCCCATAATAACAGCGACATCCACAGTGCTCCCATAATAACAGTGATATCCACAGTGCTCCTATAATAACAGTGACATCCACAGTGCTCCCATAATAACAGCGACATCCACAGTGCCCCCATAATAACAGCGACATCCACAGTGCCCCCATAATAACAGTGATATCCACAGTGCTCCCATAATAACAGTGACATCCACAGTGCTCCCATAATAACAGCGATATCCACAGTGCTCCCATAATAACAGCGACATCCACAGTGCCCCCATAATAACAGCGACATCCACAGTGCCCCCATAATAACAGTGATATCCACAGTGCCCCCATAATAACAGCGACATCCACAGTGCCCCCATAATAACAGTGATATCCACAGTGCTCCCATAATAACAGTGATATCCACAGTGCTCCCATAATAACAGTGACATCCACAGTGCTCCCATAACAGTGACATCCACAGTGCTCCCATAATAACAGTGATATCCACAGTGCTCCCATAATAACAGTAACATCCACAGTGCTCCCATAACAGTGACATCCACAGTGCTCCCATAATAACAGTGATATCCACAGTGCTCCCATAATAACAGTGACATCCACAGTGCTCCCATAATAACAGTGACATCCACAGTGCTCCATAATAACAGTGACATCCACAGTGCTCCCATAATAACAGTGACATCCACAGTGCTCCCATAATAACAGTGACATCCACAGTGCTCCATAATAACAGTGATATCCACAGTGCTCCCATAATAACAGTGACATCCACAGTGCTCCCATAATAACAGTGATATCCACAGTGCCCCCATAATAACAGTGACATCCACAGTGCTCCCATAATAACAGTGACATCCACAGTGCTCCCATAATAACAGTGACATCCACAGTGCCCCCATAATAACAGCGATATCCACAGTGCCCCCATAATAACAGTGACATCCACAGTGCTCCCATAATAACAGTGACATCCACAGTGCTCCCATAATAACAGTGATATCCACAGTGCACCCATAATAACAGTGACATCCACAGTGCTCCCATAATAACAGTGACATCCACAGTGCCCCCATAATAACAGTGACATCCACAGTGCCCCCATAATAACAGTGATATCCACAGTGCTCCCATAATAACAGTGATATCCACAGTGCTCCCATAATAACAGTGATATCCACAGTGCCCCCATAATAACAGTGACATCCACAGTGCCCCCATAATAACAGTGATATCCACAGTGCCCCCATAATAACAGTGATATCCACAGTGCTCCCATAATAACAGTGATATCCACAGTGCCCCCATAATAACAGTGACATCCACAGTGCTCCCATAATAACAGTGACATCCACAGTGCTCCATAATAACAGTGATATCCACAGTGCTCCCATAATAACAGTGATATCCACAGTGCCCCCATAATAACAGCGATATCCACAGTGCCCCCATAATAACAGCGATATCCACAGTGCTCCCATAATAACAGCGATATCCACAGTGCCCCCATAATAACAGCGATATCCACAGTGCTCCCATAATAACAGCGATATGCACAGTGCTCCCATAATAACAGTGACATCCACAGTGCTCCCATAATAACAGTGATATCCACAGTGCCCCCATAATAACAGTGATATCTACAGTGCCCCCCATAATAACAGTGATATCCACAGTGCTCCCATAATAACAGTGATATCTACAGTGCTCCCATAATAACAGTGATATCCACAGTGCTCCCATAATAACAGCGATATGCACAGTGCTCCCATAATAACAGTGATATCCACAGTGCTCCCATAATAACAGTGACATCCACAGTGCTCCCATAATAACAGTGATATCCACAGTGCCCCCATAATAACAGTGATATCTACAGTGCCCCCCATAATAACAGTGATATCCACAGTGCTCCCATAATAACAGTGACATCCACAGTGCTCCCATAATAACAGCGATATCCACAGTGCCCCATAAGAACAGTGACATCCACAGTGCCCCCCATAATAACAGTGATATCCACAGTGCTCCCATAATAACAATGACATCCACAGTGCTCCCATAATAACAGTGATATCCACAGTGCTCTCATAATAACAGTGACATCCACAGTGCTCCCATAATAACAGTGATATCTACAGTGCCCCCCATAATAACAGTGATATCCACAGTGCTCCCATAACAGTGACATCCACAGTGCTTCCATAATAACAGTGATATCCACAGTGCTCCCATAATAACAGTGACATCCACAGTGCTCCCATAATAACAGTGACATCCACAGTGCTCCCATAATAACAGTGATATCCACAGTGCTCCCATAATAACAGTGACATCCACAGTGCCCCCATAATAACAGTGATATCCACAGTGCCCCCATAATAACAGTGATATCCACAGTGCTTCCATAATAACAGTGACATCCACAGTGCCCCCATAATAACAGTGATATCCACAGTGCTCCCATAATAACAGTGATATCCACAGTGCCCCCATAATAACAGTGATATCCACAGTGCTTCCATAATAACAGTGATATCCACAGTGCTCCCATAATAACAGTGACATCCACAGTGCTCCCATAATAACAGCGACATCCACAGTGCTCCCATAATAACAGTGACATCCACAGTGCTCCCATAATAACAGCGACATCCACAGTGCTCCCATAATAACAGCGACATCCACAGTGCCCCCATAATAACAGTGACATCCACAGTGCTCCCATAATAACAGTGACATCCACAGTGTCCCCATAATAACAGCGACATCCACAGTGCTCCCATAATAACAGCGACATCCACAGTGCTCCCATAATAACAGCGACATCCACAGTGCCCCCATAATAACAGTGATATCCACAGTGCTCTCATAATAACAGTGACATCCACAGTGCCCCCATAATAACAGTGATATCCACAGTGCTCCCATAATAACAGTGACATCCACAGTGCTCCCATAATAACAGTGATATCCACAGTGCTCCCATAATAACAGTGATATCTACAGTGCCCCCATAATAACAGTGATATCCACAGTGCTCCCATAATAACAGTGATATCCACAGTGCTCTCATAATAACAGTGACATCCACAGTGCCCCCATAATAACAGTGATATCCACAGTGCTCTCATAATAACAGTGACATCCACAGTGCCCCCATAATAACAGTGATATCCACAGTGCTCCCATAATAACAGTGACATCCACAGTGCTCCCATAATAACAGTGATATCCACAGTGCTCCCATAATAACAGTGATATCCACAGTGCTCCCATAATAACAGTGATATCCACAGTGCCCCCATAATAACAGTGACATCCACAGTGCTCCCATAATAACAGTGACATCCACAGTGCTCCCATAATAACAGTGATATCCACAGTGCCCCCATAATAACAGTGACATCCACAGTGCTCCCATAATAACAGTGACATCCACAGTGCTCCCATAATAACAGTGATATCCACAGTGCTCCCATAATAACAGTGACATCCACAGTGCCCCCATAATAACAGTGATATCCACAGTGCCCCCATAATAACAGTGATATCCACAGTGCCCCCATAATAACAGTGACATCCACAGTGCTCCCATAATAACAGTGACATCCACAGTGCTCCCATAATAACAGTGATATCCACAGTGCTCCCATAATAACAGTGACATCCACAGTGCCCCCATAATAACAGTGATATCCACAGTGCCCCCATAATAACAGTGATATCCACAGTGCTCCCATAATAACAGTGATATCCACAGTGCCCCCATAATAACAGTGACATCCACAGTGCCCCCATAATAACAGTGACATCCACAGTGCCCCCATAATAACAGTGATATCCACAGTGCTCCCATAATAACAGTGATATCCACAGTGCCCCCATAATAACAGTGATATCCACAGTGCTCCCATAATAACAGTGACATCCACAGTGCTCCCATAATAACAGTGACATCCACAGTGCTCCCATAATAACAGTGACATCCACAGTGCTCCCATAATAACAGTGACATCCACAGTGCCCCCATAATAACAGTGATATCCACAGTGCTCCCATAATAACAGTGATATCCACAGTGCTCTCATAATAACAGTGACATCCACAGTGCCCCCATAATAACAGCGATATCCACAGTGCCCCATAATAACAGTGACATCCACAGTGCCCCCATAATAACAGTGATATCCACAGTGCTCCCATAATAACAGTGACATCCACAGTGCTCCCATAATAACAGTGACATCCACAGTGCTCCCATAATAACAGTGATATCCACAGTGCTCCCATAATAACAGAGACATCCACAGTGCTCCCATAATAACAGTGATATCCACAGTGCCCCCATAATAACAGCGATATCCACAGTGCCCCCATAATAACAGCGATATCCACAGTGCTCCCATAATAACAGTGACATCCACAGTGCCCCCATAATAACAGTGATATCCACAGTGCTCCCATAATAACAGTGATATCCACAGTGCCCCCATAATAACAGTGATATCCACAGTGCCCCCATAATAACAGTGATATCCACAGTGCTCCCATAATAACAGAGACATCCACAGTGCTCCCATAATAACAGTGATATCCACAGTGCCCCCATAATAACAGCGATATCCACAGTGCCCCCATAATAACAGCGATATCCACAGTGCTCCCATAATAACAGTGACATCCACAGTGCTCCCATAATAACAGTGACATCCACAGTGCCCCCATAATAACAGTGATATCCACAGTGCTCCCATAATAACAGTGACATCCACAGTGCTCCCATAATAACAGTGACATCCACAGTGCCCCCATAATAACAGTGATATCCACAGTGCTCCCATAATAACAGTGACATCCACAGTGCTCCCATAATAACAGTGACATCCACAGTGCCCCCATAATAACAGCGATATCCACAGTGCTCCCATAATAACAGTGACATCCACAGTGCCCCCATAATAACAGCGATATCCACAGTGCCCCCATAATAACAGCGATATCCACAGTGCTCCCATAATAACAGCGACATCCACAGTGCTCCCATAATAACAGTGACATCCACAGTGCCCCCATAATAACAGTGATATCCACAGTGCTCCCATAATAACAGTGATATCCACAGTGCTTCCATAATAACAGTGATATCCACAGTGCCCCCATAATAACAGTGACATCCACAGTGCTCCCATAATAACAGTGACATCCACAGTGCCCCCATAATAACAGTGACATCCACAGTGCTCCATAATAACAGTGATATCCACAGTGCTTCCATAATAACAGTGATATCCACAGTGCCCCCATAATAACAGTGACATCCACAGTGCCCCCATAATAACAGTGACATCCACAGTGCTCCCATAATAACAGTGACATCCACAGTGCTCCCATAATAACAGTGATATCCACAGTGCTCCCATAATAACAGTGACATCCACAGTGCTCCCATAATAACAGTGACATCCACAGTGCCCCCATAATAACAGTGATATCCACAGTGCCCCCATAATAACAGTGACATCCACAGTGCTCCCATAATAACAGTGACATCCACAGTGCTCCCATAATAACAGCGATATCCACAGTGCTCCCATAATAACAGTGATATCCACAGTGCTCCCATAATAACAGTGATATCCACAGTGCTTCCATAATAACAGTGATATCCACAGTGCCCCCATAATAACAGTGACATCCACAGTGCTCCCATAATAACAGTGACATCCACAGTGCTCCCATAATAACAGTGACATCCACAGTGCCCCCATAATAACAGTGACATCCACAGTGCTCCCATAATAACAGTGATATCCACAGTGCTCCCATAATAACAGTGACATCCACAGTGCTCCCATAATAACAGTGACATCCACAGTGCTCCCATAATAACAGTGACATCCACAGTGCCCCCATAATAACAGTGATATCCACAGTGCTCCCATAATAACAGTGACATCCACAGTGCTCCCATAATAACAGTGACATCCACAGTGCTCCCATAATAACAGTGACATCCACAGTGCTCCCATAATAACAGTGATATCCACAGTGCTCCCATAATAACAGTGACATCCACAGTGCCCCCATAATAACAGTGATATCCACAGTGCTTCCATAATAACAGTGATATCCACAGTGCTCCCATAATAACAGTGACATCCACAGTGCCCCCATAATAACAGTGATATCCACAGTGCCCCCATAATAACAGTGATATCCACAGTGCCCCCATAATAACAGTGATATCCACAGTGCCCCCATAATAACAGTGACATCCACAGTGCTCCCATAATAACAGTGACATCCACAGTGCTCCCATAATAACAGTGACATCCACAGTGCTCCCATAATAACAGTGACATCCACAGTGCTCCCATAATAACAGTGACATCCACAGTGCTCCCATAATAACAGTGACATCCACAGTGCTCCCATAATAACAGTGACATCCACAGTGCTCCCATTATAACAGTGACATCCACAGTGCTCCCATAATAACAGTGACATCCACAGTGCTCCCATAATAACAGTGATATCCACAGTGCTCCCATAATAACAGTGACATCCACAGTGCTCCCATAATAACAGTGACATCCACAGTGCCCCCATAATAACAGTGATATCCACAGTGCCCCCATAATAACAGTGACATCCACAGTGCTCCCATAATAACAGTGACATCCACAGTGCTCCCATAATAACAGTGACATCCACAGTGCTCCCATAATAACAGTGACATCCACAGTGCTCCCATAATAACAGTGACATCCACAGTGCCCCCATAATAACAGTGACATCCACAGTGCCCCCATAATAACAGTGATATCCACAGTGCCCCCATAATAACAGTGATATCCACAGTGCCCCCATAATAACAGTGATATCCACAGTGCTCCCATAATAACAGCGACATCCACAGTGCCCCCATAATAACAGTGATATCCACAGTGCCCCCATAATAACAGTGACATCCACAGTGCCCCCATAATAACAGTGATATCCACAGTGCCCCCATAATAACAGTGATATCCACAGTGCCCCCATAATAACAGTGACATCCACAGTGCTCCCATAATAACAGTGACATCCACAGTGCTCCCATAATAACAGTGACATCCACAGTGCTCCCATAATAACAGTGACATCCACAGTGCTCCCATAATAACAGTGACATCCACAGTGCCCCCATAATAACAGTGACATCCACAGTGCCCCCATAATAACAGTGATATCCACAGTGCCCCCATAATAACAGTGATATCCACAGTGCCCCCATAATAACAGTGACATCCACAGTGCCCCCATAATAACAGTGATATCCACAGTGCCCCCATAATAACAGTGATATCCACAGTGCCCCCATAATAACAGTGACATCCACAGTGCCCCCATAATAACAGTGATATCCACAGTGCCCCCATAATAACAGTGATATCCACAGTGCCCCCATAATAACAGTGACATCCACAGTGCTCCCATAATAACAGTGACATCCACAGTGCTCCCATAATAACAGTGACATCCACAGTGCCCCCATAATAACAGTGACATCCACAGTGCTCCCATAATAACAGTGATATCCACAGTGCTCCCATAATAACAGTGACATCCACAGTGCTCCCATAATAACAGTGACATCCACAGTGCTCCCATAATAACAGTGATATCCACAGTGCCCCCATAATAACAGTGACATCCACAGTGCCCCCATAATAACAGTGATATCCACAGTGCTCCCATAATAACAGTGACATCCACAGTGCTCCCATAATAACAGTGACATCCACAGTGCTCCCATAATAACAGTGACATCCACAGTGCTCCCATAATAACAGTGATATCCACAGTGCTTCCATAATAACAGTGATATCCACAGTGCTCCCATAATAACAGTGATATCCACAGTGCCCCCATAATAACAGTGACATCCACAGTGCCCCCATAATAACAGTGACATCCACAGTGCCCCCATAATAACAGTGATATCCACAGTGCTCCCATAATAACAGTGATATCCACAGTGCTCCCATAATAACAGTGATATCCACAGTGCTCCCATAATAACAGTGACATCCACAGTGCTCCCATAATAACAGTGACATCCACAGTGCTCCCATAATAACAGTGACATCCACAGTGCCCCCATAATAACAGTGATATCCACAGTGCTCCCATAATAACAGTGATATCCACAGTGCTCCCATAATAACAGCGACATCCACAGTGCCCCCATAATAACAGTGATATCCACAGTGCTCCCATAATAACAGTGACATCCACAGTGCTCCCATAATAACAGTGACATCCACAGTGCCCCCATAATAACAGTGATATCCACAGTGCCCCCATAATAACAGTGATATCCACAGTGCTCCCATAATAACAGTGACATCCACAGTGCCCCCATAATAACAGTGATATCCACAGTGCCCCCATAATAACAGTGATATCCACAGTGCTCCCATAATAACAGTGATATCCACAGTGCTCCCATAATAACAGCGACATCCACAGTGCCCCCATAATAACAGTGATATCCACAGTGCTCCCATAATAACAGTGACATCCACAGTGCTCCCATAATAACAGCGACATCCACAGTGCCCCCATAATAACAGTGATATCCACAGTGCTCCCATAATAACAGTGACATCCACAGTGCTCCCATAATAACAGTGATATCCACAGTGTTCCCATAATAACAGTGACATCCACAGTGCTCCCATAATAACAGTGATATCCACAGTGCCCCCATAATAACAGTGATATCCACAGTGCTCCCATAATAACAGTGACATCCACAGTGCTCCCATAATAACAGTGATATCCACAGTGTTCCCATAATAACAGCGACATCCACAGTGCTCCCATAATAACAGTGACATCCTCAGTGCTCCCATAATAACAGTGACATCCACAGGGCCCCCATAATAACAGTGACATCCACAGTGCTCCCATAATAACAGTGATATCCACAGTGCCCCCATAATAACAGTGATATCCACAGTGCTCCCATAATAACAGTGACATCCTCAGTGCTCCCATAATAACAGCGACATCCACAGTGCTCCCATAATAACAGTGACATCCACAGTGCTCCATAATAACAGTGACATCCACAGGGCCCCCATAATAACAGTGACATCCACAGTGCTCCCATAATAACAGCGACATCCACAGTGCCCCCATAATAACAGTGATATCCACAGTGCTCCCATAATAACAGTGACATCCTCAGTGCTCCCATAATAACAGCGACATCCACAGTGCTCCCATAATAACAGTGACATCCACAGTGCTCCATAATAACAGTGACATCCACAGTGCTCCCATAATAACAGTGACATCCACAGTGCTCCATAATAACAGTGACATCCACAGTGCTCCCATAATAACAGTGACATCCACTGTGCTCCATAATAACAGCGACATCCACAGTGCTCCATAATAACAGTGACATCCACAGTGCTCCCATAATAACAGTGATATCCACAGTGCCCCCATAATAACAGTGACATCCACAGTGCCCCCATAATAACAGTGACATCCACAGTGCCCCCATAATAACAGTGATATCCACAGTGCCCCCATAATAACAGTGACATCCACAGTGCCCCCATAATAACAGTGACATCCACAGTGCCCCCATAATAACAGTGACATCCACAGTGCCCCCATAATAACAGTGATATCCACAGTGCTCCCATAATAACAGTGATATCCACAGTGCTCCCATAATAACAGTGACATCCACAGTGCTCCCATAATAACAGTGACATCCACAGTGCTCCCATAATAACAGTGACATCCACAGTGCCCCCATAATAACAGTGATATCCACAGTGCTCCCATAATAACAGTGATATCCACAGTGCTCCCATAATAACAGTGACATCCACAGTGCTCCCATAATAACAGCGACATCCACAGTGCTCCCATAATAACAGTGACATCCACAGTGCTCCCATAATAACAGTGATATCCACAGTGCTCCCATAATAACAGTGATATCCACAGTGCCCCCATAATAACAGTGACATCCACATTGTCCCCATAATAACAGTGACATCCACAGTGCTCCCATAATAACAGTGACATCCACATTGTCCCCATAATAACAGTGATATCCACAGTGCTCCCATAATAACAGTGATATCCACAGTGCTCCCATAATAACAGTGACATCCACAGTGCTCCCATAATAACAGTGATATCCACAGTGCTCCCATAATAACAGCGACATCCACAGTGCCCCCATAATAACAGCGACATCCACAGTGCTCCCATAATAACAGTGACATCCACAGTGCTCCCATAATAACAGCGACATCCACAGTGCTCCCATAATAACAGTGACATCCACAGTGCCCCCATAATAACAGTGATATCCACAGTGCTCCCATAATAACAGTGACATCCACAGTGCCCCCATAATAACAGTGACATCCACAGTGCCCCCATAATAACAGTGATATCCACAGTGCTCCCATAATAACAGTGATATCCACAGTGCCCCCATAATAACAGTGATATCCACAGTGCTCCCATAATAACAGTGACATCCACAGTGCCCCCATAATAACAGTGATATCCACAGTGCTCCCATAATAACAGTGATATCCACAGTGCTCCCATAATAACAGTGACATCCACAGTGCCCCCATAATAACAGTGACATCCACAGTGCCCCCATAATAACAGTGATATCCACAGTGCTCCCATAATAACAGTGATATCCACAGTGCTCCCATAATAACAGTGATATCCACAGTGCTCCCATAATAACAGTGACATCCACAGTGCTCCCATAATAACAGTGACATCCACAGTGCTCCCATAATAACAGTGACATCCACAGTGCTCCCATAATAACAGTGACATCCACAGTGCCCCCATAATAACAGTGATATCCACAGTGCTCCCATAATAACAGTGATATCCACAGTGCTCCCATAATAACAGTGACATCCACAGTGCTCCCATAATAACAGTGATATCCACAGTGCCCCCATAATAACAGTGATATCCACAGTGCTCCCATAATAACAGTGACATCCACAGTGCTCCCATAATAACAGTGATATCCACAGTGCTCCCATAATAACAGTGACATCCACAGTGCTCCCATAATAACAGTGATATCCACAGTGCCCCCATAATAACAGTGATATCCACAGTGCTCCCATAATAACAGTGACATCCACAGTGCTCCCATAATAACAGTGATATCCACAGTGCCCCCATAATAACAGTGACATCCACAGTGCTCCCATAATAACAGTGATATCCACAGTGCTCCCATAATAACAGTGATATCCACAGTGCCCCCATAATAACAGTGACATCCACAGTGCCCCCATAATAACAGTGATATCCACAGTGCTCCCATAATAACAGTGACATCCACAGTGCTCCCATAATAACAGTGATATCCACAGTGCTCCCATAATAACAGTGACATCCACAGTGCTCCCATAATAACAGTGATATCCACAGTGCTCCCATAATAACAGTGACATCCACAGTGCTCCCATAATAACAGCGACATCCACAGTGCTCCCATAATAACAGTGACATCCACAGTGCTCCATAATAACAGTGACATCCACAGTGCCCCCATAATAACAGTGATATCCACAGTGCCCCCATAATAACAGTGACATCCACAGTGCCCCCATAATAACAGTGACATCCACAGTGCCCCCATAATAACAGTGATATCCACAGTGCTCCCATAATAACAGTGATATCCACAGTGCTCCCATAATAACAGTGACATCCACAGTGCTCCCATAATAACAGTGACATCCACAGTGCTCCCATAATAACAGTGACATCCACAGTGCCCCCATAATAACAGTGATATCCACAGTGCTCCCATAATAACAGTGACATCCACAGTGCTCCCATAATAACAGTGATATCCACAGTGCTTCCATAATAACAGTGATATCCACAGTGCCCCCATAATAACAGTGACATCCACAGTGCTCCCATAATAACAGTGATATCCACAGTGCTCCCATAATAACAGTGATATCCACAGTGCCCCCATAATAACAGTGATATCCACAGTGCTCCCATAATAACAGTGATATCCACAGTGCTTCCATAATAACAGTGACATCCACAGTGCCCCCATAATAACAGTGATATCCACAGTGCTCCCATAATAACAGTGACATCCACAGTGCTCCCATAATAACAGTGATATCCACAGTGTTCCCATAATAACAATGACATCCACAGTGCTCCCATAATAATAGTGATATCCACAGTGCCCCCATAATAACAGTGACATCCACAGTGCTCCCATAATAACAGTGACATCCACAGTGCTCCCATAATAATAGTGATATCCACAGTGCTCCCATAATAACAGTGACATCCACAGTGCCCCCATAATAACAGTGACATCCACAGTGCTCCCATAATAACAGTGATATCCACAGTGCTCCCATAATAACAGTGATATCCACAGTGCTCCCATAATAACAGTGACATCCACAGTGCCCCCATAATAACAGTGATATCCACAGTGCTCCCATAATAACAGTGACATCCACAGTGCCCCCATAATAACAGTGATATCCACAGTGTTCCCATAATAACAGTGACATCCACAGTGCTCCATAATAACAGTGATATCCACAGTGCCCCCATAATAACAGCGACATCCACAGTGCTCCCATAATAACAGTGATATCCACAGTGCTCCCATAATAACAGTGACATCCACAGTGCTCCCATAATAACAGTGATATCCACAGTGCTCCCATAATAACAGTGACATCCACAGTGCTCCCATAATAACAGTGACATCCACAGTGCTCCCATAATAACAGTGATATCCACAGTACCCCCATAATAACAGCGATATCCACAGTGCCCCCATAATAACAGCGATATCCACAGTGCTCCCATAATAACAGCGACATCCACAGTGCTCCCATAATAACAGTGACATCCACAGTGCCCCCATAATAACAGTGATATCCACAGTGCTCCCATAATAACAGTGACATCCACAGTGCTCCCATAATAACAGTGATATCCACAGTGCCCCCATAATAACAGCGACATCCACAGTGCCCCATAATAACAGTGACATCCACAGTGCTCCATAATAACAGTGATATCCACAGTGCCCCCATAATAACAGTGACATCCACAGTGCCCCCATAATAACAGCGACATCCACAGTGCTCCCATAATAACAGTGACATCCACAGTGCTCCCATAATAACAGTGACATCCACAGTGCTCCATAATAACAGTGACATCCACAGTGCCCCCATAATAACAGCGACATCCACAGTGCTCCCATAATAACAGTGACATCCACAGTGCCCCCATAATAACAGTGACATCCACAGTGCTCCCATAATAACAGTGACATCCACAGTGCTCCATAATAACAGTGACATCCACAGTGCCCCCATAATAACAGTGACATCCACAGTGCTCCCATAATAACAGTGATATCCACAGTGCCCCCATAATAACAGCGACATCCACAGTGCCCCCATAATAACAGCGACATCCACAGTGCTCCCATAATAACAGTGACATCCACAGTGCTCCATAATAACAGTGATATCCACAGTGCTTCCATAATAACAGTGATATCCACAGTGCTCCCATAATAACAGTGATATCCACAGTGCTCCCATAATAACAGCGATATCCACAGTGCTCCCATAATAACAGTGACATCCACAGTGCCCCCATAATAACAGTGATATCCACAGTGCTCCCATAATAACAGCGATATCCACAGTGCCCCCATAATAACAGCGACATCCACAGTGCCCCCATAATAACAGTGACATCCACAGTGCTCCCATAATAACAGTGATATCCACAGTGCCCCCATAATAACAGCGACATCCACAGTGCTCCCATAATAACAGTGATATCCACAGTGCTCCCATAATAACAGCGACATCCACAGTGCTCCCATAATAACAGTGACATCCACAGTGCTCCCATAATAACAGTGATATCCACAGTGCTTCCATAATAACAGTGATATCCACAGTGCTTCCATAATAACAGTGACATCCACAGTGCCCCCATAATAACAGTGATATCTACAGTGCTCCATAATAACAGTGATATCCACAGTGCTTCCATAATAACAGTGACATCCACAGTGCTCCCATAATAACAGTGATATCCACAGTGCCCCCATAATAACAGCGATATCCACAGTGCCCCCATAATAACAGTGACATCCACAGTGCTCCCATAATAACAGTGACATCCACAGTGCTCCCATAATAACAGTGATATCCACAGTGCTCCCATAATAACAGCGACATCCACAGTGCCCCCATAATAACAGTGATATCCACAGTGCTCCCATAATAACAGTGACATCCACAGTGCCCCCATAATAACAGTGACATCCACAGTGCTCCCATAATAACAGTGACATCCACAGTGCTCCCATAATAACAGTGACATCCACAGTGCCCCCATAATAACAGTGATATCCACAGTGCTCCCATAATAACAGTGACATCCACAGTGCCCCCATAATAACAGTGACATCCACAGTGCTCCCATAATAACAGTGACATCCACAGTGCTCCCATAATAACAGTGACATCCACAGTGCTCCCATAATAACAGCGACATCCACAGTGCTCCCATAATAACAGCGACATCCACAGTGCTCCCATAATAACAGCGACATCCACAGTGCCCCCATAATAACAGTGATATCCACAGTGCTCCCATAATAACAGTGACATCCACAGTGCCCCCATAATAACAGTGACATCCACAGTGCTCCCATAATAACAGTGACATCCACAGTGCTCCCATAATAACAGTGATATCCACAGTGCTCCCATAATAACAGTGACATCCACAGTGCCCCCATAATAACAGTGATATCCACAGTGCTCCCATAATAACAGTGACATCCACAGTGCTCCATAATAACAGTGATATCCACAGTGCCCCCATAATAACAGCGACATCCACAGTGCTCCCATAATAACAGTGATATCCACAGTGCCCCCATAATAACAGTGATATCCACAGTGCTCCATAATAACAGTGACATCCACAGTGCCCCCATAATAACAGCGACATCCACAGTGCTCCCATAATAACAGTGATATCCACAGTGCTCCCATAATAACAGCGACATCCACAGTGCTCCCATAACAGTGATATCCACAGTGCTCCCATAATAACAGTGACATCCACAGTGCTCCATAATAACAGTGACATCCACAGTGCCCCCATAATAACAGCGACATCCACAGTGCTCCCATAATAACAGTGACATCCACAGTGCTCCCATAATAACAGAGACATCCACAGTGCCCCCATAATAACAGTGATATCCACAGTGCTCCCATAATAACAGTGACATCCACAGTGCCCCCATAATAACAGTGATATCCACAGTGCTCCCATAATAACAGTGATATCCACAGTGCTTCCATAATAACAGTGATATCCACAGTGCTCCCATAATAACAGTGATATCCACAGTGCCCCCATAATAACAGCGACATCCACAGTGCCCCATAATAACAGTGACATCCACAGTGCTCCATAATAACAGTGATATCCACAGTGCCCCCATAATAACAGTGACATCCACAGTGCCCCCATAATAACAGCGACATCCACAGTGCTCCCATAATAACAGTGACATCCACAGTGCTCCATAATAACAGTGACATCCACAGTGCCCCCATAATAACAGTGATATCCACAGTGCCCCCATAATAACAGTGACATCCACAGTGCCCCCATAATAACAGCGACATCCACAGTGCTCCCATAATAACAGTGACATCCACAGTGCTCCCATAATAACAGTGATATCCACAGTGCTCCCATAATAACAGTGACATCCACAGTGCTCCCATAATAACAGTGACATCCACAGTGCTCCCATAATAACAGTGACATCCACAGTGCCCCCATAATAACAGTGATATCCACAGTGCTCCCATAATAACAGTGATATCCACAGTGCTCCCATAATAACAGTGACATCCACAGTGCTCCCATAATAACAGTGACATCCACAGTGCTCCCATAATAACAGTGACATCCACAGTGCCCCCATAATAACAGTGATATCCACAGTGCTCCATAATAACAGTGACATCCACAGTGCCCCCATAATAACAGTGATATCCACAGTGCTCCCATAATAACAGTGACATCCACAGTGCCCCCATAATAACAGTGATATCCACAGTGCTCCCATAATAACAGTGACATCCACAGTGCTCCCATAATAACAGTGATATCCACAGTGCTCCCATAATAACAGTGATATCCACAGTGCCCCCATAATAACAGTGATATCCACAGTGCTCCCATAATAACAGTGATATCCACAGTGCCCCCATAATAACAGTGACATCCACAGTGCCCCCATAATAACAGAGACATCCACAGTGCCCCCATAATAACAGTGATATCCACAGTGCCCCCATAATAACAGTGATATCCACAGTGCTCCCATAATAACAGTGACATCCACAGTGCTCCCATAATAACAGTGACATCCACAGTGCTCCATAATAACAGTGCATCCACAGTGGTCCCATTATACAGTGACATCCAAAAGGCGCCATCAGTGATAAGTGATAATAACAGGACATCCACAGTGTCCCATAATACAGTGAACATCCACAGGCCATAAACAGTTCCCAGTGCTCCATAATAACTGACCAGGCCAACAGTGGCTCCCATAATAACAGCGACATCCTCAGTGCTCCCCCCCCCAATAAGTGATATCCACAGTGCTCCCATAATAACAGCGACATCCACAGTGCTCCCATAATAACAGCGACATCCACAGTGCTCCCATAATAACAGTGATATCCACAGTGCTCCCATAATAACAGCGACATCCACAGTGCTCCCATAATAACAGTGACATCCACAGTGCTCCCATAATAACAGTGACATCCACAGTGCCCCCATAATAACAGTGACATCCACAGTGCTCCCATAATAACAGTGATATCCACAGTGCTCCCATAATAACAGTGATATCCACAGTGCCCCCATAATAACAGTGATATCCACAGTGCTCCCATAATAACAGTGATATCCACAGTGCCCCCATAATAACAGTGACATCCACAGTGCCCCCATAATAACAGAGACATCCACAGTGCCCCCATAATAACAGTGATATCCACAGTGCCCCCATAATAACAGTGATATCCACAGTGCTCCCATAATAACAGTGACATCCACAGTGCTCCCATAATAACAGTGACATCCACAGTGCTCCCATAATAACAGCGACATCCACAGTGCTCCCATAATAACAGCGACATCCACAGTGCTCCCATAATAACAGTGACATCCACAGTGCCCCCATAATAACAGTGATATCCACAGTGCTCCCATAATAACAGCGACATCCACAGTGCTCCCATAATAACAGCGACATCCACAGTGCTCCCATAATAACAGTGACATCCACAGTGCTCCCATAATAACAGCGACATCCACAGTGCTCCCATAATAACAGTGACATCCACAGTGCTCCCATAATAACAGTGATATCCACAGTGCTCCCATAATAACAGTGACATCCACAGTGCCCCCATAATAACAGTGACATCCACAGTGCTCCCATAATAACAGTGACATCCACAGTGCTCCCATAATAACAGCGACATCCACAGTGCTCCCCATAATAACAGTGACATCCACAGTGCTCCCATAATAACAGTGACATCCACAGTGCTCCCATAATAACAGTGATATCCACAGTGCCCCATAATAACAGTGATATCCACAGTGCTCCCATAATAACAGCGACATCCACAGTGCTCCCATAATAACAGTGACATCCACAGTGCCCCCATAATAACAGTGATATCCACAGTGCTCCCATAATAACAGCGACATCCACAGTGCTCCCATAATAACAGCGACATCCACAGTGCTCCCATAATAACAGTGACATCCACAGTGCTTCCATAATAACAGTGACATCCACAGTGCTCCCATAATAACAGTGACATCCACAGTGCTCCCATAATAACAGTGATATCCACAGTGCTCCCATAATAACAGTGACATCCACAGTGCCCCCATAATAACAGTGACATCCACAGTGCTCCCATAATAACAGTGACATCCACAGTGCCCCCATAATAACAGTGACATCCACAGTGCTCCCATAATAACAGTGACATCCACAGTGCTCCCATAATAACAGTGACATCCACAGTGCTCCCATAATAACAGTGACATCCACAGTGCTCCCATAATAACAGTGACATCCACAGTGCCCCCATAATAACAGCGACATCCACAGTGCTCCCATAATAAGTGACATCCACAGTGCTCCCATAATAACAGTGACATCCACAGTGCTCCCATAATAACAGCGATATCCACAGTGCTCCCATAATAACAGTGACATCCACAGTGCTCCCATAATAACAGTGATATCCACAGTGCTCCCATAATAACAGTGATATCCACAGTGCTCCCATAATAACAGCGACATCCACAGTGCCCCCATAATAACAGTGACATCCACAGTGCCCCCATAATAACAGTGATATCCACAGTGCTCCCATAATAACAGTGATATCCACAGTGCTCCCATAATAACAGTGACATCCACAGTGCCCCCATAATAACAGTGACATCCACAGTGCTCCCATAATAACAGTGACATCCACAGTGCCCCCATAATAACAGTGATATCCACAGTGCTCCCATAATAACAGTGATATCCACAGTGCTCCCATAATAACAGCGACATCCACAGTGCTCCCATAATAACAGTGATATCCACAGTGCTCCCATAACAGTGATATCCACAGTGCTCCCATAATAACAGTGATATCCACAGTGCTCCCATAATAACAGTGACATCCACAGTGCTCCCATAATAACAGTGATATCCACAGTGCTCCCATAATAACAGTGACATCCACAGTGCCCCCATAATAACAGTGACATCCACAGTGCTCCCATAATAACAGCGACATCCACAGTGCTCCCATAATAACAGTGACATCCACAGTGCTCCCATAATAACAGTGATATCCACAGTGCTCCCATAATAACAGTGATATCCACAGTGCTCCCATAACAGTGATATCCACAGTGCTCCCATAATAACAGTGATATCCACAGTGCTCCCATAATAACAGCGATATCCACAGTGCTCCCATAATAACAGTGACATCCACAGTGCCCCCATAATAACAGTGACATCCACAGTGCTCCCATAATAACAGTGATATCCACAGTGCTCCCATAATAACAGTGACATCCACAGTGCCCCCATAATAACAGTGACATCCACAGTGCTCCCATAATAACAGTGATATCCACAGTGCTCCCATAATAACAGTGACATCCACAGTGCTCCCATAATAACAGTGACATCCACAGTGCCCCCATAATAACAGTGACATCCACAGTGCTCCCATAATAACAGTGACATCCACAGTGCTCCCATAATAACAGTGACATCCACAGTGCCCCCATAATAACAGTGACATCCACAGTGCTCCCATAATAACAGCGACATCCACAGTGCCCCCATAATAACAGTGACATCCACAGTGCTCCCATAATAACAGTGACATCCACAGTGCTCCCATAATAACAGTGACATCCACAGTGCTCCCATAATAACAGCGACATCCACAGTGCCCCCATAATAACAGCGACATCCACAGTGCTCCCATAATAACAGTGACATCCACAGTCCCCCCATAATAACAGTGATATCCACAGTGCTCCCATAATAACAGTGACATCCACAGTGCTCCCATAATAACAGTGACATCCACAGTGCTCCCATAATAACAGTGACATCCACAGTGCTCCCATAATAACAGTGACATCCACAGTGCCCCCATAATAACAGCGACATCCACAGTGCTCCCATAATAACAGCGACATCCACAGTGCTCCCATAATAACAGCGACATCCACAGTGCTCCCATAATAACAGTGACATCCACAGTGCTCCCATAATAACAGTGACATCCACAGTGCCCCCATAATAACAGTGACATCCACAGTGCTCCCATAATAACAGCGATATCCACAGTGCCCCCATAATAACAGTGACATCCACAGTGCCCCCATAATAACAGTGATATCCACAGTGCCCCCATAATAACAGTGATATCCACAGTGCTCCCATAATAACAGTGATATCCACAGTGCTCCCATAATAACAGTGACATCCACAGTGCTCCCATAATAACAGTGACATCCACAGTTCCCCCATAATAACAGTGACATCCACAGTGCTCCCATAATAACAGCGACATCCACAGTGCTCCCATAATAACAGCGACATCCACAGTGCTCCCATAATAAGTGATATCCACAGTGCTCCCATAATAACAGTGATATCCACAGTGCCCCCATAATAACAGTGACATCCACAGTGCCCCCATAATAACAGTGACATCCACAGTGCTCCCATAATAACAGTGACATCCACAGTGCCCCATAATAACAGTGACATCCACAGTGCCCCCATAATAACAGTGACATCCACAGTGCCCCCATAATAACAGTGACATCCACAGTGCCCCCATAATAACAGTGATATCCACAGTGCTCCCATAATAACAGTGATATCCACAGTGCCCCCATAATAACAGTGATATCCACAGTGCTCCCATAATAACAGTGACATCCACAGTGCCCCCATAATAACAGTGATATCCACAGTGCTCCCATAATAAGTGATATCCACAGTGCTCCCATAATAACAGTGATATCCACAGTGCCCCCATAATAACAGTGATATCCACAGTGCTCCCATAATAACAGTGACATCCACAGTGCTCCCATAATAACAGTGACATCCACAGTGCCCCATAATAACAGTGACATCCACAGTGCCCCCATAATAACAGTGACATCCACAGTGCCCCCATAATAACAGTGATATCCACAGTGCTCCCATAATAACAGTGATATCCACAGTGCTCCCATAATAACA
Source organism: Phyllobates terribilis (assembly GCF_046119375.1). Lineage (NCBI taxonomy): Eukaryota > Metazoa > Chordata > Amphibia > Anura > Dendrobatidae > Phyllobates > Phyllobates terribilis. The sequence continues at coordinate 13,308,368 of NW_027362764.1, read as the reverse complement.
GTGATATCCACAGTGCCCCCCATAATAACAGTGATATCCACAGTGCTCCCATAATAACAGTGATATCCACAGTGCCCCCATAATAACAGCGACATCCACAGTGCTCCATAATAACAGTGACATCCACAGTGCCCCCATAATAACAGTGACATCCACAGTGCTCCCCATAATAACAGTGATATCCACAGTGCTCCCATAATAACAGTGATATCCACAGTGCCCCCATAATAACAGCGACATCCACAGTGCTCCATAATAACAGTGACATCCACAGTGCCCCCATAATAACAGTGACATCCACAGTGCTCCCATAATAACAGTGATATCCACAGTGCTCCCATAATAACAGTGATATCCACAGTGCCCCCATAATAACAGTGACATCCACAGTGCCCCATAATAACAGTGACATCCACAGTGCCCCCATAATAACAGTGACATCCACAGTGCTCCCATAATAACAGTGATATCCACAGTGCTCCCATAATAACAGTGATATCCACAGTGCCCCCATAATAACAGTGATATCCACAGTGCCCCCATAATAACAGCGACATCCACAGTGCTCCCATAATAACAGTGATATCCACAGTGCTCCCATAATAACAGTGACATCCACAGTGCCCCATAATAACAGTGATATCCACAGTGCCTCCATAATAACAGTGACATCCACAGTGCTCCCATAATAACAGTGACATCCACAGTGCCCCATAATAACAGTGATATCCACAGTGCCTCCATAATAACAGTGACATCCACAGTGCTCCCATAATAACAGTGACATCCACAGTGCTCCCATAATAACAGCGACATCCACAGTGCTCCCATAATAACAGTGATATCCACAGTGCCTCCATAATAACAGTGATATCCACAGTGCTCCCATAATAACAGTGACATCCACAGTGCTCCCATAATAACAGTGATATCCACAGTGCTCCCATAATAACAGTGATATCCACAGTGCCCCCATAATAACAGTGATATCCACAGTGCCCCCATAATAACAGTGATATCCACAGTGCTCCCATAATAACAGTGACATCCACAGTGCTCCCATAATAACAGTGATATCCACAGTGCTCCCATAATAACAGTGATATCCACAGTGCCCCCATAATAACAGTGACATCCACAGTGCTCCCATAATAACAGTGACATCCACAGTGCCCCCATAATAACAGCGACATCCACAGTGCCCCCATAATAACAGTGACATCCACAGTGCTCCCATAATAACAGTGACATCCACAGTGCTCCCATAATAACAGTGACATCCACAGTGCCCCCATAATAACAGCGACATCCACAGTGCCCCCATAATAACAGTGATATCCACAGTGCCCCCATAATAACAGTGATATCCACAGTGCCCCCATAATAACAGTGACATCCACAGTGCCCCCATAATAACAGCGACATCCACAGTGCCCCCATAATAACAGTGATATCCACAGTGCTCCCATAATAACAGTGACATCCACAGTGCTCCCATAATAACAGTGACATCCACAGTGCTCCCATAATAACAGTGACATCCACAGTGCTCCCATAATAACAGTGACATCCACAGTGCCCCCATAATAACAGTGACATCCACAGTGCTCCCATAATAACAGTGACATCCACAGTGCTCCCATAATAACAGTGACATCCACAGTGCTCCCATAATAACAGTGACATCCACAGGGCCCCCATAATAACATTGATATCCACAGTGCCCCCATAATAACAGTGACATCCACAGTCCCCCCATAATAACAGTGACATCCACAGTGCCCCCATAATAACAGTGACATCCACAGTGCCCCCATAATAACAGTGATATCCACAGTGCTCCCATAATAACAGTGATATCCACAGTGCCCCCATAATAACAGTGATATCCACAGTGCCCCCATAATAACAGTGACATCCACAGTGCTCCCATAATAACAGTGACATCCACAGTGCTCCCATAATAACAGTGACATCCACAGTGCTCCCATAATAACAGTGACATCCACAGTGCTCCCATAATAACAGTGATATCCACAGTGCTCCCATAATAACAGTGACATCCACAGGGCCCCCATAATAACAGTGATATCCACAGTGCCCCCATAATAACAGTGACATCCACAGTCCCCCCATAATAACAGTGACATCCACAGTGCCCCCATAATAACAGTGACATCCACAGTGCTCCCATAATAACAGTGATATCCACAGTGCCCCCATAATAACAGTGACATCCACAGTCCCCCCATAATAACAGTGACATCCACAGTGCTCCCATAATAACAGTGACATCCACAGTGCCCCCATAATAACAGTGACATCCACAGTGCCCCCATAATAACAGTGATATCCACAGTGCTCCCATAATAACAGTGATATCCACAGTGCCCCCATAATAACAGCGATATCCACAGTGCTCCCATAATAACAGCGACATCCACAGTGCTCCCATAATAACAGTGATATCCACAGTGCTCCCATAATAACAGCGACATCCACAGTGCTCCCATAATAACAGTGATATCCACAGTGCTCCCATAATAACAGTGACATCCACAGTGCTCCCATAATAACAGCGATATCCACAGTGCCCCCATAATAACAGTGATATCCACAGTGCTCCCATAATAACAGCGACATCCACAGTGCTCCCATAATAACAGCGACATCCACAGTGCTCCCATAATAACAGTGATATCCACAGTGCCCCCATAATAACAGTGACATCCACAGTGCTCCCATAATAACAGCGACATCCACAGTGCTCCCATAATAACAGCGACATCCACAGTGCTCCCATAATAACAGTGATATCCACAGTGCCCCCATAATAACAGTGACATCCACAGTGCCCCCATAATAACAGTGATATCCACAGTGCTCCCATAATAACAGTGATATCCACAGTGCTCCCATAATAACAGTGATATCCACAGTGCTCCCATAATAACAGTGACATCCACAGTGCCCCCATAATAACAGTGACATCCACAGTGCCCCCATAATAACAGTGATATCCACAGTGCCCCCATAATAACAGTGACATCCACAGTGCTCCATAATAACAGTGACATCCACAGTGCTCCCATAATAACAGTGATATCCACAGTGCCCCCATAATAACAGTGATATCCACAGTGCTCCCATAATAACAGTGACATCCACAGTGCTCCCATAATAACAGTGACATCCACAGTGCTCCATAATAACAGTGACATCCACAGTGCCCCATAATAACAGTGACATCCACAGTGCCCCCATAATAACAGTGATATCCACAGTGCCCCCATAATAACAGTGACATCCACAGTGCTCCATAATAACAGTGACATCCACAGTGCTCCCATAATAACAGTGATATCCACAGTGCCCCCATAATAACAGTGATATCCACAGTGCTCCCATAATAACAGTGACATCCACAGTGCTCCCATAATAACAGTGACATCCACAGTGCTCCCATAATAACAGTGACATCCACAGTGCTCCATAATAACAGTGACATCCACAGTGCCCCATAATAACAGTGACATCCACAGTGCTCCCATAATAACAGTGATATCCACAGTGCTCCATAATAACAGTGACATCCACAGTGCTCCCATAATAACAGTGACATCCACAGTGCCCCATAATAACAGTGACATCCACAGTGCTCCCATAATAACAGTGATATCCACAGTGCTCCATAATAACAGTGACATCCACAGTGCTTCCATAATAACAGCGATATCCACAGTGCTCCCATAATAACAGTGATATCCACAGTGCCCCCATAATAACAGTGACATCCACAGTGCCCCCATAATAACAGTGATATCCACAGTGCCCCCATAATAACAGTGACATCCACAGTGCTCCATAATAACAGTGACATCCACAGTGCTCCCATAATAACAGTGATATCCACAGTGCCCCCATAATAACAGTGATATCCACAGTGCTCCCATAATAACAGTGACATCCACAGTGCTCCATAATAACAGTGACATCCACAGTGCCCCCATAATAACAGTGATATCCACAGTGCCCCCATAATAACAGTGATATCCACAGTGCTCCCATAATAACAGTGATATCCACAGTGCCCCCATAATAACAGTGACATCCACAGTGCCCCCATAATAACAGTGATATCCACAGTGCCCCCATAATAACAGTGACATCCACAGTGCTCCATAATAACAGTGACATCCACAGTGCCCCCATAATAACAGTGATATCCACAGTGCCCCCATAATAACAGTGATATCCACAGTGCTCCCATAATAACAGTGACATCCACAGTGCTCCATAATAACAGTGACATCCACAGTGCTCCCATAATAACAGTGATATCCACAGTGCCCCCATAATAACAGTGATATCCACAGTGCTCCATAATAACAGTGACATCCACAGTGCTCCCATAATAACAGTGATATCCACAGTGCCCCCATAATAACAGTGATATCCACAGTCCTCCCATAATAACAGTGACATCCACAGTGCCCCATAATAACAGTGACATCCACAGTGCTCCCATAATAACAGTGATATCCACAGTCCTCCCATAATAACAGTGACATCCACAGTGCCCCATAATAACAGTGACATCCACAGTGCTCCCATAATAACAGTGATATCCACAGTGCCCCCATAATAACAGCGACATCCACAGTGCTCCCATAATAACAGTGATATCCACAGTGCTCCCATAATAACAGTGACATCCACAGTGCTCCCATAATAACAGTGACATCCACAGTGCTCCCATAATAACAGTGACATCCACAGTGCTCCCATAATAACAGTGACATCCACAGTGCTCCCATAATAACAGTGATATCCACAGTGCTCCGATAATAACAGTGATATCCACAGTGCTCCCATAATAACAGCGACATTCACAGTGCCCCCATAATAACAGTGACATCCACAGTGCTCCCATAATAACAGTGACATCCACAGTGCTCCCATAATAACAGTGACATCCACAGTGCTCCCATAATAACAGTGACATCCACAGTGCCCCCATAATAACAGTGATATCCACAGTGCCCCCATAATAACAGTGACATCCACAGTGCTCCCATAATAACAGCGATATCCACAGTGCTCCCATAATAACAGTGACATCCACAGTGCCCCATAATAACAGTGACATCCACAGTGCTCCCATAATAACAGTGATATCCACAGTGCTCCCATAATAACAGTGACATCCACAGTGCTCCCATAATAACAGTGACATCCACAGTGCTCCCATAATAACAGTGACATCCACAGTGCTCCCATAACAGCGACATCCACAGTGCCCCCATAATAACAGTGACATCCACAGTGCTACCATAATAACAGTGACATCCACAGTGCTCCCATAATAACAGTGATATCCACAGTGCTCCCATAATAACAGTGATATCCACAGTGCTCCCATAATAACAGTGACATCCACAGTGCTCCCATAATAACAGTGACATCCACAGTGCTCCCATAATAACAGTGATATCCACAGTGCTCCCATAATAACAGCGACATCCACAGTGCTCCCATAATAACAGTGATATCCACAGTGCTCCCATAATAACAGTGACATCCACAGTGCTCCCATAATAACAGTGATATCCACAGTGCTCCCATAATAACAGTGACATCCACAGTGCTCCCATAATAACAGTGATATCCACAGTGCTCCCATAATAACAGTGATATCCACAGTGCTCCCATAATAACAGTGACATCCACAGTGCCCCCATAATAACAGTGATATCCACAGTGCTCCCATAATAACAGTGATATCCACAGTGCTCCCATAATAACAGTGACATCCACAGTGCTCCCATAATAACAGTGATATCCACAGTGCTCCCATAATAACAGTGATATCCACAGTGCTCCCATAATAACAGTGACATCCACAGTGCCCCCATAATAACAGTGATATCCACAGTGCTCCCATAATAACAGTGATATCCACAGTGCTCCCATAATAACAGTGATATCCACAGTGCCCCCATAATAACAGTGACATCCACAGTGCTCCCATAATAACAGTGATATCCACAGTGCTCCCATAATAACAGTGATATCCACAGTGCTCCCATAATAACAGTGACATCCACAGTGCCCCCATAATAACAGTGATATCCACAGTGCCCCCATAATAACAGTGATATCCACAGTGCTCCCATAATAACAGTGATATCCACAGTGCCCCCATAATAACAGTGATATCCACAGTGCTCCCATAATAACAGTGATATCCACAGTGCTCCCATAATAACAGTGATATCCACAGTGCCCCCATAATAACAGTGATATCCACAGTGCTCCCATAATAACAGTGATATCCACAGTGCTCCCATAATAACAGTGATATCCACAGTGCTCCCATAATAACAGTGATATCCACAGTGCTCCCATAATAACAGTGACATCCACAGTGCCCCCATAATAACAGTGATATCCACAGTGCTCCCATAATAACAGTGATATCCACAGTGCTCCCATAATAACAGTGATATCCACAGTGCTCCCATAATAACAGTGATATCCACAGTGCTCCCATAATAACAGTGACATCCACAGTGCTCCCATAATAACAGTGATATCCACAGTGCTCCCATAATAACAGTGACATCCACAGTGCTCCCATAATAACAGTGACATCCACAGTGCCCCCATAATAACAGTGACATCCACAGTGCTCCCATAATAACAGTGATATTCACAGTGCTCCCATAATAACAGCGACATCCACAGTGCTCCCATAATAACAGTGATATTCACAGTGCTCCCATAATAACAGTGATATTCACAGTGCCCCCATAATAACAGTGATATCCACAGTGCCCCCATAATAACAGTGATATCCACAGGGCTCCCATAATAACAGTGACATCCACAGTGCTCCCATAATAACAGCGATATCCACAGTGCTCCCATAATAACAGTGATATCCACAGGGCTCCCATAATAACAGTGACATCCACAGTGCTCCCATAATAACAGCGATATCCACAGTGCTCCCATAATAACAGTGATATCCACAGTGCTCCCATAATAACAGTGACATCCACAGTGCTCCCATAATAACAGTGATATCCACAGTGCTCCCATAATAACAGTGACATCCACAGGGCTCCCATAATAACAGTGATATCCACAGTGCTCCCATAATAACAGTGACATCCACAGTGCCCCCATAATAACAGCGATATCCACAGGGCTCCCATAATAACAGTGACATCCACAGGGCTCCCATAATAACAGCGATATCCACAGTGCTCCCATAATAACAGTGACATCCACAGGGCTCCCATAATAACAGTGATATCCACAGTGCTCCCATAATAACAGCGATATCCACAGTGCTCCCATAATAACAGTGATATCCACAGTGCCCCCATAATAACAGTGACATCCACAGTGCTCCCATAATAACAGTGACATCCACAGTGCCCCCATAATAACAGCGATATCCACAGTGCTCCCATAATAACAGTGACATCCACAGGGCTCCCATAATAACAGTGATATCCACAGTGCTCCCATAATAACAGTGACATCCACAGTGCCCCCATAATAACAGTGACATCCACAGGGCTCCCATAATAACAGTGACATCCACAGTGCTCCCATAATAACAGTGACATCCACAGGGCTCCCATAATAACAGTGACATCCACAGTGCTCCCATAATAACAGTGACATCCACAGTGCCCCCATAATAACAGTGACATCCACAGTGCTCCCATAATAACAGCGACATCCACAGTGCTCCCATAATAACAGTGACATCCACAGTGCCCCCATAATAACAGTGACATCCACAGTGCTCCCATAATAACAGTGACATCCACAGTGCCCCCATAATAACAGTGATATCCACAGTGCCCCCATAATAACAGCGACATCCACAGTGCTCCCATAATAACAGCGACATCCACAGTGCTCCCATAATAACAGCGATATCCACAGTGCTCCCATAATAACAGTGATATCCACAGTGCTCCCATAATAACAGCGATATCCACAGTGCTCCCATAATAACAGCGATATCCACAGTGCCCCCATAATAACAGTGACATCCACAGTGCTCCCATAATAACAGCGATATCCACAGTGCTCCCATAATAACAGTGATATCCACAGTGCTCCCATAATAACAGTGACATCCACAGTGCTCCCATAATAACAGTGATATCCACAGTGCTCCCATAATAACAGTGATATCCACAGTGCTCCCATAATAACAGTGACATCCACAGTGCTCCCATAATAACAGTGATATCCACAGTGCTCCCATAATAACAGTGATATCCACAGTGCCCCCATAATAACAGTGACATCCACAGTGCTCCCATAATAACAGTGACATCCACAGTGCTCCCATAATAACAGTGACATCCACAGTGCTCCCATAATAACAGTGACATCCACAGTGCTCCCATAATAACAGTGACATCCACAGTGCTCCCATAATAACAGTGATATCCACAGTGCTCCCATAATAACAGTGACATCCACAGTGCTCCCATAATAACAGTGACATCCACAGTGCTCCCATAATAACAGTGATATCCACAGTGCTCTCATAATAACAGTGATATCCACAGTGCTCCCATAATAACAGTGACATCCACAGTGCTCCCATAATAACAGCGACATCCACAGTGCTCCCATAATAACAGTGACATCCACAGTGCTCCCATAATAACAGTGACATCCACAGTGCTCTCATAATAACAGTGATATCCACAGTGCTCCCATAATAACAGTGACATCCACAGTGCTCCCATAATAACAGCGATATCCACAGTGCCCCCATAATAACAGTGATATCCACAGTGCTCCCATAATAACAGTGATATCCACAGTGCTCCCATAATAACAGTGACATCCACAGTGCTCCCATAATAACAGTGATATCCACAGTGCCCCCATAATAACAGTGACATCCACAGTGCTCCCATAATAACAGTGATATCCACAGTGCCCCCATAATAACAGTGACATCCACAGTGCCCCCATAATAACAGTGATATCCACAGTGCCCCCATAATAACAGTGACATCCACAGTGCTCCCATAATAACAGTGATATCCACAGTGCCCCCATAATAACAGTGACATCCACAGTGCCCCCATAATAACAGTGACATCCACAGTGCTCCCATAATAACAGTGACATCCACAGTGCTCCCATAATAACAGTGACATCCACAGTGCCCCCATAATAACAGCGACATCCACAGTGCTCCCATAATAACAGCGACATCCACAGTGCTCCCATAATAACAGCGACATTCACAGTGCTCCCATAATAACAGTGACATCCACAGTGCTCCCATAATAACAGCGACATTCACAGTGCCCCCATAATAACAGTGACATCCACAGTGCCCCCATAATAACAGTGACATCCACAGTGCTCCCATAATAACAGTGATATCCACAGTGCTTCCATAATAACAGTGACATCCACAGTGCCCCATAATAACAGTGACATCCACAGTGCTCCCATAATAACAGCGACATCCACAGTGCCCCCATAATAACAGTGACATCCACAGTGCCCCCATAATAACAGTGATATCCACGGTGCCCCCATAATAACAGTGACATCCACAGTGCTCCCATAATAACAGCGACATCCACAGTGCCCCCATAATAACAGTGACATCCACAGTGCCCCCATAATAACAGTGATATCCACGGTGCCCCCATAATAACAGTGATATCCACAGTGCTTCCATAATAACAGTGACATCCACAGTGCCCCATAATAACAGTGACATCCACAGTGCTCCCATAATAACAGCGACATCCACAGTGCCCCCATAATAACAGCGACATTCACAGTGCCCCCATAATAACAGTGACATCCACAGTGCCCCCATAATAACAGTGACATCCACAGTGCTCCCATAATAACAGCGACATTCACAGTGCTCCCATAATAACAGTGACATCCACAGTGCTCCCATAATAACAGCGACATTCACAGTGCCCCCATAATAACAGTGATATCCACAGTGCCCCCATAATAACAGTGACATCCACAGTGCTCCCATAATAACAGTGATATCCACAGTGCTCCCATAATAACAGCGACATTCACAGTGCTCCCATAATAACAGTGACATCCACAGTGCCCCCATAATAACAGCGATATCCACAGTGCTCCCATAATAACAGTGATATCCACAGTGCTCCCATAATAACAGTGATATCCACAGTGCTCCCATAATAACAGTGACATCCACAGTGCTCCATAATAACAGTGACATCCACAGTGCCCCCATAATAACAGTGACATCCACAGTGCTCCCATAATAACAGTGATATCCACAGTGCTCCCATAATAACAGTGATATCCACAGTGCTCCCATAATAACAGTGACATCCACAGTGCTCCATAATAACAGTGATATCCACAGTGCTCCCATAATAACAGTGATATCCACAGTGCTCCCATAATAACAGTGATATCCACAGTGCCCCATAATAACAGTGACATCCACAGTGCTCCCATAATAACAGTGATATCCACAGTGCTCCCATAATAACAGTGACATCCACAGTGCTCCCATAATAACAGTGACATCCACAGTGCTCCCATAATAACAGTGATATCCACAGTGCTCCCATAATAACAGTGACATCCACAGTGCTCCCATAATAACAGCGACATTCACAGTGCCCCCATAATAACAGCGATATCCACAGTGCCCCCATAATAACAGTGACATCCACAGTGCCCCCATAATAAAAGTGATATCCACAGTGCTCCCATAATAACAGTGACATCCACAGTGCTCCCATAATAACAGTGATATCCACAGTGCCCCATAATAACAGTGACATCCACAGTGCTCCCATAATAACAGTGATATCCACAGTGCTCCCATAATAACAGTGACATCCACAGTGCTCCCATAATAACAGTGACATCCACAGTGCTCCCATAATAACAGTGATATCCACAGTGCTCCCATAATAACAGTGACATCCACAGTGCTCCCATAATAACAGCGACATTCACAGTGCCCCCATAATAACAGCGATATCCACAGTGCCCCCATAATAACAGTGACATCCACAGTGCCCCCATAATAAAAGTGATATCCACAGTGCTCCCATAATAACAGTGATATCCACAGTGCCCCATAATAACAGTGACATCCACAGTGCTCCCATAATAACAGTGATATCCACAGTGCTCCCATAATAACAGTGACATCCACAGTGCTCCCATAATAACAGTGATATCCACAGTGCCCCATAATAACAGTGACATCCACAGTGCTCCCATAATAACAGTGATATCCACAGTGCTCCCATAATAACAGTGACATCCACAGTGCTCCCATAATAACAGTGATATCCACAGTGCTCCCATAATAACAGCGACATTCACAGTGCTCCCATAATAACAGCGACATCCACAGTGCTCCCATAATAACAGTGATATCCACAGTGCTCCCATAATAACAGTGACATCCACAGTGCTCCCATAATAACAGTGACATCCACAGTGCTCCCATAATAACAGTGATATCCACAGTGCCCCATAATAACAGTGACATCCACAGTGCCCCCATAATAACAGTGACATCCACAGTGCTCCCATAATAACAGTGATATCCACAGTGCCCCATAATAACAGTGACATCCACAGTGCTCCCATAATAACAGTGATATCCACAGTGCTCCCATAATAACAGTGACATCCACAGTGCTCCCATAATAACAGTGATATCCACAGTGCCCCATAATAACAGTGATATCCACAGTGCTCCCATAATAACAGTGACATCCACAGTGCTCCCATAATAACAGTGATATCCACAGTGCCCCATAATAACAGTGATATCCACAGTGCTCCCATAATAACAGTGACATCCACAGTGCTCCCATAATAACAGTGATATCCACAGTGCCCCATAATAACAGTGACATCCACAGTGCTCCCATAATAACAGTGATATCCACAGTGCTCCCATAATAACAGTGACATCCACAGTGCTCCCATAATAACAGTGATATCCACAGTGCTCCCATAATAACAGCGACATTCACAGTGCTCCCATAATAACAGTGATATCCACAGTGCTCCCATAATAACAGTGACATCCACAGTGCTCCCATAATAACAGTGATATCCACAGTGCTCCCATAATAACAGTGACATCCACAGTGCTCCCATAATAACAGTGATATCCACAGTGCCCCATAATAACAGTGACATCCACAGTGCTCCCATAATAACAGTGACATCCACAGTGCTCCCATAATAACAGTGATATCCACAGTGCTCCCATAATAACAGTGACATCCACAGTGCTCCCATAATAACAGTGATATCCACAGTGCCCCATAATAACAGTGACATCCACAGTGCTCCCATAATAACAGTGACATCCACAGTGCTCCCATAATAACAGTGACATCCACAGTGCTCCCATAATAACAGTGATATCCACAGTGCTCCCATAATAACAGTGACATCCACAGTGCCCCATAATAACAGTGACATCCACAGTGCTCCCATAATAACAGCGACATCCACAGTGCTCCCATAATAACAGCGACATCCACAGTGCTCCCATAATAACAGTGACATCCACAGTGCTCCCATAATAACAGTGATATCCACAGTGCCCCCATAATAACAGTGATATCCACAGTGCCCCCATAATAACAGTGATATCCACAGTGCTCCCATAATAACAGTGATATCCACAGTGCTCCCATAATAACAGTGACATCCACAGTGCTCCCATAATAACAGTGATATCCACAGTGCTCCCATAATAACAGTGACATCCACAGTGCCCCCATAATAACAGTGACATCCACAGTGCTCCCATAATAACAGTGACATCCACAGTGCTCCCATAATAACAGTGATATCCACAGTGCCCCCATAATAACAGTGATATCCACAGTGCCCCCATAATAACAGTGATATCCACAGTGCTCCCATAATAACAGTGATATCCACAGTGCTCCCATAATAACAGTGACATCCACAGTGCTCCCATAATAACAGTGATATCCACAGTGCTCCCATAATAACAGTGACATCCACAGTGCCCCCATAATAACAGTGACATCCACAGTGCTCCCATAATAACAGTGATATCCACAGTGCTCCCATAATAACAGTGACATCCACAGTGCTCCCATAATAACAGTGACATCCACAGTGCCCCCATAATAACAGTGATATCCACAGTGCTCCCATAATAACAGTGACATCCACAGTGCCCCCATAATAACAGTGACATCCACAGTGCTCCCATAATAACAGCGACATCCACAGTGCTCCATAATAACAGTGATATCCACAGTGCTCCCATAATAATAGTGATATCCACAGTGCTCCCATAATAACAGTGACATCCACAGTGCTCCCATAATAACAGCGACATCCACAGTGCCCCCATAATAACAGTGACATCCACAGTGCCCCCATAATAACAGTGACATCCACAGTGCTCCATAATAACAGTGACATCCACAGTGCCCCCATAATAACAGTGACATCCACAGTGCCCCCATAATAACAGTGACATCCACAGTGCTCCCATAATAACAGCGACATCCACAGTGCCCCCATAATAACAGCGACATCCACAGTGCCCCCATAATAACAGTGATATCCACAGTGCTCCCATAATAACAGTGACATCCACAGTGCTCCCATAATAACAGTGATATCCACAGTGCTCCCATAATAACAGTGACATCCACAGTGCTCCCATAATAACAGCGACATCCACAGTGCCCCCATAATAACAGTGACATCCACAGTGCCCCCATAATAACAGTGACATCCACAGTGCTCCATAATAACAGTGATATCCACAGTGCCCCCATAATAACAGTGATATCCACAGTGCCCCCATAATAACAGCGACATCCACAGTGCTCCCATAATAACAGCGACATCCACAGTGCTCCCCATAATAACAGTGACATCCACAGTGCTCCCATAATAACAGCGACATTCACAGTGCCCCCATAATAACAGTGATATCCACAGTGCTCCCATAATAACAGTGACATCCACAGTGCCCCCATAATAACAGCGACATCCACAGTGCTCCCATAATAACAGTGACATCCACAGTGCCCCCATAATAACAGTGACATCCACAGTGCTCCCATAATAACAGTGATATCCACAGTGCTCCCATAATAACAGTGACATCCACAGTGCTCCCATAATAACAGTGACATCCACAGTGCTCCATAATAACAGTGATATCCACAGTGCTCCCATAATAATAGTGATATCCACAGTGCTCCCATAATAACAGTGACATCCACAGTGCTCCCATAATAACAGTGATATCCACAGTGCCCCCATAATAACAGTGACATCCACAGTGCTCCCATAATAACAGTGATATCCACAGTGCTCCCATAATAACTGTGACATCCACAGTGCTCCCATAATAACAGTGACATCCACAGTGCTCCCATAATAACAGTGATATCCACAGTGCTCCCATAATAACTGTGACATCCACAGTGCTCCCATAATAACAGTGACATCCACAGTGCTCCCATAATAACAGTGATATCCACAGTGCCCCCATAATAACAGTGACATCCACAGTGCTCCCATAATAACTGTGACATCCACAGTGCTCCCATAATAACAGTGATATCCACAGTGCCCCCATAATAACAGTGACATCCACAGTGCCCCCATAATAACAGTGACATCCACAGTGCTCCCATAATAACAGTGACATCCACAGTGCTCCCATAATAACAGTGATATCCACAGTGCCCCCATAATAACAGTGATATCCACAGTGCTCCCATAATAACAGTGACATCCACAGTGCTCCCATAATAACAGTGATATCCACAGTGCCCCCATAATAACAGTGACATCCACAGTGCTCCCATAATAACTGTGACATCCACAGTGCTCCCATAATAACAGTGATATCCACAGTGCCCCCATAATAACAGTGACATCCACAGTGCCCCCATAATAACAGTGACATCCACAGTGCTCCCATAATAACAGTGACATCCACAGTGCTCCCATAATAACAGTGATATCCACAGTGCCTCCATAATAACAGTGACATCCACAGTGCCCCCATAATAACAGTGACATCCACAGTGCTCCCATAATAAAAGTGAAATCCACAGTGCCCCCATAATAACAGCGACATCCACAGTGCTCCCATAATAACTGTGACATCCACAGTGCTCCCATAATAACAGTGATATCCACAGTGCTCCCATAATAACAGTGATGTCCACAGTGCTCCCATAATAACAGTGATATCCACAGTGCCCCCATAATAACAGCGACGTCCACAGTGCCCCCATAATAACAGTGACATCCACAGTGCTCCCATAATAACAGTGATATCCACAGTGCCCCCATAATAACAGCGACGTCCACAGTGCCCCCATAATAACAGTGACATCCACAGTGCTCCATAATAACAGTGATATCCACAGTGCTCCCATAATAACAGTGACATCCACAGTGCTCCCATAATAACAGTGACATCCACAGTGCTCCCATAATAACAGTGATATCCACAGTGCTCCCATAATAACAGTGATATCCACAGTGCTCCCATAATAACTGTGACATCCACAGTGCTCCCATAATAACAGTGACATCCACAGTGCTCCCATAATAACAGTGACATCCACAGTGCTCCCATAATAACAGCGACATCCACAGTGCTCCCATAATAACAGTGACATCCACAGTGCTCCCATAATAACAGTGACATCCACAGTGCTCCCATAATAACAGTGATATCCACAGTGCTCCCATAATAACAGTGATATCCACAGTGCTCCCATAATAACTGTGACATCCACAGTGCTCCCATAATAACAGTGACATCCACAGTGCTCCCATAATAACAGTGACATCCACAGTGCTCCCATAATAACAGTGACATCCACAGTGCTCCCATAATAACAGTGATATCCACAGTGCTCCCATAATAACAGTGACATCCACAGTGCTCCCATAATAACAGCGACGTCCACAGTGCTCCCATAATAACAGTGACATCCACAGTGCTCCCATAATAACAGTGATATCCACAGTGCTCCCATAATAACAGTGACATCCACAGTGCTCCCATAATAACAGTGACATCCACAGTGCTCCATAATAACAGTGATATCCACAGTGCTCCCATAATAACAGTGATATCCACAGTGCTCCCATAATAACAGTGACATCCACAGTGCTCCCATAATAACTGTGACATCCACAGTGCTCCCATAATAACAGTGACATCCACAGTGCTCCCATAATAACAGTGATATCCACAGTGCTCCCATAATAACTGTGACATCCACAGTGCTCCCATAATAACAGTGACATCCACAGTGCTCCCATAATAACAGTGATATCCACAGTGCTCCCATAATAACAGTGATATCCACAGTGCTCCCATAATAACAGTGACATCCACAGTGCCCCCATAATAACAGTGACATCCACAGTGCCCCCATAATAACAGTGACATCCACAGTGCTCCCATAATAACAGTGACATCCACAGTGCTCCCATAATAACAGTGATATCCACAGTGCTCCCATAATAACAGTGACATCCACAGTGCTCCCATAATAACAGTGACATCCAAGGTGCTCCCAAAATAACAGTGACATCCACGGTGCCCCCATAATAACAGCGACATCCACAGTGCCCCCATAATAACAGCGACATCCACAGTGCCCCATAATAACAGTGACATCCACAGTGCTCCCATAATAACAGTGATATCCACAGTGCTCCCATAATAACAGTGACATCCACAGTGCTCCCATAATAACAGTGACATCCACAGTGCTCCCATAATAACAGTGATATCCACAGTGCCCCATAATAACAGTGACATCCACAGTGCTCCATAATAACAGTGATATCCACAGTGCTCCCATAATAACAGTGACATCCACAGTGCCCCCATAATAACAGTGACATCCACAGTGCTCCCATAATAACAGTGACATCCACAGTGCTCCCATAATAACAGTGACATCCACAGTGCTCCATAATAACAGTGACATCCACAGTGCCCCATAATAACAGTGACATCCACAGTGCTCCCATAATAACAGTGACATCCACAGTGCTCCATAATAACAGTGATATCCACAGTGCCCCCATAATAACAGTGACATCCACAGTGCCCCCATAATAACAGTGACATCCACAGTGCTCCCATAATAACAGTGACATCCACAGTGCCCCCATAATAACAGTGATATCCACAGTGCTCCCATAATAACAGTGATATCCACAGTGCTCCCATAATAACAGTGATATCCACAGTGCTCCCATAATAACAGCGATATCCACAGTGCCCCCATAATAACAGTGATATCCACAGTGCCCCCATAATAACAGTGACATCCACAGTGCCCCCATAATAACAGTGATATCCACAGTGCTCCCATAATAACAGTGACATCCACAGTGCTCCCATAATAACAGCGACATCCACAGTGCCCCCATAATAACAGTGACATCCACAGTGCTCCCATAATAACAGTGACATCCACAGTGCTCCCATAATAACAGTGACATCCACAGTGCTCCCATAATAACAGCGACATCCACAGTGCCCCATAATAACAGTGACATCCACAGTGCCCCCATAATAACAGTGACATCCACAGTGCTCCCATAATAACAGTGATATCCACAGTGCTCCCATAATAACAGTGATATCCACAGTGCTCCCATAATAACAGTGACATCCACAGTGCCCCCATAATAACAGTGACATCCACAGTGCTCCCATAATAACAGTGATATCCACAGTGCTCCCATAATAACAGTGATATCCACAGTGCTCCCATAATAACAGTGATATCCACAGTGCTCCCATAATAACAGTGACATCCACAGTGCTCCCATAACAGTGACATCCACAGTGCCCCCATAATAACAGCGACATCCACAGTGCCCCATAATAACAGTGACATCCACAGTGCTCCCATAATAACAGTGACATCCACAGTGCCCCCATAATAACAGTGACATCCACAGTGCCCCCATAACAGTGACATCCACAGTGCTCCCATAATAACAGTGACATCCACAGTGCTCCCATAATAACAGTGATATCCACAGTGCCCCCATAATAACAGCGACATCCACAGTGCCCCCATAATAACAGTGATATCCACAGTGCCCCCATAATAACAGTGACATCCACAGTGCTCCCATAATAACAGTGACATCCACAGTGCTCCCATAATAACAGTGACATCCACAGTGCTCCCATAATAACAGCGATATCCACAGTGCCCCCATAATAACAGCGACATCCACAGTGCTCCCATAATAACAGTGATATCCACAGTGCCCCCATAATAACAGTGACATCCACAGTGCCCCCATAATAACAGTGACATCCACAGTGCTCCCATAATAACAGTGACATCCACAGTGCTCCCATAATAACAGTGATATCCACAGTGCCCCCATAATAACAGCGACATCCACAGTGCTCCCATAATAACAGCGACATCCACAGTGCTCCCATAATAACAGCGACATCCACAGTGCTCCCATAATAACAGCGACATCCACAGTGCTCCCATAATAACAGCGACATCCACAGTGCCCCCATAATAACAGCGACATCCACAGTGCTCCCATAATAACAGTGACATCCACAGTGCTCCCATAATAACAGTGACATCCACAGTGCCCCCATAATAACAGCGACATCCACAGTGCTCCCATAATAACAGCGACATCCACAGTGCTCCCATAATAACAGTGACATCCACAGTGCTCCCATAATAACAGTGACATCCACAGTGCCCCCATAATAACAGCGACATCCACAGTGCTCCCATAATAACAGCGACATCCACAGTGCTCCCATAATAACAGCGACATCCACAGTGCCCCCATAATAACAGCGACATCCACAGTGCTCCCATAATAACAGCGACATCCACAGTGCTCCCATAATAACAGTGACATCCACAGTGCTCCCATAATAACAGTGATATCCACAGTGCCCCCATAATAACAGTGACATCCACAGTGCCCCCATAATAACAGTGACATCCACAGTGCTCCCATAATAACAGTGACATCCACAGTGCTCCCATAATAACAGTGATATCCACAGTGCCCCCATAATAACAGCGACATCCACAGTGCTCCCATAATAACAGCGACATCCACAGTGCTCCCATAATAACAGCGACATCCACAGTGCTCCCATAATAACAGCGACATCCACAGTGCTCCCATAATAACAGCGACATCCACAGTGCCCCCATAATAACAGCGACATCCACAGTGCTCCCATAATAACAGTGACATCCACAGTGCTCCCATAATAACAGTGACATCCACAGTGCCCCCATAATAACAGCGACATCCACAGTGCTCCCATAATAACAGCGACATCCACAGTGCTCCCATAATAACAGCGATATCCACAGTGCTCCCATAATAAGTGACATCCACAGTGCCCCCATAATAACAGTGACATCCACAGTGCCCCATAATAACAGTGACATCCACAGTGCCCCCATAATAACAGTGACATCCACAGTGCCCCCATAATAACAGTGACATCCACAGTGCCCCCATAATAACAGTGACATCCACAGTGCTCCCATAATAACAGTGACATCCACAGTGCTCCCATAATAACAGTGATATCCACAGTGCCCCCATAATAACAGCGACATCCACAGTGCCCCATAATAACAGTGACATCCACAGTGCTCCCATAATAACAGCGACATCCACAGTGCTCCCATAATAACAGCGACATCCACAGTGCTCCCATAATAACAGTGATATCCACAGTGCCCCCATAATAACAGCGACATCCACAGTGCTCCCATAATAACAGTGATATCCACAGTGCCCCCATAATAACAGTGACATCCACAGTGCCCCCATAATAACAGTGACATCCACAGTGCTCCCATAATAACAGTGATATCCACAGTGCCCCCATAATAACAGCGACATCCACAGTGCTCCCATAATAACAGCGACATCCACAGTGCTCCCATAATAACAGCGACATCCACAGTGCTCCCATAATAACAGCGACATCCACAGTGCTCCCATAATAACAGCGACATCCACAGTGCCCCCATAATAACAGCGACATCCACAGTGCTCCCATAATAACAGCGACATCCACAGTGCTCCCATAATAACAGCGATATCCACAGTGCTCCCATAATAAGTGATATCCACAGTGCTCCCATAATAACAGTGATATCCACAGTGCTCCCATAATAACAGCGATATCCACAGTGCCCCCATAATAACAGTGACATCCACAGTGCCCCATAATAACAGCGATATCCACAGTGCTCCATAATAAGTGATATCCACAGTGCTCCCATAATAAGTGATATCCACAGTGCTCCCATAATAACAGTGATATCCACAGTGCTCCCATAATAACAGCGATATCCACAGTGCCCCCATAATAACAGTGACATCCACAGTGCTCCCATAATAACAGTGACATCCACAGTGCCCCCATAATAACAGTGACATCCACAGTGCCCCATAATAACAGTGATATCCACAGTGCTCCATAATAACAGTGACATCCACAGTGCCCCATAATAACAGTGACATCCACAGTGCCCCATAATAACAGTGATATCCACAGTGCTCCATAATAACAGTGATATCCACAGTGCCCCATAATAACAGTGACATCCACAGTGCCCCATAATAACAGTGACATCCACAGTGCTCCATAATAACAGTGACATCCACAGTGCCCCATAATAACAGTGACATCCACAGTGCCCCATAATGACAGCGATATTCACAGTGCCCCCATAATAACAGCGATATCCAGTGCCCCCATAATAGTGATATCCACAGTGCCCCCATAATAAGTGACATCCACAGTTCCCCCATAATAACATGACTGATGGATATGGGACGGGATGACCCCTCACTTCCCCATAAAACAAATCATAGCTCTGATAAACCTCAACCCCAATAAGTACAAAACACACGAGTTTGGAAGTAAAAATGGCCACAGCTTGATTTTAAACAAAGACTAATCAACCATAGTTGGAGTCAGGTGGATTCCTCAGTCACAGGATTCCCGGATACTGTGATATCTCAGCTGTCCGACCTACTTTACAAGGCCAGATAGCCGAAAGCATTACAACACCACATCCTTCAGGCTGCCCCCCATAACCGAGTCTGTTCACCACCATGAGATTTTACATCCTTTATTAGATCTGACTAGTTCACTGTAACTTTCTGCAACTTCCACCTGACTCCTAAACCGCAGCTGTGAAAATCCACATAAAAGATACATTTAAAGCCATATTAGACACTTTTTTTAATTCAATGGTATGCACATATAAACTAGAGCCCCTACATTTATTATAACAAGGGCTTACACACTGCTGACCACAAACTCACAAAGAGTCATCCTACAGTGCTCAGGAGAGGGAAAAACCCCTGTGGAGGAAACCTCCAGGGAACCCTGACTGGAGGATCGCCCTTCCCTTGGGCTTAGAAGGGTTTAGCAAATGCAGCTGTTTAAATACATAATAGAATCAGATATGGAACAAGATATATGACAGTTAAGACAACAAATACAATAAGACATGAAGACAGGCATCAACATACAAGTAACGCTGAAATAAACATCTTTAGAAATGATTGTAACAGGGCGGGAGGGAAAATATTTCCTGATGTCCTCCAGGTAAAAGAAAGAGGAAAGGCATCCACCCCCTGATAACCTCCCCTCCTCCAAGAATGCAACCAGAACACACCCTGTGCTCCCACTACAATGCAGGACCCCCCCCCCCCGAGTAAAAACTGCACAGCTATGAAACATAAAACTTCAACTGTGCATTTTATGGTTTGCCTCTCCCACAGTCATGTCCCTCCCTGCGCTTAGGGGCTTCGGGGGAGTCTGGGACATCCACAGTGCCCCCATAACTGTTGCAGGTATATTGTGCAGTCCTAGGTAATTTCAGACTCTTTCTATAAGGTTCGTATATTTTTCTGTTTGTTTCTCAGGCACCGACGGATCCTCCAAAGAAGAAGCCGGACCCGGTGACCTCAGAGACGGTGGTGTTCTGGGGTCTGAGGCTCTGGCAGGTCATCGGGGTCTTCTCCATCTTTGTTTTGGCCGTCAGTAAGTTTCATCCTCTCTCTTCTCTGATCTGATGATCGCTGCCACGTTGCTCTGTAGCCTCTTCTGATCATGGTCTCATTGCGGGGGGGGATTACCTTGGACCTCCATGCTCCTTGTAGAATAAACCCCCCATAGAGTACAGGGGGCACTGGAGCTCGGATCTGTACAGAGGGGGAAAGAGGAATTTCTGTCCTGAAGGAACAAATATTTTTAGGTCGAGAAATTCACACTGAAATGATCAAACACATTGTAGTCGTAACAGGTTGTGGCCTCTAGGGGGCGTCAATGACTAGCAGGAGCTGCACGACTGGCTATGCTACATTGTATTCACCACATCATCTCGTTTTCTATATTGTTCCTTTGATGACTGACAACAATTGCTCCTATCAGATGTGATCCTGTCCGGTCATTACCGGCACCTCCCAGAGAAACACGAAATCATCCAGATCAGACAACAGAGATCGCACCGTCACTGAGCAAATCTGGAGCATCATATCCCCCCCGCCATTTACATAAATGCAGATGGATTCACATGCACGTCATCTCTCCCCAAGAGGGGGACCGGCAGGTTCCTGGGATCACAGTGCAGCTGAGATACCTTCCCCTCATGGGGGATTGGGGCCGCAGCACGGAAGTCAAGCGTTAGCCCTGCAGAGGCGCCACCACTCCAGAGAGTCACCAAGAAGGGGGGAGCTCACACTAATGGTGACCTGCATTGAGAGACCCCCAGATCTGGCACCTTCATCCATTCACCTCACTTCTGTCAAGTCCATGGCATGGTCCGATCCCTCGGTCACGGGCGCCGCGCTGCCTTACGCTGTTATATATGGAAGTTCATTGACCTCATTCATTTGGTGACGTTGTTATTCAGAACGCTCTCCTGGAACTTCAGGTCCAAACTTTGTTTTTAACTTATGTACTATACTCCAGTTACATCCAGAGCTGCAATCACAAGTCTCCTATTACACCCTGTACTATGCTCCAGTTACATCCAGAGCTGCAATCACACGGCTCCTATTACACCCTGTACTATACTCCAGTTAGATCCAGAGCTGGAATCACACGTCTGCTATTATACCGTGCACTATGCTCTAGTTACATTCAGAGCTGCAATCACAAGTCTGCTATTACACCCTACACTATACTCCAGTTACATCCAGAGCTGCAATCACACGGCTCCTATTACACCCTGTACTATACTCCAGTTACATCCAGAGCTGCAATCACAAGTCTCCTATTACACCCTGTACTATACTCCAGTTACATCCAGAGCTGCAATCACAAGTCTCCTATTACACCCTGTACTATGCTCCAGTTACATCCAGAGCTGCAATCACACGGCTCCTATTACACCCTGTACTATGCTCCAGTTAGATCCAGAGCTGCAATCACAAGTCTGCTATTACACCCTGTACTATACTCCAGTTACATCCATACCTGAAATCACAAGTCTGCTATTACACCCTACACTATACTCCAGTTACATCCAGAGCTGCAATCACACGTCTCCTATTACACCCTGTACTATGCTCCAGTTACATCCAGAGCTGCAATCACAAGTCTCCTATTACACCCTGTACTATACTCCAGTTACATCCTGAGCTGCAATCACAAGTCTGCTATTACACCCTACACTATACTCCAGTTACATCCAGAGCTGCAATCACAAGTCTCCTATTACACCCTGTACTATACTCCAGTTACATCCTGAGCTGCAATCACAAGTCTGCTATTACACCCTACACTATACTCCAGTTACATCCAGAGCTGCAATCACACGTCTCCTATTACACCCTGTACTATGCTCCAGTTACATCCAGAGCTGCAATCACACTTCTCCTATTACACCCTGCACTATACTCCAGTTACATCCAGAACTGCAATCACAAGTCTGCTATTACACTCTGCACTATACTCCAGTTAGATCTAGAGCTGCAATCACAAGTCTGCTATTACACCCTGCACTATGCTCCAGTTAGATCTAGAGCTGCAATCACAAGTCTATTACACCCTGTACTATGCTCCAGTTAGATCTAGAGCTGCAATCACAAGTCTGCTATTACACCCTGTACTATGCTCTAGTTACATCCAGAGCTGCAATCACAAGTCTGCTATTACACCCTGCACTATACTCCAGTTAGATCTAGAGCTGCAATCACAAGTCTGCTATTACACCCTGCACTATACGCCAGTTACATCCAGAGCTGCAATCACAAGTCTGCTATTACACCCTGCACTATGCTCTAGTTACATCCAGACCTGCAATCACAAGTCTGCTATTACACCCTGCACTATACGCCAGTTACATCCAGAGCTGCAATCACAAGTCTGCTATTACACCCTGGACTATACTCCAGTTACATCCAGAGCTGCAATCACAAGTCTGCTATTACACCCTGCACTATGCTCTAGTTACATCCAGACCTGCAATCACAAGTCTGCTATTACAACCTGCACTATACTCCAGTTAGATCTAGAGCTGCAATCACAAGTCTGCTATTACACTCTGCACTATACGCCAGTTACATTCAGAGCTGCAATCACACGTCTCCTATTACACCCTGTATTATGCTCCAGTTACATCCAGAGCTGCAATCACAAGTCTGCTATTACACCCTGCACTATACGCCAGTTACATCCAGAGCTGCAATCACAAGTCTCCTATTACACCCTGTACTATGCTCCAGTTACATCCAGAGCTGCAATCACAAGTCTGCTATTACACCCTGTACTATGCTCCAGTTAGATCTAGAGCTGCAATCACAAGTCTGCTATTACACCCTGCACTATACGCCAGTTACATCCAGAGCTGCAATCACAAGTCTCCTATTACACCCTGTACTATGCTCCAGTTACATCCAGAGCTGCAATCACAAGTCTGCTATTACACCCTGTACTATGCTCCAGTTAGATCTAGAGCTGCAATCACAAGTCTCCTATTACACCCTGCACTATGCTCCAGTTAGATCTAGAGCTGCAATCACAAGTCTGCTATTACACCCTGCACTATACGCCAGTTACATCCAGAGCTGCAATCACACTTCTCCTATTACACCCTGCACTATACTCCAGTTACATCCAGAGCAGCAATCACAAGTCTGCTATTACACGCTGTACTATGCTCTAGTTACATCTAGACCTGCAATCACAAGTCTGCTATTACACCCTGTACTATGCTCCAGTTAGATCTAGAGCTGCAATCACAAGTCTGCTATTACACCCTGCACTATACTCCAGTTACATCCAGAGCTGCAATCAGACGTCTGCTATTACACCCTGTACTATACTCCAGTTACATCCAGAGCTGCAATCACAAGTCTGCTATTACACCCTGCACTATACTCCAGTTACATCCAGAGCTGCAATCAGACGTCTGCTATTACACCCTGTACTATACTCCAGTTACATCCTGAGCTGCAATCACAAGTCTATTACACCCTGTACTATACTCCAGTTACATCCAGAGCTGCAATAACACGTCTGCTATTACACCCTGCACTATACTCCAGTTACATCCTGAGCTGCAATCACAAGTCTGTTATTACACCCTGGACTATACTCCAGTTACATCCTGAGCTGCAATCACAAGTCTGCTATTACACCCTGCACTATACTCCAGTTACATCCAGAGCTGCAATCAGACGTCTGCTATTACACCCTGTACTATACTCCAGTTACATCCAGAGCTGCAATCACAAGTCTGCTATTACACCCTGCACTATACTCCAGTTACATCCAGAGCTGCAATCAGACGTCTGCTATTACACCCTGTACTATACTCCAGTTACATCCTGAGCTGCAATCACAAGTCTATTACACCCTGTACTATACTCCAGTTACATCCAGAGCTGCAATAACACGTCTGCTATTACACCCTGCACTATACTCCAGTTACATCCTGAGCTGCAATCACAAGTCTGTTATTACACCCTGGACTATACTCCAGTTACATCCTGAGCTGCAATCACAAGTCTGCTATTACACCCTGGACTATACTCCAGTTACATCCAGAGCTGCAATCACAAGTCTGCTATTACACCCTGCACTATACTCCAGTTAGATCTAGAGCTGCAATCACAAGTCTGCTATTACACCCTGCACTATACGCCAGTTACATCCAGAGCTGCAATCACACGTCTCCTATTACACCCTGTACTATGCTCCAGTTACATCCAGAGCTGCAATCACACGTCTGCTATTATACCCTGCACTATGCTCTAGTTACATCCAGACCTGCAATCACAAGTCTGCTATTACACCCTGCACTATACGCCAGTTACATCCAGAGCTGCAATCACAAGTCTGCTATTACACCCTGCACTATGCTCTAGTTACATCCAGACCTGCAATCACAAGTCTATTACAACCTGCACTATACTCCAGTTAGATCTAGAGCTGCAATCACAAGTCTGCTATTACACCCTGCACTATACGCCAGTTACATCCAGAGCTGCAATCACAAGTCTCCTATTACACCCTGTACTATGCTCCAGTTACATCCAGAGCTGCAATCACAAGTCTGCTATTACACCCTGTACTATGCTCCAGTTAGATCTAGAGCTGCAATCACAAGTCTGCTATTACACCCTGCACTATACGCCAGTTACATCCAGAGCTGCAATCACAAGTCTCCTATTACACCCTGTACTATGCTCCAGTTACATCCAGAGCTGCAATCACAAGTCTGCTTTTACACCCTGTACTATGCTCCAGTTAGATCTAGAGCTGCAATCACAAGTCTCCTATTACACCCTGTACTATGCTCCAGTTAGATCTAGAGCTGCAATCACATGTCTGCTATTACACCCTGCACTATACGCCAGTTACATCCAGAGCTGCAATCACACTTCTCCTATTACACCCTGCACTATACTCCAGTTACATCCAGAGCAGCAATCACAAGTCTATTACACGCTGTACTATACTCTAGTTACATCTAGACCTGCAATCACAAGTCTGCTATTACACCCTGTACTATGCTCCAGTTAGATCTAGAGCTGCAATCACAAGTCTGCTATTACACCCTGCACTATACTCCAGTTACATCCAGAGCTGCAATCAGACGTCTGCTATTACACCCTGTACTATACTCCAGTTACATCCAGACCTGCAATCACAAGTCTGCTATTACAACCTGCACTATACTCCAGTTAGATCTAGAGCTGCAATCACAAGTCTGCTATTACACCCTGCACTATACGCCAGTTACATCCAGAGCTGCAATCACACGTCTCCTATTACACCCTGTATTATGCTCCAGTTACATCCAGAGCTGCAATCACAAGTCTGCTATTACACCCTGCACTATACGCCAGTTACATCCAGAGCTGCAATCACAAGTCTCCTATTACACCCTGTACTATGCTCCAGTTACATCCAGAGCTGCAATCACAAGTGTGCTATTACACCCTGTACTATGCTACAGTTAGATCTAGAGCTGCAATCACAAGTCTGCTATTACACCCTGCACTATACGCCAGTTACATCCAGAGCTGCAATCACAAGTCTCCTATTACACCCTGTACTATGCTCCAGTTACATCCAGAGCTGCAATCACAAGTCTGCTATTACACCCTGTACTATGCTCCAGTTAGATCTAGAGCTGCAATCACAAGTCTCCTATTACACCCTGCACTATGCTCCAGTTAGATCTAGAGCTGCAATCACAAGTCTGCTATTACACCCTGCACTATACGCCAGTTACATCCAGAGCTGCAATCACACTTCTCCTATTACACCCTGCACTATACTCCAGTTACATCCAGAGCAGCAATCACAAGTCTGCTATTACACGCTGTACTATGCTCTAGTTACATCTAGACCTGCAATCACAAGTCTGCTATTACACCCTGTACTATGCTCCAGTTAGATCTAGAGCTGCAATCACAAGTCTGCTATTACACCCTGCACTATACTCCAGTTACATCCAGAGCTGCAATCAGACGTCTGCTATTACACCCTGTACTATACTCCAGTTACATCCAGAGCTGCAATCACAAGTCTGCTATTACACCCTGCACTATACTCCAGTTACATCCAGAGCTGCAATCAGACGTCTGCTATTACACCCTGTACTATACTCCAGTTACATCCTGAGCTGCAATCACACGTCTGCTATTACACCCTGCACTATACTCCAGTTACATCCAGAGCTGCAATCAGACGTCTGCTATTACACCCTGTACTATACTCCAGTTACATCCTGAGCTGCAATCACAAGTCTATTACACCCTGTACTATACTCCAGTTACATCCAGAGCTGCAATAACACGTCTGCTATTACACCCTGCACTATACTCCAGTTACATCCTGAGCTGCAATCACAAGTCTGTTATTACACCCTGGACTATACTCCAGTTACATCCTGAGCTGCAATCACAAGTCTGCTATTACACCCTGGACTATACTCCAGTTACATCCAGAGCTGCAATCACAAGTCTGCTATTACACCCTGCACTATACTCCAGTTAGATCTAGAGCTGCAATCACAAGTCTGCTATTACACCCTGCACTATACGCCAGTTACATCCAGAGCTGCAATCACACGTCTCCTATTACACCCTGTACTATGCTCCAGTTACATCCAGAGCTGCAATCACACGTCTGCTATTATACCCTGCACTATGCTCTAGTTACATCCAGACCTGCAATCACAAGTCTGCTATTACACCCTGCACTATACGCCAGTTACATCCAGAGCTGCAATCACAAGTCTGCTATTACACCCTGCACTATGCTCTAGTTACATCCAGACCTGCAATCACAAGTCTATTACACCCTGCACTATACTCCAGTTAGATCTAGAGCTGCAATCACAAGTCTGCTATTACACCCTGCACTATACGCCAGTTACATCCAGAGCTGCAATCACAAGTCTCCTATTACACCCTGTACTATGCTCCAGTTACATCCAGAGCTGCAATCACAAGTCTGCTATTACACCCTGTACTATGCTCCAGTTAGATCTAGAGCTGCAATCACAAGTCTGCTATTACACCCTGCACTATACGCCAGTTACATCCAGAGCTGCAATCACAAGTCTCCTATTACACCCTGTACTATGCTCCAGTTACATCCAGAGCTGCAATCACAAGTCTGCTATTACACCCTGTACTATGCTCCAGTTAGATCTAGAGCTGCAATCACAAGTCTGCTATTACACCCTGCACTATACGCCAGTTACATCCAGAGCTGCAATCACAAGTCTCCTATTACACCCTGTACTATGCTCCAGTTACATCCAGAGCTGCAATCACAAGTCTCCTATTACACCCTGTACTATGCTCCAGTTAGATCTAGAGCTGCAATCACATGTCTGCTATTACACCCTGCACTATACGCCAGTTACATCCAGAGCTGCAATCACACTTCTCCTATTACACCCAGCACTATACTCCAGTTACATCCAGAGCAGCAATCACAAGTCTATTACACGCTGTACTATGCTCTAGTTACATCTAGACCTGCAATCACAAGTCTGCTATTACACCCTGTACTATGCTCCAGTTAGATCTAGAGCTGCAATCACAAGTCTGCTATTACACCCTGCACTATACTCCAGTTACATCCAGAGCTGCAATCAGACGTCTGCTATTACACCCTGTACTATACTCCAGTTACATCCAGAGCTGCAATCACAAGTCTGCTATTACACCCTGCACTATACTCCAGTTACATCCAGAGCTGCAATCAGACGTCTGCTATTACACCCTGTACTATACTCCAGTTACATCCTGAGCTGCAATCACACGTCTGCTATTACACCCTGCACTATACTCCAGTTACATCCAGAGCTGCAATCAGACGTCTGCTATTACACCCTGTACTATACTCCAGTTACATCCTGAGCTGCAATCACAAGTCTATTACACCCTGTACTATACTCCAGTTACATCCAGAGCTGCAATAACACGTCTGCTATTACACCCTGCACTATACTCCAGTTACATCCTGAGCTGCAATCACAAGTCTATTACACCCTGGACTATACTCCAGTTACATCCTGAGCTGCAATCACAAGTTTGCTATTACACCCTGGACTATACTCCAGTTACATCCTGAGCTGCAATCACAAGTCTGCTATTACACCCTGGACTATACTCCAGTTACATCCTGAGCTGCAATCACAAGTCTGCTATTACACCCTGCACTATACTCCAGTTACATCCAGAGCTGCAATCAGACGTCTGCTATTACACCCTGGACTATACTCCAGTTACATCCTGAGCTGCAATCACAAGTCTGCTATTACACCCTGGACTATACTCCAGTTACATCCTGAGCTGCAATCACAAGTCTGCTATTACACCCTGGACTATACTCCAGTTACATCCTGAGCTGCAATCACAAGTCTGCTATTACACCCTGGACTATACTCCAGTTACATCCTGAGCTGCAATCACAAGTCTGCTATTACACCCTGGACTATACTCCAGTTACATCCTGAGCTGCAATCACAAGTCTGCTATTACACCCTTTACTATACTCCAGTTACATCCTGAGCTGCAATCACAAGTCTGCTATTACACCCTGCACTATACTCCAGTTACATCCAGAGCTGCAATCACAAGTCTGCTATTACACCCTGCACTATACTCCAGTTACATCCTGAGCTGCAATCACAAGTCTGCTATTACACCCTGGACTATACTCCAGTTACATCCTGAGCTGCAATCACAAGTCTGCTATTACACCCTGCACTATACTCCAGTTACATCCAGAGCTGCAATCACAAGTCTGCTATTACACCCTGCACTATACTCCAGTTACATCCTGAGCTGCAATCACAAGTCTGCTATTACACCCTGCACTATACTCCAGTTACATCCAGAGCTGCAATCACAAGTCTGCTATTACACCCTGCACTATACTCCAGTTACATCCTGAGCTGCAATCACAAGTCTGCTATTACACCCTGCACTATACTCCAGTTACATCCTGAGCTGCAATCACAAGTTTGCTATTACACCCTGGACTATACTCCATTTACATCCTGAGCTGCAATCACAAGTCTGCTATTACACCCTGGACTATACTCCAGTTACATCCTGAGCTGCAATCACAAGTCTGCTATTACACCCTGGACTATACTCCAGTTACATCCTGAGCTGCAATCACAAGTCTGCTATTACACCCTGGACTATACTCCAGTTACATCCTGAGCTGCAATCACAAGTCTGCTATTACACCCTGGACTCAGGACTGTGGAGTCAGTAAGCCAAACCTCTGACTCCTCAATTCCCACGACTCCGACTCCATTACTCCGGCCCCCCTCATACACGGCTCATGTGTAAGTGATGAATTTACTGCAGCACAGATTCATCTCAGTAAAGTCCAGACCCTTAGATCAGGAATAGGATAGACATTTATAGGACATTTC